>NW_025764313.1:600000-1047208 GCF_021015755.1 Lentinula edodes
ATTACCATACCTGGGCCCTAATCAAGATTTGGGCATGGGGCGCACTTAAGGCAGCCTAATAGCTTGAAATACTGCAAGGAATAGATCTCACAAATTTTGTTCCTTATGTGTTATAGTGTTTCGAAGGTCATAGAACCCCGCAGTGTTAGCCACGTGATTATATCCTCCGCCAGTAGCCTCTAATACGTCGCGCATCCCGCTCTCCACCACTACTTCCTTCTGGTTCTGCTTCCTTCTGGTTTAACTGGATACGAGGCTCGCCTACGCTCTAGATCCTCACCGAATCCCTCATTAGGTTCAATACTAAGAAATTCAGTCGGGCACTAATCGAGGCTGGTCTTGATTACGAACAGAACTTGTGGGCCCTCATTTTTTCTGTGCAAAATATGAATCGTAAGTACATATGAACTGTTTATTATTTTTTCCCTCAATTTCATCCTAGTAGTCAATTGCCGTCTTGCGACCGTCGAAGCGACAGAAGGGACAGAGGGACTTACTTTACATGCAGTGATTGATACCGACGTTTTTACCTGTCTGTGCCGAAAACCGTTCAATTTTCCCGAAATTCCTCCTCGACATCAACCTGTAAATCTCAGTCCAAACGCAACGAAGTTGCCCAATTTTTATAAGCCCCGCTGGATTGCATCCTCAATTCCTTTCCTGGGATTTGCTCCGAGCAGTAATCCCTTCAAATTTCGTTTCCTCAAATGCCTTGACTACTCTGTTGATAGTGTACCTATCGTGAAGGATCCTAGCGGCTTCTACGTTCTTAGATCGCCAGAAGCAGCGGACTGGGACTCTTTGGAGAAAAATATGCGCGCGTTCCTTCGCGCATGTATGGGAGTAAACTCGTTAGCAATTCCTGAAGATTTTCGACTTTGGCCTTATCCAAACAACTATGGATATCGTTTACGGTGGAAGACGGAGATGGATGCGCGCAATGCAGCCATGCGCTCTCGTCTAGCATTCATCCCTCTAATTGCTTGCATATCCTTCTTTCTTCACTTGCTCTATCATCTGGAAAGTCAATGGGTTGACCTTGTCATTGCTGCCCTTGAACACAATGACAGATTGCCTAGCATTAGTCCTTTCCTCAGCAAAAGGCAACAGGAGTATGAAAAACTACGTCGAGGACCCTTTCCGACAAAATGGCAATGGAAAGAGCTGCTACTGCAGCAAACGTCAATCAGCTCAGAGTGGCTGGAATATTTTCTCCAGATCCTGGATCTTCCCATGGTCGGAGCATTTGTAGATGTCCATAATTCCGGCTGCCTTCCCTGGATCCCGGTCTTCCTCAAAGCGAAGATGCCCCTGATGTTGTACTGGGGTTCTGTTAGTAACTGGTCAATCCCCCCTACGCTAGATCATCTGATTTCCACACCCAATTCCACCATCATCAACACTCTGATTTCGGAGCAAAGGCCGTATCCACCACCTCCATTGCCGATAGAAGGACAGATACTGCACGAAATCCCCACCAACAAACCTCGATTACGCTTGCCTCGTATTGATGGTGGAAGCCTTCCTCGCCCAAATGAGAGCCTTTTTGATTTCATCCAGCGTAGAGAAGTTCATAGACTCAAAGTCATTGCATCTGAGTCTCCTGCTGAACGTCAATCTCGTCTACAACGTGAAGAAAATGCTACGAAGGATCGGCCTCTGGGTAGAAAAGGTGCTCGCGTCTACTACTGGGACTTAGTCGAGGGGACCAGGGTCCGGACCCCAGTAGGAAGGAGCAATTACAAGGATATATGGGAGAGGTATGGCTCGCACCAAAGGCGTTATGATTCCGTCGCTGATGAATGGGAGGTCTGCACTGACTTTGACCCTAATGACGCTCCCGATGATTACGATTTAGACTCCGATGATGATTCGGACTATTTCGTTACCGTGCGTGCTCATATGAACGAGGAAACACATCACAATGATGGAACCATGTCCTCTCAAGCTTATCTTACTCGCCTTCAATCCCCGAATAAGTTAACGCATTCTCCGATAGAGTTCAACGAGGCCATCGAAGATGTTGCTTACCACAGGTTCGGGTTTCTCAAGCAGCCTTTGGCAGAAAATCGCAACATTGTACTCAAATCGCAAGTTTGGAAACACGTCTTGGGCCTTTTCGGTTGTGGACGTCGTCACGTAGCGCTTGAAGTTGACATTCGTATTAAACTACAGCTGTGTCGCTTCATATCTGCATTGTCAGATGCAGCGAATCTCCGACATGCACCTGAGGTGTATGACTTATCCTTTAGGAGTCTCATGCAGCCTCTAATTCCGTTCGAAGTTGATACCCTGACTTCATATAATGGTCGTTACTACTTAATACAAGCAAAAGACGCCAAAGATAATGAAGAATATGTAATTGCCTTCCGCAGCGCCGCTACCGTTATGGAAATCGCACGTCGGGAGTGGGGTCCTCGAACTGAGGATATCATCAAGTGTCTGATCGAAGAAGGTATTTCTTTCAACACACTCATTGCGAGCCACACTCCTCGTGGATCCCTTTCCATGCCTTTCCGTAGACCTACAACGCTAGGCTTCCGCCCGGTCGGATTTGTACCAACATTACAAGACTATCGCTCTTATGAGCTTATCCGTAATGATTTCTTGCGTTCAGCCAGAGGGCGTTCAGCGCTTCTGGCTGGAGGTATTATTGCCAGATTAGCTCGAGGCATCGTCAACGTGAATGACGTCTATGATGGCCCGACTAGTCATGCTCTACATGAAGGCGAGCAAGCATTATGTGTCTGGGAAGCAGGTCAAGCTTGTGCATTTTGGGATGACCAACTAACTGATGAGGAGATGGATCTAATTTGTGGATCATACGAGGTTGCAACAGGTACGTACTCTTCTCTTTCGAATGCGAATTCAATTCAGAAACCCATGCACCTAGGTTTCGTTTCCAAGGAGGGTAAACAACAGACCGCGATAAAGTCTTGGTGGCCTCGTTCAGGTTCCTGGAGATCTTCTGGTCTCAATTGTGGATGTTGGTCAAGAGATGCAGAAGATTGGTTCCGAAACCGTTTGGACCAAATCCTAAAGTCTACGGTGTCATTGGCCCTGATGACTGGTCAAGAATGGCACGGGAGATTGAAGTTTCAAAGGGCCCATACTCTTTCAAACAAAAACGACGGTTTTGCTGCAGAGTATCTCAAGATCAAGTGTAATTTACCGATTTGATACAAATAGCGATTGTAGTATTAATCAAACGAGGACGTACGCAAACAATTTGCGATCCGCAATGTTAACGATATGATAGTAGATAACAAGTAGCGCCGGCGAACGGCAGGGCCCGCTACCCAGTCAACGGTCTGGTTTTATTGTTATTGCATTTCAGTTGTAGAGCGAGCGAATGCGTCTGAACTAATATTAACAATATGGCTGTATTGGGTTCCAGTGCCCCTAAGAGTGCCATTGACAAAAGCATCTGCAAAACCTGGATGTTGTCTCTGACCGTACCTCCTCCGAGTCCTCTTTCACCGATCATCACCTTGAATCCTTACCTTTTGATAGGTAAAGAGAATTGAGCAACCAGACACAGAATGAACCTCGAACCAAGGAGCGGATCATTGCTAGTCAATTTGGTAAATCCCGGAACCCCAACTCTGACTCTTCGAATATTTGGTCCGTCGAACCCCAATTACATGAGATCGCTTATTATGAACGTCTCATATTGTAAATATCACATGCTGGAAATCTTCCCAACTTAGAGGTACCGGCTGGTACCTGCTGGTACCCTCTGGTACCGGTAATGTTCAAAGTATGTTTCCATGCCCGCGTGGCTCACACGCACATGCCAAGTTAACTGCCCTCTCCCGTCTACCTCAAAATCCTTCACCCCATGAAGCACCCCCATCCCGACCACGGTACAAACTCATTGATTTCCGCTAAGCATTCGTCCTCATCGAAACCTCTGCCCCACCTTCTATTTCGACCTCATCTGCTTTGTGTTCGAATCACGCCACAGACTCAATGTCCTGCCAAGATTCTTCGACCGTTATACGCAAAGGACATTGAGGCCGTTGGAGAGGTCCCACTGGAGCCAATGCCTGGTTAGAGAAGCGGCGTGAACTGGGAAGTACACTGTACTTCTAACGATTGGGAATAGCTTACTACGCTGATCCCAATTGTTAGAAGATGACTTGACGGCCAAAGTCGTTCAACGTACACCAGTTTCGTGAAATAAAGGCGGGAACAACCAAGGAGTTTTCACCCTTCAGGACTCCTACCGTATCGATAGTAAGACGATAGCAACAGCCAGTCTCATTGTGAAGTTCGTGGACCTCAACCAGCCAAAATCATCATGCGAGTTTTCGCCTTGCGAAAGTTTAACTTGATTTGGAGGCTGGCCATACAGCTATGGATGGCAACAAGATCGGCGTTATCGTCATGAATAGAATGTGTGGAGAGCCGTTACAGGAAACCGATGTGCGGAAGAGCGCCTCCAGAGAACACAAAGCAGAAATCTGCCCGAAGTTTGCACGATATATGCTTTAACTGACCCATAAATCGGTCAAACAGGGGTTCCTTCATGCGTATGCGCATTCATATCATTGCCTGGTTCCCTTCTAATGTTCTGTGCTACATAGTGACTTCAGTCCGTCAAATATCCTCGTCTAATTCACAAGCATGAATGGTCGGGACCTAGAATTGGAGACCGTTCACACTGTGGGGCCATTCTGGAATTTCTACCACCATTTCACATAACAAGCTTACCAGGCAAACAATCGTATGTGAGTCGTTCAGGCTTAATGTGGCCAACTGTCTATTTCTGACAATACGAAATGAATTCTGCAGTCGGCCTGGTTTTTTCAACGATGGGTATTTACTATTCTTATGGCAATCAATTAATAATGAACTTCACGCAGGAAAAGAGGCCGCAAGCAAGGATAGAGCTAGTGCGAAAGGGCACGACGGGAAGAATAGGATGGTTGCCCTGGTCGTAATGGGATCGATGACAAAGCGCCGTTGGGACTTGTTCTACAGCTTATCACTGGTTATGTAAAGCTCAAATAAATTCTATGTAGCATATTCTTTGCGACATCCGCTGAGTACTACCCAGGTACTACCTCGAGCACTAGTCACCTTGCTTCTTGTCAAGGTCTATCTGCCACCGACAATTGAAGCAGTCTTTTGTACATATGCACAAACAAATCAGCGATTTTCCCACAACACAAACGCACTACTATATGGTATTTTAGGACACGCAAAATAAGACGGGATCTCTTGCCCAGCTTGAACCACTGCAGTTGTTGTAGAAAAAATTGGATAGATGGATTCCTTATAATTAAACACAACTATTGTGTATTTCTGGGATTTTCTGTGAATTTTCTGCTGGTGTCGGGCAATGTGGGCCGAGCAAAATTAAGGATATGCAACCGGTCGGCCTTGGCCCGGGTATGATTGCACTTTTTTCTTCTTGTTTTCCTTGTCATACCTCATCCACTGGGTCTATGCCCTTCAAAACTCGCTTTCTAGGCCTTCAGAATATTGTCTTGGACCTCCATGCATTTTTCAGCCTTATATCTTGCTCGCCCTCTGTTCCTGGATGATTGATGGGAGCCATCAATGCAGTCTCGAAGGTATTCCTTCTCACACCGGAAAGAGAAAAAATTCCGCTCGACGGAATCGTAACAATTCAGCGTAACTGATATATCATGTGACCGGCGATATACCCGATATAGTTTATCCGCGGTCACATGATATATCAGTTGCACTGAATTTTGGTAATTCCGTCGAGCGGAATTTTTTCTCCTTCTGGTGTGTCTGGTACTCGATGTTCAATCCATAAATGGATGAAATTATAGGCTAGATCTGAAGTATAATATCTGATGATTATCTCAAAAAATCCTCGAAGTGCTAGAGCCAAGGGATGCTTATGAAAAAAAGGCATTTTTGACGAGTTGCATCATGATATCTTTGCACAGCCTGAGTGCATATCCGTAAATACCATAGTAGGCCTCTCGACAACCCAATTACCATCTCAGGCTCAATGAGGAGATTTGTATTATTCTGAATAGCAGCCTAGCATATTTGATTGAAGATGGATAGTACTATTTAAGTGGACCCAGTAAGATCTGAGAAATAATTCCGAGACTTTTGACTGGAGAAATATATGATCTCATCATGTATTGACTCTTCCAATCCTGAATAAGATAGCCTTGAGCAAGGAAGGTGAGTGCCTCGGAACGAGGCCCTTTTCCAGTCAAGATAGTTCTGGATAAGGGAAGGAGAGAAGAGGATTCCGCATCCAAGTAACAATCGGTGAGGCAACGTGCGAAAAGGCATGAAAGTGGTGATTAATTCTTTAATTTCTATGTCAGACTATTATTAGCAAGATCTCGGAGTTTTGGCTTGATGTCCAGCAACCACATATGACCACCGCTAGGTCGACATTGAGTGGGTAAGAGATATTAAGCACTGCAAGGAATGTCCCTCTCTAAACACCATTCAGGGAGGAAGCAATCGAACTCCACAATCAACGTACATAGCTGCCCGGAGAGAAAACTGCCCGGAGAGAAAACTGATATTATTAATATGACAATCTCGAAGAAATTCCTATGCCATTCCAGAGCCTGACCGGCGAGTCGTTTGTTACGCCACCAAAGTCCAAACGAAGGAGAAGAGAACACGGAGAGCGGTTGGCGATGACGATGGAGCTTGCAGCCTCAGTGACTGGTCCGCGAACGAGACAGACTGTGATACCCTGATTGAAACCTTGAGGAAACATCGACAAATTGTGCCTAATATAATTCTGCCTCTTCGGGCGTAGCAAATTGAGACGAGTAAATCACTAGAGAAGCTGCACGAGAGATATCGATACAATGTGCGAGGTGTATGGTTAACGGCGCGCGCGCTTGCTGAATTCAAGGTCAGGATTGCTGAGGATACAAGAAAGAAATTTTTGGGACTTCAATTCTCGAGCAATTTCAACATACGAAAATGGAAGGCGAGTCTGAAAACCCACGAACCAGAGATGCCGTGGAACCGTCATGTACCATGCCCAAGGTGCCAACAAAGCCTACATTCGATCTTCTGACAGCACGATCTCGTGTATCCTGATCGATTTCCCGTCCACATCATCCTGGTCGCAGACGCAGTCTCTGTCATTCCCATACGGCTCTGGACGACGCCGAGACCTGATTTCACTGAGACGCGACCACCGACACAAGAGTTTACAGGAGCTGGAGTCTTGCGAAGAGGATCTGGAAAAATCCAGATCGGGCCAGCATGCTCGCACATCTGCATTTACCGGAGCTACGAATATACCTAATCAAAAAATAGCGGGAGAATGAGCGTAATGGTAACGGACATAATATTCATGTGCATACCCTTGAGACATAAATGCTCATCTAACGAGACCCAGCTTGAAGAGGTAAACCAGTATATGCAGTACGCAAGCTGCTGGATTTCTCCCGAGCAGCTTATACATTCTACATAGCCTCTGAAACACAGGATGAGAAACCACAACATAAGGAAGACTTGATATATCACCAGTCGCTCCTTTGCAACACCGTCGCAGATAGACCATCCATCGGATACTTGGTATCGCCGCTATCCACGGCGATATGAGCTTCGAGGTCTGGTCCCGACATAAGAAAGAAAGCGGTAGGTATGTGATGCAGTATTGAGACGGGTTCAAGAGCTGAAAGGAGCTTACCTATTGCCTTTAGTTATGAGTGACCGAGGATGTCCGAAGAGATTTCGAAGGAACGAAAAGAGGATGGAAAAAAGATCCGACCAATTGAACGTTGTGGAAGAGTTCGGAGTAATGGGCGTCTATTTGCGTGTACTTTTCTCGATATAACTTGCTTGCCAAGCGTACACCTCAAGCCAACCACTGAAAATTATTTCGAGAAATTAACGGCGGCAGCACTGTATCCGTTCTCGGATTCGAAAGAGGCATAGTAGAGTGTTATTTTCTCTTCCACTGGTGAGTTTTGAAGTGACAACGTAAGGCTAGAGGTGTCTGAGATGTCTGACAAGGCTGCGTCATTCAGATTCTCGGAGACCAGATGATGGATTTTCTTTTAGATATTCCGTCACATCTACGAGGCAAGATAGAATCGCTATGAACGAACTTTCAATCCCTCTCTCTTCCTCCAATCCGTATGCCGACTCTAATCTGTTCCAATTCGAGTTCACATCTTCGCAAATCCCTCGTACGCTCGGAAAAATGGTCCCGGTGAGATTTCGGTTCAACTTATACATTCCCATTCTTAGCCTGAGATGTTATCTAGGGCGGATTCGCACTAAGGTGTGTACATATATGACAACCTAACAAGTTATTAACAAAAATTGGAAATGAAGCACAGTTTGACGGTGTTTGATCCAAGAACCGAACATACCTCTGGATTGTACTATCAGATCTTCGACAGAATTCTTTTTTGATTAAAACCGCTAATCCTGAGTCTCTTATCCGTCTATCTTAGTAATACAAGATAATCAAACCTAAGCTCACAAGAGCTTGAATGTTTCCCTGTGTTCAGGAAGAAGTCCGAAGAAGGTACGTACCAGGCGAAACCCGGTATTTTCAAGCTCATCTCGCTCTCTTTCCGCTGAGACCGCCGCGTCTGGTTCCTTATCTAGAGTGGTGGTTTCGAACCTAAGTTCTTACAGTCGTCAAGTGGCGTTGAATGGACATCGGAAGGAAGTTCGGTGCTGGTAACGACTGGGTGTAGACGATAGACGATGGACGAGGTCGGTCT
The DNA here is from genome assembly GCF_021015755.1 of Lentinula edodes. Classification (NCBI taxonomy): domain Eukaryota; kingdom Fungi; phylum Basidiomycota; class Agaricomycetes; order Agaricales; family Omphalotaceae; genus Lentinula; species Lentinula edodes. The sequence goes on from NW_025764313.1 coordinate 608,709, forward strand.
TGATTGACTCTCGAAGGTAAATACATAGCTGTCCCCGTCGAAATCCACCGAACGCTCGCTTATCCCTGAATCAAAATCACGTTCTGATATCCCGGTGTCTCCAATAAGACAGTCTTACAAGAGACACGGTTCCCTTTACTAAACGCTCAACCTGTGAAGAGAGAGAAGACATCCGCCTCCTTTCGCACTATTCCACCGGGAAACCGTCCCATTGTCAGGAAACGTATCCGTTCAGGAAACTCAAGCTCAGCTTTTGGCAAGGCCGTCGCAGCTACGTCGAGGACTTCACGGGATCCTTCGGTCTCGTCGAAAAGTTCTTCCGGAACTTCCAGCGCAGCTTGCTCGATGGAGCAGGGCCTTGCTTCTGGATCTTTATCTAGAAGCTTCGCAAACCCTGGTGGGAGCTCTCAGTCGGCCAGGGAAAGATTCGCAGGCTCTAGGCAGGTGAGGGTTTGCCCCAGTCCCTTGACGTATTGGTCATTTCACACTATCTTGTCCAGACGTTGCCGAAACACCTCACTCGTCCTGTTGGATTGATTTCCGCTCAGACATGCGGAGCGAAGTCTGTACCGCTCGAGAACACGAGGAGGTGCCTACAAGGAGACGCCAGCTTCATACGTTCTATACGGTTCCAGACTTTAAGTCTTCACACGTTGCTCAGGACGCGCTGTTGACTAGCCTCAAGGGACAAATTAAGCCATGGTTGTGAGAGACTCACCCTTTTCCCCGAATTTTTCCTATCCATTCCACCCCTGGAAACACCCCATTTACTCCTTTAAAAAGTAGCGGAGGTACTTGTTGTACTCCAAAAAATAACGACAGTGTAATCACATATACTAGTAAGGCAAACAATTACATTTTATGCTTAATTATAGTGTGCCCTTCTCGCTGCAGCTCTACCCCTCACACCTGCATTACTCTGAGCCGTCGTTGCATTTCTTCCAGGTGTAGACACATGAAACCCCCCGCTACCTGCCAGCCGAACGCGGCGTCTACGTGCACGTGCACCACCACGAAGGCGTTTAACACCAGTAGCGTTGACCAATTTATCAGAAGCAGACGAGGGTTCTCTTGTATGTTTTGATGCCGAAGTCCCTTCTTTTCCGATATGTTGCTCATCATCACCTTGATCTTCGTCGTCACTTTGATCTTCATCGTCACTTTCTTCTGAGTCCATATCGGACTCCTCATCATCCACTGCCTCCCACGCCCATTGATTGCTTCTGATTAAGGAATTTTGTGAAGGTAGATTAGTGCCGTGCATGTGTGAAGAATTGAAGGACCTGTTATTCAAATATAATCTGTGGTCACTGGTGATTATACTGAAATAAGGGAACTAACCATAAGGCATTTGCTCGAGTAGCGATGTAATATCCCAATTGCAAATTCACAAATCCCCACTCATTCCACTCTTCCACACCTTTCCACCACACCTGTGCACAAAGCCCTCTTGATGCGTCGTTTTCGATGTGCATTGGGGCCTGATATCCCTGGCATTTGAAAAGATTTGCGCCACTTGCACCAAGCCTGTCGCATGTAGTAGCTGCATCTTTTAGATACCTGACCAAGTTAGAATCCACTGATCTAGCTGCTTCCAGAAGTGGTAGGGAATCTCTGGCATGGCGGAACATCAGGCGGATAGTGTATTCATCGTCGGCTGACATCCCCTTATAGACTCCATAACTTGTGCCTTTGTCACCTCCCATGGGAACCCTACTTCCAAGTGCAAACATTGACCCTCTACTCCAATATAGCATTTTGTCTGATCTTGCCCTGTTCAGTGCCTTTACACCACAGTCTTCCTCTGTACTGTTTGCCATTTCTTGGAGAATGTCGGCAGGAAATGGGTTGAAGTATACAAACTCAAACTATCATGGCAATTTGTTAACCATGTTAATGTACACAAAATTGATCTCACCATTTTCAAAGTTTTCCTGTCCATAATAGTCCATAATGCGGAAGATGTGTCGACCACAACGTCTGACAATGGTAGGATTAGACTGAATCAAAGTTAAATGAAGGTCGCGCTCAGGATGATAGATTTCGGTAAGTGGTTTGCGTTTCTTTATGCTACCATCAGCATTGCGTATCATTGGTGGCTGGTTTAGCAAAGTTAAGAAGTGATTTTTCAAATTCAAAAGTCTTACTGTTACAGGTTCCACCTGTTCATTTTCTGGTACACAACTGATGCCGGCGCCTTCAAGATCAAAATTAGGAAACTCATGTTTGAGCTCCTCCATAGTCTTGAATATAGTTAAATGGTCTGTAACACATCTTTGATCCTGGGGTTGGTTGTGGCAATGTCGACATAAACCTGGACACCATCCCTGCACATCTTTGCACAACTTCTCATAGTTGTCCTGCCAAATGCTAATTAGTATTGACTAAAACTCTGAATATTAACCGTACCTGTCTAATTTTATGATCCCAAACTTTATTGACTAGTCTCTCTTTATAGTCAAAATATTCCAGCGTACAGGCCGCAATGAGTTTCAGCGGTTCAGGAATTTTTATCCTATCTATATCATTCCTTCCTTGTTTGCTAACCATCCAACGCTGAATGACTTGATAGAGAATGGATGGATTTATTCCTTCAAGCTATAGGTAGAAATTAATGATCAAGGTCTAAGTGAGTTTTGAAGTAAACCCTACATCGACATGTCTCTCATCCGAGTCTAGTCCTGGAGCTATAGAACGGTTCCAGACATGAATGAAATTATCTTGAGACAAAAAAGTGTAGACATGGGAGGGAAAAGCCTGCAATGGAATGACATTTTCCCATGTCATAGCCTGGAAGATCTTCACTGGCTGTTTCTTCCAGTCAAACTTGGTATATTTGACTGTGTCCTGTTTCTGCAATAGACAAATTGTACAAATATAATATTATCACGAATAATTTGAAACTCACTTGTTGTTGATAGTTTCCACTAGTGCTAAAAACACCGCAGAGCTTGGATTCCTAACAAAATTGTAAGCTGTGATAATCTGGTGAAATCACATAATTTACCTTGAATGCTAGGTACCAGTCAATTTCTTCGTAAGTCCCTTTCGATATTCCCTTCATCTCAGCTAGAACACTAAGCCATCTTTCTTTAGCTGTCTCTTCTTCCTGAATAATGTCAGCTCCCTTGTAAAGTTCTATAGTAAGTGTTGAGATCTTGCTGCCGTATTTCCTACATACCTCCGACAGAAAAATAGATGTTAATATTGTCGCCCATTCATTTTGTCTTTCAAGAAAGGTGGATCGTGAATCACGCTTGGTAAGTTTTGAAGGTTTTTTGGCTAGATTTGGCACATTTTCTGCCAGACTTTGTACGTTCTCAGCCGATTTCGCCTGTAAAATGCTTTCCAGGATCTCGGACGATTTGGCTGCAATCTGGCTGGGATCGGTAGAAGGATTGGCATATCTGGTCCGCTACGTGCAATCAATGAGTATGTCTATTTCTGGCTTGAAGACAACTTACCCCAGCCACAATCTGTGTTTGTGCAGATCGGAGATAATCTGTCGCGACGAGGCAGGAAGCGGGAGGCGGGAGGTCCAGATATGCCTAGGAGCGACAGTGGCAGAGCGAAGAGGCACAGAAACAAGCACAGAGCACAGATGAAAGAAATAATGGTCTCGAACAACAGTGGGATAGCGTCAAAGGCCAATCACACCAGCAATCAAAAGGGAATCTAGTTGCCCAATGACCAAGTTAGATAGGTAGTATCTAAAAGGATACAAGTACTTGCCTAGTTGCCCAATGACCAAGAGGTCGAGATGGGGAACTAGGGCCTGTCTACTGTCCTTTATATACTACTCTTGTCTACTGAGTAAGCGATTGTAAATAACGATGCGATATAGAACAAGAGTGAGGAATCAATATATACGAGTAATAATGAGTCGATAATGAACCATAATGAACTAATCGATGAATAAGGATGAGTTGTATGGAAGCGTACGGAAACAAATGGAACTAATGGGATGATCGTGTGATGAAGTACAATAAACATGTGAAAACAGATTGATGGGAACACACCGCGCTGATGGCGCATCAAAGGGCGCATCATGAGACTTCATGACATTACCCCCTTCCTTAAAGTCGATGTCCCAGCGACTAGTTGTTTACCTCGGTGAAGTTGACCATTGGCTGCCATGGTAGTGAGTGAAAGATCGTTGCCGAAATCTTCCTTGGTGCATTTGGATGTGCTGCATAAAATTCGTTAATGGCTTCGTCACTGGATCCTACCACATTTTCCTCATTTTCCCAGGTGTCATGGCCCTCGTCGTAGCCTTTCCACCGGACTAAGTACTGCAGCTTTTTCCACCGTCCATGTATTCTGCTGTCCAGGATCCTGTCCACATCGTAAAATTCTTCACCATCAATGACCTCCGGCTCCGGCGGAGCTGGCAGTATTCCGTTGACTTCGTTTCCTTTCCATGGTGCCAAGCGCTTGACATTAATGTTGTCATGGATCTTCATCCATGTAGGAAGTGCAAGCCGGTAAGTGTGTGCCCCTGTCTTCTCAATAACTTCGAAAGGTCCTAGTCGGCGGCTTCCCAGCTTCTCACTTTTGCATCGAATTTTTAGGTTATTGACTGAGAGCCATACGGGCTGTCCAACTTCAAAGCTAGGTTGGTTAGGGTGTTCCGCGATTGTATCTGCGATCCGTTGTTTGCTCATACGTAGTGCGGCTTCTGCATCTTCCCGAGCATGGCGGAGTGCATTTAGCCGATCTGTGATTGAAGGGTATTCCTTCCAGGATCCTATGGGGATGGAGAATTCTGGGGTATAACTGTAGAGCACTTCAAATGGTGCTTTGTCGTGGGCAAAATGTACTCGAGAGTTAATAACGAATTCGGCAGTAGGAAGAAGACGGTCCCAGTCATCCTGACGTCGGCTAACATACATCCGGATGTATCTTTCGATTTCTTGGTTAGCTCGTTCAGTCTGGCCATTTGTTTCAGGGTGGTATGACGTTGTCAGGGCAGATTCAATACCCAACCGTTTTAGCAAGGCCTTCATGATGTCGGCAGCAAATTGTGGTCCTCGATCAGAGATAAATCGTCTGGGCAGTCCATGAAGTCGGAAGATTTCTTTATAATAGAAGTCGGCAACTCCTTCGGCAGTCAGTTCGGTTGTAGTGGGGAAGCAGTGAATCATTTTGGAGTAATGGTCTGTGAAGGTGATTGCCACATTGTGTCCATCTTGTGTCATCGGTAGTTCTCCAATGAGGTCCACGCCGATGTCCTGCCATGGTCCTCCTGGTACAGGCAGAGGCTCTAGAGATGATTGTGGCTGCGGCCTTACACGTCTTCGTTGACAGTTGTCACATCCTTCCACATACTTATCAACAAATGATCGAACCGTAGGCCACCAAAACTGTCGGCTAACTGACTCTAGGGTGCGGTGCTTTCCTGGGTGACCAGCTGTGAGTGCGTCATGACACTGTGCTACGACATCCCGGCGTAGTTGAGGATCAGGTGGGACATACACCCGGCCTTTGTAATAGACAATTCCTTCCTTCTCTTCCCATTCGGCTAGACCATTCACAAGTTTGTGGGGTCCATGTGTCTTCAATTTACGTAGTCCTTCAAGAACCTCCGATTCTCGCTCGCTTGCCTTCCGAATGCGCTCCTCAAGGGGGTTTTGGAACAAGACGGCTGTAGCAGCTCGGAGGAAGTGTTCTGGCCGTAAAACTATTTGTTGTTGGTTGTCATCAGCATCCATAACCTCGAGTTGAGAGACTCGGGAGAGAGCGTCAGCTTGTGCATTTGCTTTACCAGCCCTATGTGTAAGAGTAAAGTCAAACCGTGAGAGCCACAGGGCCCATCTTGCTTGTCGCCGGCTTAGATCCTGTGCAGTTCGCCAGTATTCCAGGTTTCGATGGTCGGTCACAATTTCAAAGGGGTTTGGGAGTCCTTCTAGGAAGTGTCGCCAGTCTTTCAGGGCTTCGATGATGGCTAACATCTCTCGGTCGTAGATTTCATAGTTCCGCTCTGCAGGGTCCATGGAAGCAGATCGGAATGCCACGGGATGCCAAAGTCCATCTCTTTGCTGTTGTAATAGCGCCCCTCCAGTTGCGAACCCAGAAGCATCCACTTCGATACGTGCCGGTTTGTCGGGATCCCAGAGGACTAGAATGGGTGCTGTGGTAAAAGCTTCTTTTAACGCCTCAAATGCTACCTGCTCATTGGTACCCCAAGACCATCCCACCCCCTTCTTGGTGAGGTCATTCAGTGCTCACGCCTTTTTAGCGAATCCATCAATGAAGCGTCTGTAGAAGTTAGCAAAGCCTAGGAATCCTCGGACATCTCGGAGGCAGGTTGGGGCTGGCCAGTTCTTAACCGCCTCAACTTTGACAGGATCCATACGAACCTCTCCCTCGCTGATGATTAGGCCCAGGTATTCAATAGAGGTTTGTTCAAATTCGCACTTCTCAGGGCGGAGGTAGAGGTCATTCTTGGCTAATCGTTCCAAAACTTCATGAACTATTTTCCGGTGTTCCTGTAGGGATGCGGAAAAGATGAGGATATCATCCAGATACACAGCTACTTTTCCTGCCGCGATAAGATCAGCAAAAATGGAGTTCATAAGGGCCTGGAACGTAGCTGGCGAGTTGGTGAGGCCGAAGAACATGACCAGTGGTTCAAAGAGTCCCCGGTTAGTGGAGAAAGCTGCTTTCCACTCATGGCCTTCCTTGATCCGGACGTTATTGTAACCCCATCGTACGTCAAACTTGGTGAAGTATTTGGCTTGTCGTAGACAATTGATGATGTCAGCGACCAGAGGGAGAGGATAACCCACGCTCGAGTAATTTGTCGGTTGTCTACGTCGATGGCTGCTTCAATCAGTTCCTGAAGGGAGCCAGTGGGGCGGGTTGTGAATACAAGACCATCTTTTACTCGATCTGCAAGGTGATCGTAGAACCGGTCTCGCAAGTCTTTGTCTGAGTAGCCAGTGCGGTCTGCGTACTGTTGGAAGGTAGAGGCATAGGTTCCCACCGTGGTCCTATTCTGGTAGAGCCGTTTAAGGAGCTGCTTGGCATCGGCCGAGGCATCTGTGGTCTCAAAACGTGTTTTGAAAGCTGTAACAAATTCTTCCCATGTATCGTATGGGAAAGGTACTCCTGAGCCAGTTATACTTGATCTATTAATTGTTTCGGAGATAGGAGTGGCCCAGATAGCTGCATCCCCCTCAAGGTATGTAATGGCGGATGTGATTTTCTTTTTACGATCCGTGGAGAGAGCAGGGATAGAGTTGGCCCACAGCTCAAAGGCAGCTAGGAAGCGCCGGGCATCTTCTCCTCGCTTTCCATTGTAGTTCTGTGGCTTGCCAACACTTTTGGTAGTGCTGAGGCCACTTACTAGCTCAGAGACCACGTCTTGGAGCTTAGCCTGGTTTTTTGTAAGCTCTGTAATAGCGTCTCGAACGTCCTGTGCTGAGGACATGTCTTCTTCAGGGATTGATTGTATTTCGATATCGGGGTCGGCTGTGGTCTCAGTGACAGCAGGAGCTAATGGTTCTGCAGATGCTAGCGGAGGTGCAGGAGTGGAAGTAGTAGGAGTACTGATTCGTCCTACCCTGGCAGGTGGTGCTGGTCTGTGGATGGGTTGGTAACGGTCGGTCGGACTTGCGTCAAATGTGTTCTCGTATCGATTAGGGCACGGTTGTCTGGAGCAGGGTTCCCACTCTTCTTCTTCAGCGTCCCAGTAGCAAGTGGTGTTGGTTACAGTATCAAGCGCGTGAAAGTGGTTGGAGCAATCAACGTTGACTCCGAAGGTAGACGTGGTGGGTGCCTTGTAGGATCAGCTCACCAAGCTGATGGTACAAGTAGAAGATCTCGACCTAATGTCGCGACGAGGCAGGAAGCGGGAGGCGGGAGGTCCAGATATGCCTAGGAGCGACAGTGGCAGAGCGAAGAGGCACAGAAACAAGCACAGAGCACAGATGAAAGAAATAATGGTCTCGAACAACAGTGGGATAGCGTCAAAGGCCAATCACACCAGCAATCAAAAGGGAATCTAGTTGCCCAATGACCAAGTTAGATAGGTAGTATCTAAAAGGATACAAGTACTTGCCTAGTTGCCCAATGACCAAGAGGTCGAGATGGGGAACTAGGGCCTGTCTACTGTCCTTTATATACTACTCTTGTCTACTGAGTAAGCGATTGTAAATAACGATGCGATATAGAACAAGAGTGAGGAATCAATATATACGAGTAATAATGAGTCGATAATGAACCATAATGAACTAATCGATGAATAAGGATGAGTTGTATGGAAGCGTACGGAAACAAATGGAACTAATGGGATGAAGTACAATAAACATGTGAAAACAGATTGATGGGAACACACCGCGCTGATGGCGCATCAAAGGGCACATCATGAGACTTCATGACATAATCCAACCACTCTGCTTCAGGCAGTTTGCATCTGCAAAACCTGTATGTTCGCCAGAGCAAGGGTACTGGCTGGAGAGCGCTCTCCAGCACCCAAAGCACCGAGAGCAAAATTTCAACCTTGCTCTGGGTGCTTTGGTTGCTGGGAAGCGCTCTCAGCTGCTTTCAGAGAATTAGCCGAAAAAACAGGTTTTGCAGATGTGACCAGCTTCCAGAAGTGATCCATTGCTTGATCTGAATTTAATTTGGTTTGATGAAGTTTGAGACACTCTCCTATCCATTTATATGTTGTTTCCTGTATATTATCCACTAGGATTTGGAGTTAGTGAATCACTATGCAGTTACTTTAATATCCTGATTATTACCAAAATACTTCTGTTCACATTTTCTTCTCCATATAACCGTTATCAGATGAGCTCGATTTCTGCTGATACGGTTAGCTCTTTGAAACTCATTCCACTCCAGAATACAGTTTTTGATTATAGATTTTAAAGGTGGGGAAGGCTCTTCAACTGCCGGAGGAACTTTCAAGATTTGAGGCATCGATATCAAGGTCGCAGATAAAGATCAAGAACGGTCATATGATTGAAATATAAATATTAGCCTGCCCCGTGACTCCATTAATATTGTGTTGTGTTTGCACCGTGGATTGAGGGCGCTTATTTCCTGACTTTGACGGTAGAAGTGTTTAGCAAGTTGAGTCGGGTGGAGTCCCGTCCTTACTTCAACTGTAAACCCGCTTTAGCGTCTGGCTAATTCGGGTTCAACTTGGTATTCTAATTCTTGTCAATTAGTTATAGCATCTGCTTATCTTCCAGTTTCGTGATGGGTCTACTTATCTTCCGTGCTTCCGTGGTGTGTTACGTGTCTTAATACTTCTCTCCTCTATCTTTACATTTTCCGACAGCCCTTTACTATGAATAAGGTCTTAATTGATGTTTTCAGTGGGATTTTGCCTCTGAATCATTTCCGTATGCCCATCCGTATGCCCAAGCGTACAAGCGGAACTGCTTATGGATGATGAAGAGGACTGGGATGGTGGACATCCACATGTTCAAGGCTTCAAGTGATTATGTAGCCCGGCTCTCCGTGGATCATTCGAAAGTGAAGCCGAAGGAAAAGGTTCGATCCGCCGAAACCGCTGGCAAAAGACACTCTGTGCTCGACGTTAGGGATCGTTGGGTCCCCGGAAACGTACGCCCCAAGGGCCCGACTCCATAGCTGACATAGTACCTTTCATTTTCAGTGTGAAGGTGCGCTCCGACCGAAAATGAGACAAGACGCGGTTTTAATCAGGGTCCCTGCGTAGATACGTCTTGGGACTATCCGCCAACTCCGAACTAAAGCTGGTACTGTCGCTGCCAAACCTATCAATCATGCGCACAACCAAATGGATGTTTGTGGTGATGCCCAACTGACGGCGACTCAGTGCGGGAGGACGACGAGCTCTACCTCGCCCAGGAATAACACCTTTATGAACACTCGGGACGCCGGCACCTTCTCAACCACTATCCGTTTCCCGCCTCTCTTCTCTTCAGACTTGGGTCCGCCTGTGCTGTTATACCCTTCTCCTACTCTCACGGCGCGTATGCATTACGGCGAAGATCTCAGTCTTTCGTATCCTCATTCTTACGACTCCTACGACCCGATTAATATTCTCAAGATAACGATGGTGCTAGCCATTCCGATGATACCTCTAGCGCACTTAGCGTTCCTCAACCGAGGTTGAGATTCCGCTTGATGAGTTATTGAGAGGGATGGATGAGTTATTGGGAGAGATGGATGGGTTTGACGGTATGGGAGGTATGGAGGGCTTGGACGGCGGAGACGACATGGATGGCCTCCTTAATCATTTGCACCTGGTGCGGTAGGTGGAGTGCGGTTCTGGAGACCTTGGTCTCCGGCTTTTTTCGCAACTCTATCCCAGAAGGGGTCAAGTGACACCACGACAAATACCTCGAGTTGTTCAACCAATTTACTCAAACTACGACAACGGCGTCGTCGTCGACTCCCCCGTTGTTCGGTACCACCTCCTTAGTTCCACCGTCCAAAAACCCCAACGCGAACGATTTCGATGGGGAAGATGAAAGCCAAGACGTAGAGATGTTCGATCATTCCTCTTCCGCTTATCACCCCTTGATCTTTGACGACAATCCCAATAACGAACATATCTCTTCGTTTGATTGTGACCTCAACTCTGCTGAACCTATCCAAGTTCCCATCCCAACTGTATCCGGAGACTCGTTGCGTGTGCTGTTTGGGGACTCTCCCAGTGGTCGTTTATCAACTCCATTCGAGGAGGCTCTGAGTTTCAGTGGCCAGCAAGGTCGTTTGAGTCGGCTTAGCAGTCCCACTAGCCGCAGTAGCCATCACACCCATCTTTCCAACCACAAAGATGACGCAGAGTTCAGTGTGGACGTCGATGTTGAATCGGACAACTCAGACTCCAAGTCCAACTCTAGCGAGTCTGTCGAGTTGATGATGTCTTCCCCGACCACGATGACGTTAAGCAGTGCTCAACACAGTACTGAGTTCGTTTATTCCGGTGCTGGCTCCGTAGGGGGAGTGAAAAAGAAACTCTGTGGTATCGAGCTTATTTGGCCCCCAACTAGAGCAAGTCTCTCAGCCAGAGGAGGTCTACAACCACTCGTCCTTCCTCTCCTACTGGAGGGGGAGGAGTTGCTGGTGGTGGTCTTTCTGTCTCTAGTAAACCCAGGGCTTCATCTAGACCACACAACCGGCCTACACCTTGGGCGAACGCACGAGCTATGCCGAGACCTTCTGCCCGTCAGACTGCGAGAGCTGGTGTACGGAATATTCATAATAGCAATAGCACTACTCCCAGATCTAGTGCCGCTGCTTCTTCAAGGCCTGCGCTTACGGTGTGAACGTCTTCGAGTGGAGTGTCGACGAGATCAGGTTTGCCGAGTGCGACTGCACGTCCGAGTTCGCTTGTTCCGTCGATTTGAAGGATCTGGTGGCAAGGATGGAGAAACTGGAGAGGGAAACCCATGAACTGGAGGCGAAGAACAGGGACCTTGAGAACAGGGTGGACAGAATGGCACACGTGGGGAGGCAAGAAGAGGAAGCGCAGGTGGAGAGAATGTCAGAAAGGGCGAGGGAAGTTACTGGCTATGGCGCACACCAAAAGAGGATGGGAGAAGAGGAAACAGTGTACGATAGCCGAAGTGGGAAGGTTCCGCGCGGGAACTACGCGGAATCAGTCCATGATATGGGCGGCAGGGGTAATGGTCACAGGGACTTCCGACAGAACGAATCTCACACTCGCGGGAGTTATCAGCATAATCGAGCTTACGGCATGCCGCCGCCACGTCTCGGCCAGCCAGCACCGACTGCCCCTGCAAAGGATAAGCAGGACCTGAGGTTAGCTATTGGAGTGTTTCGAGGCCAATATGCCACTGCCACTGTGGGTGAACAGATCGCCCTCATTGCGCAAACTGTTCCGAGGAGCTTCATCCCCAGCGATGCCAGGAGAGATGACTACCGATTTGGGTTACTGGTAATGACATTCAGGTCCTACAATGACAGGGATGCTTTTACGCAAGAGTGGAGCGCACACTATAAGAATTCATTGCTGGAGTGGGAAGGATTGAAGCTCCGGGGTATTGGGGAAGATTTCTAGGGAGGGTGGAGGGTTTTCCTTGGGGCAATGAGGTCAAATCTGCACAAACAGGAGGGGGTAGTAAATAACAGCTGGAGTAACACACTGCATGCATATTGAGGCAGGGAAGACCGTGTAATTCATGATACCATGGGAGGGGTTTTTTTCTGCTTTTCCCCTCAATAACCAGGACATGGATGAACATAATCGCCCCCCTGTATTAGATATGTGTGTTCCATTATTGTACAACATTATGTAATATTGTACAGTACATGGTAAACTGGTCGTTCGGGAATCGGACCTCGCCAGTATAATTCATATCCTATCCTATCCTATCCTATCCTCAGATGAACCCAGTGGCCAATTACATCTGTTTGCAGGAACTTGCTTTTTCTTCTTCTTCTTCTCAATCCCTTTAAATTTTGCTTTTTGAAAAGGATTACCCGGTCTCGGTACCTCGAGTGCGGCCGAATCAGACAGGCGTGATTTGGGAGAGGGTATTGTTAATCCCGACGTCGGACTGCGTTCGCCGCCCTTCTGCAATCCAGACCCACTCTCGATAGAGATAACGATAACATCGACTCCATTATTCAGCGTTGCCTTCAATTCTTGTAGGGACGATGAGACTGTAGACGGAGATGCCAGGGTAGCCGGAGTGGCGGAAAGAGTGGATACGCTGGTGTGAAAATGAACATCGAAGTCCAAGCTGTCTTCATCATCTTTTAATCCGAGTTGGAACCGTAATCCAACACGAGACTTGACGCGTGACTCTGGAGAACAGGCGGAGGGGGTTGTGGTACGGGTGAAGTCGCAGAGGACTGAGGGTCCGTATTACGCCGTGTTCGAGCCTTTGGCTGAACGCTAATCATTCTCTGTTTACCTCGAGGAGGAAGTGGATCACTGGAGTAATAAACTCTCTCGGAGAATCGAGTATATCTAAACCACGCTTGTCCTCGACGGAGACAAGATAGAGGGATTGACGGATGGCGGCGTTGCTACCTGCGTCTGGGGGAATGGACGTATGCTTTTGTTGACCAAATTGAACCGCAGGGTGGTCGGGAGTAGAAGTTTCGATCCTTGCTCTGGAACTACGGCTAAGCCCAGAATAAAGGCCAGGCTCAATTTCAGAATTCACTTGATCACCGGCCTCTGGGATCCTCCCCATACCAAGGCTAGGAATCAATTCGGGAGGTTTTGTTCTCGCTAACCACTCCCCAGCGTCAACTCCTCTGTATGATCGCCATGGACGCTGGAATTGCGGTTGGTTATTTCGTGACCAATCCTACGGTCACGTCTTGGCATATTCAGGAAACCATCCAGAGATCCGTTTGACTGAGGTTGAGGTAAAGTATTACCCGTAGCAATGGTCTATGTAGCAGTAAGGAGTCCGGAGTCGAAAAGTCGAGGGAAACGATGACATACCTGACCAGGACGCTGCAGCTGCCACATTTCAGTGACGTCTTTCGCCTGCTGAGGATCGTTCTGCAATAACACCAAAAATTTCTCAGCAGCCCATTTCAGGTCATCACAATGCGTGTCTGGTTCGTCATGACCTCTCTGTCCGATGATGGCCTCTGCTTCTACTCCCGCGCCATCTCCAAGAAAAGGATTACCGACGACCGCAATAGGTGGAGGGGAAGTCAATCCAGGTATGTGCGCATTAGTTTGCGTAGATGTCTGGATGTGAGCGTGAGGAGAGTAAAACTGGTGAATATGTCCGTTTTGATTCCCTGGTGAACTTGGGATCTTGACAAGGTTATTAGAAACCTGAGGACCTCCGAATCTCGTACTAGGACCTGAGGCTGAAACAGCCGACGGACGCGAAAACAATTCATGTTGCCCAACACTATCTGGGATAAGATGATTGTCGCGAGCTTCATACAGATTTTGAGCATGGTACGCGTCGTGATGAGTATGTGAAACATGTCCATGATACCGACTCGTACTGGAATTAGCGAGCACAGTGGAAGGACGAGGTTTCGCAGGACGATCCCGTTTAAGAAGTTTGACTCCATCGTCGAAAACCTTTCGTTTCCCGAGCGCCTTCTCCGATAAACCAGGGGGATTCAGCAATCTTGGATCAGGTTGAATTGTGAATTTCTGAGCCTTTATGAATGACACTCGACGAATTTACGAGGTTCTGGTTGAGAATAGCTTTTTCTCAAGGACTGAGCCAAAAACGATGAGGAGATCCATGACTGGGTCGAGATTGATTAGGAGAAAGAGGTTGGCACCGAAACTGACGGTAAAACGCAGACGACGTGGAGAGGGATTCGTAAGAGCTTCCAGAGGTCAGCATATTGAGCTACAGCATTTGCAGTGGTGGAGCTAGAAGGTTTTTTCCGGAACTTGATATCTTTTAGAAAAGATGACTTTGGGGGTCCTGCGAAAACTGATGAGAGCGCTCTCCGGGGAATTCCAGGTGGTTGAGTTGTTGGTTTCGGGTTTGGGCTTGTAAGAGGCATGGCAATCTTCCCAGTGTCGACGGAAGGATATGACGACGACGCTTGCACTTTATGAACCTCTGACAGGTCCAGATACGGAAGATCATCTTCATCGTCTGTCTCATCTCCAGGAAACTCTGCGTCCGAGTTCTGAACAATCCAATACCCTGCCACAGTTTCAGGAGCCAGAATTGAGGCAAACATACGCTCTACCCACCCTGAATTTCTTGTTGAGAAGGATAACATCCTAACCTTCCGCTTTCAATTCATTGATCCAGCACTACACCTATTCAATTCAGGGGGTAGGCCGTGCTTCGTCCCAAGATTTTGGATTTCGCCTTGTCGATGGTTCTTCACTCCGATTTGTCGCGTATTAGAATTCTTGACCAGCAACATCCGATGGTCACGCTTTTTCTGTTTAGAGGAGGAATTGGGTATGGTGGACTCGTGCGCATTCTTCAACCAGCAAGAGCCGCACGTAACCATCACCGTCCTCGCGCGTCTTGTCAGTCGGCATTATACCACCTGGGATATAGGAAATCTCCGTCGTCGTCGAGTTTTGACTGACCACTATGGAGACAGAACTGTTGCCAGACGAATCACAATGGCGCCGCGACGGTAGATGGGTTCAACTTGGCCTTTTTGCGAGGCAGGTGAACACCGTCAAATGGAGTCTGGACTTTGTTTCTGTTTACGACGAACGACAGGTCGAGGTTTGTCTATGAATGCCCCAAAGTAGTTATCCTCTGCGTTATGTATCATGGAAGCGTTCAAAGCATCCTGAAGGTTTGTGTACTGCATTATGGTATTGTTTTGATGATGATGATGGAAGCGCAGAAATAGAGGGAGCAGAAACGTTCGGTCTAGGAGGTGCTTTCTTGTGATGCGACCCGAATGGTGGAAGCGACGGGGAATCCTGGATGGAGAGCTGAACTTAGTAATCTTTTCCAGGACTTTCGGATGTGGTTTTAAATAATGGGCATGAGTAGTGTCTCTAGGAAGAGAGGCTTGGATATGGAAGAGAAAGATGTGAGTGTGCCGGTACCATGACCATGGTAGGATTCGGGTCAAACTTTTCGCTTGGTTCTTGTTGATGGTAGTTTTCTGACTGCTGTCGCAGGGGCGAGAGCGTGCTAGTTGATGATTTGGGGGATCCCTTGGGGAGAAAAGAGAAGCACCATCCAATGAAGATGACGGCGAAAGGGGAGAGATGGACTCCCGACGAGGAGAAGTTAAGAGACTACTGTTGATGCATTCAGACATATTCTAGCCTAGATGTAGGATGAATGATTCAATGGACAATAAAGCAATAAAGGTCATGACAGTAGTAAAACTCACTACAGCCGTCTCGGTATCGGCGTCTACACCTTCGGCGTCTTTAAACCGCACCGAAATTCTAAAACAAATGAGATTAGCTACTCAGACACTCACAGTGAAATATGGAAGTCATACCGGAATATTTGCACATTTTTCTAACGCTGAAAACGACTCAGACGACTATACATCCTGATGAATTGGAAACTGCTTCAAAGCGGCGACCTCTAAAGACGTGCATTCGGAAGTAGATTCATTCTGGGACTCTCGTGGAAGACATTTTGGATGTCGAATTTGGTTGAAATAAGCCCTCCACGCAAGACTTTTCTAATCTAAACGGTTTTAAATGTTCGACGGACCTTCGAAACGCGCGGCAAGAAGCGAGAGAGATCGAGGCTGGGAGCTGGGGGTGAATGCGCCAGATGATTGTTCGAATGCTTCCTCCGTCACCTCATATAGCGGCTCGTCTTTCGTCTTCAAGCTTCGATCTAGTTTATCCAAGTCGGTAAAATCCACATTAAGGTGACTGTTAATGAAGGACGCGACCACCCTGCCAGTTTGAGTGGGCCAGAAATCCTTGAAAGTACCCTTGCACTTCGTAAAATCCTCCTTGTGATTCGGGTAATCACGCTTGATATTCTGCCAATGTCGGCCTGCTTGCTCAGATAGCCCTAACAGGCCCTAACGTGGAATTTCCCATTTAACCGGCGTTACAGCGTAGCATACGATTGGGGTAGTCGAACACTCGAATGAAATTCAATCTGCTTGTCTAGTAACCGTCTGAACACTCCCATTGTCTTCTCGGGCTCATCCCAATGCATCTGATATATAGTATGATATATCAGCGTAAGCCTTACATGGAAAAGATTCTCAAGCATCACTCACGAAATGGTTCACGCCATTTATAATCAAAATTCGTATGAACTTTCCCTTCTCTCCCCCTCCAGCCTTCATATCATCGTCCTCGATCTCCCAAAAGGTCGGCCAGACGAACAAGTAAGATTTATCCCCGATAACTGCCCAGACCGTCGCCATATTCTACAGTGCAGATTAATCCGTAGTTTCTTATCAAAGCACGCCTTCAAGTAAGTCTTTCGGAGTTGATGTTGGAGGACCTTTGTAAAGTACAAATCGATGCT
This sequence comes from Lentinula edodes, assembly GCF_021015755.1. NCBI lineage: Eukaryota > Fungi > Basidiomycota > Agaricomycetes > Agaricales > Omphalotaceae > Lentinula > Lentinula edodes. The sequence goes on from NW_025764313.1 coordinate 625,610, forward strand.
GGATTATGGCGTGAGAATGACGTTCTCGTCATGTTCCGCTGCGAGGAAAGTGTTCGGGAAAGTGTTCGGGAAAGCCAAAGTTCTTGTCTGTAGTCGTAATAGCCTGTGATTAGATGGCTGAAGAGCGGTGCGCGAGCTGAGTAAGGAATGTTGGGATCGCGGAACGCAAGCCACGTTTCTGGGGGAATGGAAAGACCGAAACCCGTGAGCGCGGGCTCTGCATGTACCATGGTTTTGTCAAAACAAGTAAACAATTTTAGAGCGAATTTGTGGCTCACCTAACATAATATGGGCACGTAAATACTGTCCAACCCGATCTCGCATCCCGTTAGAGACCAAGAGGAGTCTACGTTCGCGATTGCCGAAAGGGAAAATGTGACCCCAAAAGACCAGCCAACGATAGCTAGTCCACTTTTCCGGGTCTTCTCATCACCATCCACCTTCTGACTGTTGTTTTGAATGGGAGGAATTCCTGAACATTGATTAAAGCGTCGATGAACTGTAAAATCTCCACGTCTCGGAGCTCTAGGATTTTTGTCTTGGCCTCGTCGGTAGCAGAAGCTTGAGGGCCATCGTCTTCGGTGAAAATAATTTCTCATCCTGAGTGAACGGGGCTGAGCCAGAGAAACCTCGTCGGCCTGGCGCCATGTTGTATTGTGTGTTCAGGGGTGAGAGACGTTTGAATATAGTATTAGCTAGAGAAAAAGTGAGAAAAGACCCTGCTATTGATATCTATTGAAGAAATCACCCACCGTTGCTGAAAGAATTACCATGGATGAGTATAACAGTTTTGTAGCTCAATACAGAGGAGCTAGGAGAGCCGCTATCTAAATATGACAGAACGACAGACGTTGAATCACCTAGGCTCTGCGTGGTTATTCTTCCATCCTAGTCCTCCAATTCTACATCTACCAAACCAGTTCGAATAAGCGTATTCAAGACCTTATATGTACACCCATATAAATCAACACTGGATGTGCATGTGTTACATGCGTACAAAAGACGTTGAGGAACTCGAGGAACGCCCGTTGGCATAGCTTTGGCAAAGCTCTCGAGGTATGGATACAACATCAATTGTCGGCCGGGTTGAATGGGTGGACAGTGTAGTTCGAGGTAGTTTGGAAGAATGTCAGCCCAAGTGGCAGTCCGAGGGTGGTCGTTGTAGAGCTGATGCCCTACGAAGACTGTGCCAGTGGTAGAAGGAGTTGAGGTTGGGATCGCAGTGGCGTTCCCCTGGCGCGAAGCGAGTGTATCGTATAGGGACAGGTTTGGACTGAACGAAGTTCAGGAATAATTGGCTCTTATGTCGTCTAAGCGTTTGTTCGTGAGCGAATGTATACAGCGCGGGAAGTAGAAGATACCGTCAGACCTGGTAAGTATGATCAGCGAGTGTACTGATGGGCGTGATGATTGAAGCAGCGTACCAGCCTCAGTCAATGTAGCGAAGGAAGAAAATGGTGATTTGTTGGGGAAGAACGTACAAAGTTTTGGGTAAAGACAAAGATTGTGATGGGAGAACGATTTTGGCGGAGTCGTAACAGATGATTGAGTAGATAAACAGGACCAGGAGGCTCGAGCTTGTTAGTGTTCAGATCCGGTTGTATTAGGTCTTTGCGATTTGGTTGTTTTTGAGGCAGACCTCTGCCACCGTCTACTCTTCGTGCCCATATAGAGCGACCGCCAGACAATCCAGCTGATAGCGTAGCTCTCCAATGACATTTTGTTGTCCTTTTTCAACCACTGGCTTCGTATGTTGTTGCGGTTCGACGGTTCACCGAATTTCGATGGGGAAGGAGGTTTGACCAGGGAGGACTAGGAGGGAAGACTGCGACGATAACAGCGAAGCAAGAGGGTCGAGGAGAAAGTCGAGATTGACCATACTGATCTCAACGCGACAGCTGCTCCTTCGACCCTCCGAAGCGCATTATCAAAATACCCCGCTTTCATGACGAGACATCACCGTTCGCGGCGTGCGAGTCGCTACTGACCACCCCTCCGTTCGACCTTGCGATCTCCTTCTGGCTCTTCTACCACGTTGGCACCCAGCCAGCAGCCCCATGTCAACACTATTGTTGAGTTCAACTTGATTTCACCACTTGAGGGCGAATATGATCTGAAGTGAGAAGAACTTCACAACTTTTTAAGAGTGAATCTATAAGATTGTGCACACACCTATATCCGACCGATTCGGAGCACTGATCCACATTTACCATTCGAGGCTGGGTGCACACCAATTTGAATGATTGCGAAAGGCCAACGCAGCCCGGATTTGTGCAGAAGAGCGTATCATGTATGAGTGTAAGTAAGTTCAGCATCGGACGCAGTGGAGGGCCCAGTAATTGACTGAGAGTATGCAACCGCGTTATCTCGCACTGCTCATGCTTCATAACGGGGAAGGTGAGAGAGGAAGAAGAATAAAATCGAGGCACTCTACGTCGCACTGCTCGTGCTCGATAGTAAGGAGTGACACTGAGTCGGGATTGAGATATATTAATAATCAACATAAGCGCGCCCGCAGAAATCTTCTCACGCTATCAAGCGCTGATCGTTTCTGCACCCAAGGGTTTTCTTCTTGCATGGTGTGTTGGTCTTAATTGCACTTCGCAGGATTTGGATCCTCATTCACCGATTGGTTGACCAATGATTTGTTTGTGAGTCTAATGTACATGCCTACCTCGTTCATGTTTTCACCATGTTCTTCACCGACTAGATCCTTCTGAGCCCTACATCCAATGTCGTTCTGTCATATTTAGATAGTGGCTCTCCCAGCTCCTCTGTATTGAGCTACAAAACTGTTATACTCATCCATGGTAATTCTTTCAGCAACGGTGGGTGATTTCTTCAATAGATATCAATAGCAGGGTCTTTTCTCACTTTTTCTCTAGCTAATACTATATTCAAACGTCTCTCGCCTCTGAACACACAATACAACATGGCGCCAGGCCGACGAGGTTTCTCTGGCTCAACCCCGTTCACTCAGGATGGGGTTTCCAATTCTTCAACCCATAGATTTTACTTGAGCAACGCTACAGTCGTGCCGTGGCTTGGTGGGCGTTTGGGGTCCTAACTTATGAGATGTTACTGGGACAGTTGCCTTCCCGTGGTGACAATGAGGATGAAATCTTCGATGCTATACTTTACTATCTTTTCCCAAAATCGTTCCTACAAACTCTTCCAGCATAGATCCTCATCTGATTATTCTATTGCTTTGTTCCACATTCATTCATTCAAATGTGTTACATCCCACCAACTGATTATCCTATTGCTGGTGTATATATAGAAATTGGCTGAGCCAGTTGTATGAGAAATGAAAGGAAACGAAGCAGTATGTATGTACGTGATGATAAGATGATGATTGCGAGCGAAGCGAAGCAATACGGGTGAAAAATTTCGTCAATTCTATATTCGCAAATCCCACGAGGTCACAGCCACCGCCGTTTTTGGTAATCCCCTGTAAATCACTCGTCATCGAATTCAGTCGCGACTGTCTATCGTCCATTACCTTGTACATTCTTACTTGCTCAGTATATCATCCTTGTGTAATCATTACAGTGTCTTGATAATTGTTTTACGGAGGTGCGCCAACACCGACACCCCTCAAAACTAGAATTTCGAAGCGAGCACCACATGTGAGACGTACTTGGAACGGAGGGGGCCCGAAGGCCCCCTCCGAGCCGGACGAAGGAGGCTCACATGCGAATGCATGTTAAGATAGTGCGAGCAGGGTGACTGAAGGTATTTTCAATAACGAGTCTACGGGTTGTTTTGGTATATAATTGCCAGCGTCCAATGCGTCAACATCCGTATCTAAATACAGCACCCAAAAAATCCCAGCTTCGTTTGTTCAGAAGCGTTGTACCACCCACCATACTCCGATAACAACCACTCTAGATACAGTATCTTTCGTCAATTGAGCTGAATAGTCCAAGTTCAAGCACCAGAATATCTTTCGGTACAGGATTAATCGTATTATTCGATCTCTCACTGGGTGGGAGAAGCAGGTATTCTAAAGCCAATAGTTGGAAGGAGGTATGTGCGTGAAATATCTGAAGAAGTGCCAGCGTTGTTCGAAGCTGCATTTCCTCGCGTCCGAATTCCATCGAGAGCAGCTCCGCGTCCGCTCGGTCAACTTCAGCATCTGTTGGTGGACTTTGAGGGACATTTGAATTCCTGGCCGCTGTTCCCGAAGTCCGAGCACGACCCCGACCGCACCCAAGGAACAGCCCACTGGTTTTCCACATCAGCTTGTTCGTTGGTAAACTGGCTGGCAGTCTACCTTCCATCCCTGTGCCCAAACCCCGAGTTTGAGCTCTCTCGTAGCGATTGTGCTCAAGGTGAGATCATCGTCGCCCTCTCCCCAGTTCCCCCAGTTCTCGGCACCGTTCGACGTCAAATAAGATTGCATGGTACTACCTCTCCAAGAGTCTATCCAAAGACCGGTGCAGACGAGACGCACATCTTCGTACACACGCCATACATCGGTCCAAGCGGTGACAAGCCCGAGTTTCTGGTCGGAAATGTCACTGAAACCAGGAGTACAGCATGAGAAATTGGACGAATGACTGTTTGAAGAGTCGAGCCGAAGAATGCGGTGTAATTTTCCACTGTGATCCAGGAGGTCGATATAGGTAAATCAAGCCTCCGGGAAGTGATATAGACTTACCAATTTCACATCAGTCCAAGCGAAGCGGATGGTGGAAAGGCGATGAGTCGGGCCTCTTGAAGTCGAAAGAATGGGTTGGGACGAATAGAAGGCAGGTCATGCTGCCTTATTGGGTGTTGAGGTCTATGAGGTGATCATAGCCCGACAGTCGTTCGAGGAATAACGTGTCCGTAGTGCAAGCAATCCACCCTCCCCAAAATTTGCTTACTGTTTGCAACTGGTCAATCCCGAATTCCCTCCTTGCTCTTCCCAGGCAAACGGTTAGAGGTAGAATCTTGTTTCTCGTAACCAAAGTCTGCCGCGACGTGACAAAGTATACAAGCTGCTTCCGCCAGAGGAAGTGTATATATATGAGAGTTCTCTTCCTGCCGATGACATGTTTGTAAAGAGTGAGAGTTGACGCGTTGACGGGCCTAGGATGCGCAGAAGATGTGAAAGGTGTAGTGTCGGACTCATGTTTGACTGATCGCGATTTTCCTGATATTAAAAAGCCTGCGAAGGTAGGAATAGGAACTGGATTGCTTACCCCGTCCAATTCATGACTCTACCCAGACCAGTCTCCTGCTCCTTCCAGATCAGCAGACTTCCCCGTGTGATTTAAGATACATTCTTGAAGGCTGGGTTTCTGTCAGCTTCATCCGAGCATAAAGCACAACCACGAGGTCCTTCAGTGCAGCTGCATGGCGCCAGGGCTTCGGTCTAGCAGATTTTGCAGGTAGAACACCTAACGATGGCAGGCGAAAGCCTCTGCAACCTTCTTCTGCTGATTTGATTGCCCGAAATGCGCAAATACCTTGGTGACCATCCTTCGAAGAATGTCCGGGAGGAACGTACTTAAGTTACCGTCACTAAATACTCTTCAAGTTTGACTTTCTGGTGGGGTGGAAGGAAGCGTAAAATATGGCAGATGGAGATCAAAAGAATGATGATTCGCAAATGCGTCATTGAAATTAAGTGCTGTGTCACGCCGCGGACCGTATTAATCTCAATCGAACGTCTGTTCTCGTCGACGTGTACAGGGAGTATGTACTTTGTTAAAGGTGAGCATCAAATATGAAGAAACCTTAATATTTAATATTTAATATTTAATCCCAGTGCTGAACGTGAACATATGAACAGTAGCAAATCATCATTTGGAAATATACAGTGAGGACGACAATACGCAAGGGCACCTATTTACAGTACTATACATACGAAGGATGCTTTGACCTTAGACAATGAGCATAGGCAACAACCAGAAAAAAGCAAGAATAACCAAAAACAAAACAAAGCAAAGCAGGGAAGAAAGCTACTATGTTTACTTCAATAAGATATGTCCTCCGGTGATGAGATGATCTGCCAATTCCTAAGTTGAACAAAGTGACCGTGAATAAGCGGGAAGAGGGGGATTCAAGAAACCACACCTTTCGCGTCTTACAATAGAACCCACACAGACCATTTGTATCATCTCTCCATTCGCATAGAAAAACCTTTGAATTCGGGCCAGAGGCGGCAGCATCTCCACTGCCATTATGAGTCAATGGATCATCTTCAATCTCAAGACTCTCGAGAATCATCCTTGCCTCCCTTCGCCACTCATCCTCACACTGTGGGTACAGCTGGACTGCTTCTCCCTTTTGTCTCCCAGCCTCCGTCTTAGACACCCCAGCCTCCCTCTCTAACTCACAACACCTTGCCCTCAACTCTGGCGCCTCTTCATCCACCACCGCATCCTTCTTCGCTATTCCAGAAAACGTCCCTGCCTGCTCTTCCACCACCCGCAGATGCTCCTCGTATGTCGCATTGACTAGGGCGACGCCTTGTGCAGCTTGGGATTTGGCAATCTCAGTGCGTTGAAGGAGTGCAGGGTTCCCAGCTCGAATTGCAGTGGTATAGGAGGAGGCAGTGGTGGATTGGGAGAAGAACTCGCCGTCATTTTTGGCGCTGTATTGAGCGGCGAGGGTAGTGGCTAGTTGGTCTTGGAGGGTTTGGTTTTGGTCTTGAAGGGTCTGGTTTTGATTTCGGAGGTTTTGGTTTTGGTCTCGGAGGTTTTGGTTTTCCTGCTCGAGAGATTGGGTTTTCTGTTTGAGAAATTCACTTTGGTGCTTGAATTTGAGGCGCAATTCATCGTATAGAGAAACTTCGTTCTTCTGCAACTTTTCTTCACCCCGCAGACCTTCACTTTCTAAACTTAATTTTCTCTTCATGTGTTGCGCCCACAGCGAATATTTATCCGCAGGATGTTGGCCATTCTGTAGTCCACAATCCTAGCTTATAGACAAATTTCAAAAAATCGAAGGAGACCACTTACAGCATTCAGGGTGAACAGCTCATTATCCGATGGCAGTTCTACAGAGTTGTTGGAATATCCTAGTTCGAAATTACTCTGAAAGGAGGAGAACAAGTTAATCAAACCCGTCAAATCAAACTCAGGAGTTAAATTTACCCCAGCAATATCTGCATCATCTGCTGCACCTTTTTCAACAACCTCCCCCGATCTCCTCCTCTTCGGCGGCTCTGGGTCCGTCCCCAGCTCGGTTCTCCTCGCCTCCGTGATCTCCGCCTCGCTCATATGCCCTTGTTTAGCAAGGGCGTTGCTCTGCAATAGGGACATCTTACTGGATTTGTTGGGAGGATCAAAGGAGGGAGGGTTGCCAGTGCTGGTGGTGCTGGTGAAAGCGTCGAGCATACCAGAAGCTTGAAAAATTGTTGGTGGGTCCTTGAGTTGAAGTGGCTGTGAAGAAAATTGTGATAAAAATGGAAAATCCGCCAGTATGTATGTAATATTTGATGTGTACATGAGTTCGTCCATCAGCCCAGCCAAAAACTGATCAGAATGCAGACTCAGTGGACACGAAAGTCTTTGAAAAGGTAAAAGGAGCAGACATGCGAGGTAAAGTCACAGGCATATAATAAGGGCACAAAATGCTAGGATAAAGGGCGTGGCCTTTCTGGGTGTAATATAGATAGGTATCATCCGAATGGCTATAACCATTCTTGTCTTGAGAATTAGAATTCGAGTTTGAATGCAAACCACCCGCGTCGTAGGAGCCGTAAGAACGAGGACACGGAAGACTGAGATCTTCGCCATAATTCATACACATTGTGAGAGTAGGGCTCATACAACATGGGTGTTCAAAACGCAGGTCTAGCTTACCAATGTTGATAGGACAATGCCGATTGCGCATGATACTAAGGTATTCCATAGCCAACACTTTACTATATCCTTCCCTGAACGCCTTGGCTTCGAAGGCGCTCCTTAAGCCGGGGATAAGCTGGATGTATTCTTGGACGTTGGTTGTCATTATGGTGATGTCCTACCAGGAGGCTATATAATTCACCGAGAAATGAGGGGAGGGTGAATGAATGAATTGAGAATGCATATGGATGGAGGGTAACACACCTTCAGCTCAATGTGGTATCCAAGAAGCGTGAAATCAAGCGCAGGATCTTCGACGGTAACAGTTTCTTCAACTGATGCAGGCTTTTCCGCGAGCTAGGTATACGATTCGTGGTGTCAAGAACAGCTGAACAGGGAGAACACTTTGTCGTTCGAAGGCGGCGATGGTAAATAGCTTTATGAGGGAATTGGCCAAGTCGCAATTGACAGGCTATCGAACGAGAAGTTGAGTGGAGATTTAGTTGAAGGTAGACTACGATAGATACCTTGAGTGTCTCGATAGTTAACCGAACCTCTTCTCCCAGGACAAGCTAATTGGTGCTGGGTACAATTCACTCAGATGATGTACGAATGGGCTAGCGTCAGCCCTAGGAGCCCCACGATCCTAATTTCTCCAAGTCTTCAAATCCTTCCTCACAAGGTCCTTCGAAACCAGCGCGTAAAACCCCGAAGTTGGTCCCAAACATGCCCCAGCTTCCTCGAAGTACTCCAGCTCGAGAACCGAAGAGGAGGAGCTACAACAAAGATTTTGACAGCAACCTCCAGGATGATGATGTTTCCTCAAGACGCGAACTTTTTGACCTTCAAGTTGTTCCAGAAATCCAATCCCGTCGCCCCGCCGCGAGATTTCTTGGCCTCCACGAACTTGTTTGTGACCGATATTCAAGGATAAGACCAACATATATCCGAAAGAGATGGATTGGAGGAAACAGTATCATGTGGCGAAGGGGGAGAGAAAGGGGAAATGTCGAGGAAGGGTCGAGAGCCGGGGCAGGTAGGCAAGAACTAAAGATATAACAGTCAATACATCACACCTTTACAGGTATGAAGGACTCACCCTATGCCACAGCCATGGTCTCCTTGAATTGGCGAGTGAGCTCCACACACCATTTCTCACCACCAGATAGTGTACACTCTGCTTCGAGAGTATTCAATAGATCCAGAACACGGGGCAATTTAGCTGCGCCGAAAGCACCCCTCCTGCTCCTTGTCATCTAGCGGTGAGAACGATGACCAATCTGCTTCGCCCAATTTGGCATCCGCTAAACGATTAGCCAGAAAGGGTGGACTACGATGATGAGGAGACTTTGAACGAAACATCCTCCTAGGAGAATTACGGTGATTCGGAAACATGTTTTTATCAAAATTGATGACTAGAATCCGACGCCGTCCCTTCTCGGTTCCGCGATGATGTAAAGACTATTAACCCTCTGGAGAATGTCGACATGTGCGGTAAAGCGGCTTTCGGCTTGGTGCCATATACCGTTCAAAGGCTCGTTCGTCGGCGTCATTTGCAGAGGGTTCAGCCAATTTGTGAAACTAGGTAAATGATTGCGTGCGCTTGTGAATAACGTGACCCACTCGACATTGCAGACAAAGAGAGATTAGTTGGAATCGGAGGGGGAGGTTTGCAACAAGACATGTTCTGAAGGAAGCTCAGGTGGCGGTCCTGGTAGCTGCAGTAGATCGATTAATTTATGAATGGGAGACACGGATGCAGAGCCGGCATACCGGAGTGGGCCAATGAAACTGATGCACTGAAATGGGCTAGTTTTGAAGGGATTATGTGAAGAAGATGTGGAAGTGTTGCCTGCCAATGCGACTTGGTGGGATGAGGTGGTAGACATTCCACTCTTTGAAGCCATAAGACTCTGCTCCATCAACGCGGAGGTAACGTGGGATGTGTGTGAATGAAGTAATATAGGCTTCGATGATAGTGGTGGTGGCGGTGGATTTCCAACTGGTTCAACGAACAGGCCATGCCGCGGAGGGGATTGGGGTCGCAGGCTCTCTGGGAGAAAGACAAGGAGTCGAGTCCGCAGCCCCATCGTGTGACTTTGCAGAAAATTGGCAGGGTCGGATGACGTCCGCGATGAACCTACAGTGGACAGAACAGGCTGAGCCTGCGCCTTTGGAGGCAGGGAGGGCCGGGATATTGGAAGTGAGGAAGGATATGCTGCAGATCAGGCAAGATTTCAGAACAGATACGAGACAGAAACAAGATGACTCATGCACACCCTGAATAAAAGCTGAAGTACGGCCAACATCTTGTCCCGACTCCACGTTTACAGCTAGTCTGACTGCTGCAAAGAATTGGCATCCAAAGAGATTGTCTGTCTGGGACAGATTTGGGGAAAAGAAGCGTAATATCTGTGAAGGGATACTCTGCTGAAGGGCACAATCATCGTAGAGATGAGGAAAGAGATAACATCGAAGAGTAAACAGCCGGATGAAAACACGTTTCGCCGCCTTGAGATGTTACCAAAACTCCTAGTATCAGCAGCAGCGAGGGTTTCAATACCAGAATATGAATATGCGTAGGGAGAGAGCTGGAATTGAGGGAAGTGGAGGATGAACTCGAAGGAGGTGGCAGAAGGAATAGCCGAATCTTCTTCTTCGTGCTCAAACTCCCCATGCTCCAAAGAAAAAACCAGGTATTCTACCTCCTTCAGACGATACTGGGTAGGAGAATTCAGTAGCGTGTCATGAGAGCCCAAAGCAAAAAGAACATGCTAGAACATGCCGCTAGATCCAACAAATAGTCTACCCCCTTTCATCCAACTCGAAAACCTCACAATGCCGAATTGTAAACCAAAGATGCTGGGTCACGGACTGAATCCATAGCGGACATTGTTTAAGATACAGGGGGTTTACTATACAAGAGGTGTTAGCGCCTCTAAAGCTATAAACAAAGTCGCACGTGTTAATGGCGCTAAGATTTCACGGAGAAATCCTTAGGGTAGCGACTTGTCTACGACTCGGCATAAGTAGTACACAGACTAATTAGATGCTCCTGAGCAAATACCCTTTTAAATTCTGGAACTATAGTATGTATAATTTCTACGCATTTCATCCAGAAAATTGGAAGAGATTTTGCTACATAGAAACGAGCATTCAACTAATTAAGCGTGTTTCACTCACTTAGCCAAATACCTTCTTTCACTTATCCATCCTCTAACAGCTAGTGTGTTCTAGGTTGCTTCATCGCTGTTTCAATGCTTCTAAACTTTGACTGACTTTGATATTTTCAGTGCGCCATGGTTTCTGGTAGTCCGTTAACACGGTTTGAGCCCCTCGCAAAGATCGACACTTCCCAGCTCAAGTGGCAGCTGAGATCATGCTTTGGGATAGGTGATGCACAGATTGCTGAAGTCAGGGAGGCACTACGATCCTCGAAGCAAGACTTTGCCAGCTACGATTCCGAGAGTCGCCAGTGTAGAGCAGTGTATGAAAAGGAGAAATCACGGATGCAGGCTGAATACAATGACAGGACAGCGATTCTCCGTAAAAAATACGAAGGAGACATACATCGTATCCAGCTGCGTCTTCTAGGCTTAAAGTCATATACAGAAAATTTGTCTACGCTACTCGCTCCAATTCGTCGTATTCCCATGGACGTCCTCCTTCATATTTTTGTGCTTGGTTGCACTCAGGATGATGTGAATGCGAAAAACCCTACTGCACTTACCATCAGCGCCGTTTGCACTTGCTGGCGACAGCTCACCAAATCTCAGTCTACCATTTGGGCCAACTTTCAGATACGGCTGGAAGAATACGAAGAGCAGAGTGCGCCAGAAGTAGCTCAGCTAGTACTCCGAGTCAATCTATATTTGGCACGATCGAGAAGCTATCCGCTTACTCTGAGAATTCTCCCCACGAAATCCAGAGATCACCCCGCATTAAAACTCATCGCTCAAGAATCTCAACGGTGGAAGCATTTGTCTTTTGGGGGTGATGACTTTGGTGGCTTCGATGGAAATTCTTGCCTTCGATCGCTGCAGCTCCCTATGCTAGAGGCGGTCTGCTTTGAAGAGTCAGAATACTGCAATGGACTGAGTCCGCCTCTAGAAACCTTTGGGCATGCTCCTAATATCAGAAAACTCAGCCTCCACAGTTCCCTTGACCAGAACGTAGCTGCAATCTTTTCCAAGAATTGGGAGAAGCTCACATCGCTTAAATGCGACTTAGTGGAAAACCTGGAGGGATTTTTGTCTGTCTTGGATCGGTGTACTCAGCTCCGCCATCTCACTGTCGAAGGAGAAAACGTCGATTTGATCCCGATTCCCCCATTACGCATATCTTCATTACATTCACTCAAGCTCGTGAACTCTCAACCTCCCCCAAATGAGCATGACTCTATGCTTGAGTGCTTACTCGCATCACTTGTGCTGCCCAATCTAACCAGCCTTGTCCTCCTCCATGCCGGAGATATCGGCCAATGTTCAGCAGTAATGCCGTATAGTATTTTGAGGGATTTCTTCCGACGTTCACACTGTTCCCTGTTGACTCTGACCATAAGGCAAATTTCCATCACCGACGCAGAATTGGTTGCACTACTAGTCCATGTACCCTGTTTACAAGAATTATCCTGTGAGGATCCAGTCGATGGTCCTGCTCTTATCACCGCTGACTTCATTCGAAGTCTACATTCCTGCCAGCGGAATGGGCTCCACCACTCAATCGAACCTCTAGTCCCGAAGCTGCGTTCCTTAAGGCTGAAAGTTCATAAAGAAGAGTTTGACGCCTATCCCTTGTTCTCTATGGTCACTTCTCGCTGGCTTCCAGATGATACCGGCAAAGTGCAGCTTGGCACAGTGTGCCTGAAGTTGGTTGAAGTACACCTCCGAGGAGTAGTTGATAAAAACACCTATGAACTACTTGGGCACTTCGACAGGGCCGGGATGCAGGTTGTTGTCAAAACAGATGAACTATTAGTTTGATTACGATCCTATGTTTTCCATAGCAATATTTCGCTCCTGTAAGTTCCTCGGCCAATTCAAGCATGCAGGAGATTGAAGATTCAATGTAAGTTATATACACCTAGTCCGGCGCCCAGCACCACCCAGGGAGAGAGATTAATGGAAGCAAATGAAGTACTTGCTGTACATAGATGGATAGACTTTGGATAGCTAAGGCATCGGGTGCTGACAGGGCGAACTAAAGATCGACCACTGAAAAGGGACGAATATACCATTCAAGTATTCTTGTCAGAACTGCATAGACCTTACTGAACGTGCCTGGTCAGTTACATATACTCAAGTCAATGCTCTTGCCCAGTAAAGTGGAAAGATATATTCCAGCATGTGTATGATATTTACAATATGAGATGTTCATACACACATAAGCGATGTTAATTGGGTTCGACGGACCAAATATTCGAAGAGTCAGAGTTGGGGTTCCATGATTTACCAAATTGACCCTTCTTAACAGTGAATGGCTCTTTGGTGCGAGGCTCTTGCGGTGGTGGGGTCTGGTTGCTCGATTCTGTTTATCTATCAAAAGGTGAGGATTCAAGGTGATGATCCGTGAAAGAGGAGGTACGGCCAGAGACAATAAGACAGATGAGGTACGAGAAGAAGGATCCGCGGAAGATGTGAACACAGGGATATTTTCTCGACGCCACGCATTCACGATTCGCTGTGCTGGAGACAGCCCAGTCGATAGATCATGATAACCAGGATCAGAGGTAACAATACCTTCATTGCAGTCATCGTCACTCCAAAGAGAACCCGGAGACTCCTCAGGCACTAAGAATATTATATCACCTTCCCGTGGTTCCTCAGATGCAGCTGGAGGGGAGGATCTCGATGCTGGTTCTGTACCTGCATCTCCCGCATCTCCTTTATCATCGTCTCCATTGCCACCAAAGTCCAGAAAATCGAAACCGTACTTTTTGAAGTCTTCTTCAGAGCTCCCACCACCTCCCCTCCTTGGCTTCCAGGGGCTTTGCCGCTGGCTACCTTCTGAGATAAACCGTGTTCGTAATTCCATCAGTATGGTAGAGATGGCATGCATCGTTTCCACAATCATTTGTGGTTCAGGAACTTCGGAATATTGGAGAGCGGAGTATAAGGTCGAAGCCGGTTTACTATGACGTTCTTTCCAGACATACAATGTCCGAAAAGCGTTGAGAAGGGCAGCAAATGGGGAAATGTGCGAGTAGAATCCGGACGTTTGATAGGGGGAGAAAAATGTGTTTAAAGCAGGAGCATTGTTAGCGCAGAGTACAACATGGTAGGAGTAGAGATTGCCATCTTTCTGTAAATAAATATCAGAGGTGCAATTACGAAATGAAAATGTAACGTACAAAATGAGATAGACCGTCCACATTCCCTTTTCGCAATTCATTCCAGAGGTTGTTTGCACCCACTTTTTTTTCGGTGTTCCGCTTGCGTCTTGCTTCATGCACTTTCTCCAGGTAGACGTGGATGTTGTCCAGTAAAGCAAGAGATGGTATAATTAAAAGCAGATGATCATCAAGAGCTGCATGTATATTGACTAAAACTACATTGAGACGGGTACAATTTTGAGAAATGTAGTATCGACACTAAAAGTGGTGTAAACGCACGTGGCATAAGAAAAAGGCGGCTATGAATGCAGAGTGTTCGGGGAGCCATGCCTAGCATGAACTCGTATAGAAGTAGCTAGGTTGAGTGTCAGGACGGGCGGATGTAGTCGAGTCAAGCACGCACCAGGGAGTCATTGGAAGCCTCGGCATTGGGAACAAGAATGTGCGCCAGTTGAATGAGCAGTCTGCAATATGGCTGGTGATGGGTGACGTGGCACCGAAACATCTTTGCTACGATGAGCCAACCTAGAAGCCAGGCTTTTGCACTTTGTGCACCCCTTCCTTGACGCTTACTAGGAGTAAGCTCTGGCCCAGATGCTCTACTTGTACTTGATTTGTGAGATTGATTGTCTAGATTGTCCCGTCGTTTCGAAGAAGTAAGAACAGAGACAGCAGGGCGACCAAGCTCCCCGTCATCCAGTTCGTCCACTTGATGCTGCAGCGCATAGTCGATAGGCTGGGAAATTTGTTTCTGCACTGTATCATGATCGAAGGGGATTGGGAATTTGTTGATACGGTTCGCAAGATCAGTCATGGAAAGAAGTTGCTCTTCAAAAGCTGGACGAAATGCGTGCCGATGGGAATGAAATGATAATTTTGACCTGACATTATTGGCGAGTTCCGAGACGTCATCGTTCATGGTAAAAGAAGTAGTTCGTTGCAGCGAGCAGGCCTGGGAAAACCGATGTCGTTTGTTTGGCATTGCCCGGCACTTCCACGGCTAATTCCTGTGCTACACCTCCACGCCAAACTCTTCCTACTCCAAAGTGGCTCAATATCGGTTTCAGCGCCAAAGGGGTATATATGTCCGGTTGGGCGGACTGGCTAGGTATGTATCGCTCTAAGCTGGAACGCTGTCAGGGAGCCTCACTGATCTGTTGACATTTCTTTTTTTCTTCTCCAACTAATCTGCTCTCGTTCTTTCTGTGCGGACGTGTGCTTGGAAGGCTCTGACCAGCACCGGGGTTGGTTCCAAAGTCAACTCTTGACCGCGGTGGGGTCTGCTTCAGGAACGACTACCGAGTATCCCAGCGGAGATGAGCAAGTCACTAGGAAATATCGTAAGCCCTTTGATGGTCGTTCTGGGAGGAACTGTGAGTCGTCTTCATATATTACTCGAGGAAATTCACCCTTGTTTCTCATTGATAATACCGGGCAGATTCTGGATACGACGACTTCAATTTTGGCGCCAATCCTTCCTCATTTGGCTGAGGAAATACATCAGCATCTGGCTCGTGATCAGAATCTTCATCCGAAATCGAAATCTTTCTTTGAGAAAGGTGGGAAACCACCAGTGAGTCCTTCGTCCTTCCCTGTTTGGAATTGCACCTTATGTTATCATGCTTGTAGGATCTGGAATGGGAAGATTACGCAGCAGCGAAGGATATGAGTTATCTTTTGAAGATCAGGAAGGCGGTTCTGGGCTTATTAGAGGAAGCAAGGGGGCATAAGTACGCAGCATTCCGCTTGAACTTGTGCACTCTCTAACGATTGGTTGATCCCACTTCTGGTGAATAGAAGAGTTAAAAGCTCCCTAGAAGCGGGGGTAGACATCCTGCTGCCAAAAAAGGGAGGGAATTATCCTGTTGTGGAACTACTGAAACGAGAAGGTATCCTCCATACCTTCACCTCTGTTTTGATCGCTTGAAGAACGTTTCTTTCAGAACAAATACTCAAAACAAAAACGCTCTTCATCACTCCGGATGCATGTCTGTTCGACGAAGGCTCCCTCGGAAGTGGTTCACAGTCCTCGGCGTGGGTATACACAGAGTCACTGGACCTTGGGGAAGATTTCGGTTTTATGGAGAGCTAGACGTGCTGGGAATACGCGTTCGGCCTGCTTCCTTAGTCAGGTGCCCGCGGTGTTGGACTTGTACGAAACGCTCAAAGGAAGAAACTACATGTGCGAGATGTGTGGATGTGTTGTGTTCGCAAGGATCGACCGAAAGCAATAGATGCGAGTGTTGTCTGTCGTCAGTGAACTTCATTAACTTTAGTAGCGCTTCCTTACGATAACTGAAGGAAATGATCCAACATTGGGACTGGACGACCCGTTGAGCACTGGCCCTTACTTCGAGGAATGACTGCTGAAATGTTGAACTCTGGCGATATTCTGGCAAGGTGATTCAAGGCCTGCGTGACTTGTATCAAGGCCCATACTTACATGAAAAACTATGGAGTTATCTAATGCGGTACTTTACCACACAGTCGAAACATTGATTCAATGACCGGATTACATTGACCGTATCCACTGAAGACAATTTTAGAGGAGAAATTAGGCGCGCGTTAATTCATGTGACTGCGTTTATAGAACGCCTCTTGCTCTCCTTCTACCCCTTAGTCTCTCAATATCAGATGAAATCCGCCAGCAAAAACTCATCAGGTATGGGCCCTCTTGTTCTCTTTTTAGGGATTCTCGGAAGGAATATCGCCTCTCCAAACCTCTCCACAGGCCAGGAGTTTGGCAGAGACTTCCTACGGTGAATCCCGGCTGTTCTTCGTGTATCACATGTTTTTGAAGGCTTCGGCCATGCTGTCAAGCCCCTCCACAGGCCAGACGTGCGAACGGACCTTTCTTAACCTGCTCAGTGCATCAAACTTTGTTATATCCTTCTGCTGATTCCGATTGGGCGCTTACTCACTCAACCTAGCATCTACTCCTAGTATACCATGGCGACCCGATTCCTCAAATTCCACCAATTCGATCTCCAACTAGCTCTACAGCTAGACAACGATGGCCGAATGGAGGTGGAAAGGTAACGGTTGAGCTTAGAGGATGAAGACCTCGAGTTCGAAGATGAGGAAGTTGTCGGGGCAGGGCAAAATCGAAGAGAACACTCCATTCTTCCAAATATTGCAACATCTATATCCTCCCCCTCTGAACCCTCGAGTTCCCAGCGCCCTACTTTTCCTATTCCCAACCTACGCCTTTTTGCTCATAACCTATCGTGCTTATCATCATGCTTCAAGAATGGTGAGTTTTTACATTACTTTTACGTGTTCTATCTATCCTGACCTGGTTATATGCAGTTCCTTCTGCAATTATCCATCTTGGATCCACATCAACGATAAGAAGATCCGGAGTAGGATTTGGAGGTCGGCGAGCATTACAGATCAGGGGTGGGGAGATGAAACAGTATACCAGATAGGGACAGCGCCAATAGGCGCTTTGCAGACCATACCATTAATCCCGGAAGCGAACAGGAATACTTATGGGGAAGAGGATAGAGGTGAAAAGCAGCGGGGGGTACCGGTTTGTTGGGAGGATTGAGGCAGTGATTGTGGAAAAGGCGGTGTTTTGAATGGTGGATAAAGGGAGAGGGATCCCAGGATAACATGTCTCCCATGTAAACCAGTTGCAAGCAGGGTGAACCAGGTGGACTTTCACCTTTGTCCTCCTCGCATCTAGATTAGCTGGCGCCAGTATCACCAATTTGAATTCTATGAATGATGTCATCTTCACTCACAGCATAGTTGCATTCTACCCTGTCCCCGATACAGCCAGACCAATATCGTGGTCAGTTTCGCGGAGAGCCTACTCAATCTCAGCGCCTCTGTCATTCACCTGTCTCGGATTCTCAGAACTGTTGACATTTTTACTGCCTCCAGATTCCAAGTCGCCTGATTCAACTCGATGAGGCTCAGAGGCAGCCGTATTGTACTACCCCCCACCGACATCCTCCGAGAAGAAGGAGCTCTAGAACATCTACCCTGGTAGGTTGCAGGGGATTACAACCGGCATGAGCTCCGCGAAGGTGAGCAATACACGATTTTTATGCTGGGACATGCTACTAATTGCATCTAATAGACATCTAATGCTCTCGATATTATTTCGACGGCACCCATGGAGTTCTTATAGGTATTTCTCTCTATGGAACGAGGTGATTATAGCCTTCAACTGAGCTATATTCGACTTCTTTAGATTAGATCATCTTCATTGAAAGAATTTGGGGCTATATTGGATGACTCTAATAGCATGGTAGGCTCGCAATATCTCTTGGCACATCTACCATGCTGCTTACCACTCCTCAATAGCTAGGGATTGCACCGCTGCAGCACCAGAGTCAGCAGCCAGTTGTACACTTTCACTCGGTCATTCTTGAAGCCTATGTACCGTGCTCTTACATTACATAGGTCCCAGCTAAGTATGTATGTATGTATAGACCAACGTTGTCAAGTATGCCGATCAAAAAACAGATGTGGCCATCCCTTCCCTTCTTCCCCTCATCCTCTCTCCTACTATCAAAATTCTCACTACTGTGCACATTTCCCGATATCACGAGCCAGGATTTCGATGGGTGGTCATCGTTCCCCTACACGTCGCCGGAGTAAAAGGTAAATTAGCCTTTACTTGCCTGTCTTCTCCTTCTCACGGTAGTATAGATTATCGTCTGCGCCAAATCCTCCAGGAGTGCAGAATGAGAGCTATCAGGATGATGCTTACAATGGTGGCTCTGAAGACGACCAGGATGATGATAGCGTCTATGATGGCGGTGCTTACGATGGCAGCGACGGTGCTTACGGTGGCAGCCGCCGTGCCTACGATGGCAACAACAGTGCCTACGATGACAGCAACGGAGCCAATGATCAAACTGTACAAAATCCCTTCCGAGACAGTATAATCAACCCCTATCTCCCAGGATACATTCCACCCAACCCCGTCACTCAACGTTCTGCCTCCCAACGTTCTGCCTCCCAACGTTCTGCCTCCCAACGTTCTGCCTCCCAACGTTCTGCCTCTCAACGTTCTGGCCCGCGACGTCCTGCCCCGCAACTTCCTGCCCCCTGCATTCTCAAGTCAAGATATACGGGGGAACCTCCTGCTCCTCTGAAGACTGCAGGGATACATTTTTTCCAAAACGAGGTAGATGGTCGCTTCACATACCAGACCACGGCTGGTGCATTCAGCTGCTCACATCAAGCAGAGGGTGAGCCCAATCGCTACAGTGATAGCTCCTGTGCCCTCGCTTGTTACCTCAACCTTGTCTATGTCCATGTCCTGGGTGGCTTTGTGTACCTGAAAGAACATCGCATGTTTGGCAGGGCAGAACTTGAGTCGAGGCTTTTAGGCATATGGGTGATTAAGAGGAGGGAAAATAAGGTTCAAATAGTCGAGGACCTTCTGGCGCATATCGATACTGCATTCCCGACACTGCTCACCAATTTTGACTCGATTTTTCGCGGTTCTGTCGACATTCGGCTCATTAAAAAGATTCCCTATCTTCCTGATCCAAAAAAGACCGCTTGCTGCCCTTTCTGTTCTTTGTATTTCACGACGGGTACTAGTATAAACAAGCACCTCCGAAGTGGCGACAAGCAATGCCCCTTATCCGATGAATCGAGATCTCGGAGAGATGCACTTGAGCAACAATGGACCCAGTCTTTATCCAAAGAACCGGCCAATATGCGGTATGCTGTCCGCTTTGTGGATGCTTATGATCCAGCTTTAGACACGGATGATCCAGTTCCTACACAGACTACCTACAAGCCAAAGCTTGAGCCGCTTCAACGGCCGCTGTATTATCCAGATACCTGGTGGAGGTTTCTTGCTGAAATCAACTTTCGTCCACTGCTCCCCATAGAGCAGCAGTTGCTTGGTGAAGGACTTGCCCCTGGTATACTGTTCGACCTTGTCCGTTTGCCTTCAGTAGCCATCAAAAGCTATGCTGAGGGAACACGCGAGAGCAAGCTGGAGAAGATGCTTTCGTTGTGTCACTTATTTTTCAAATTGTACCTCATGGAGGCTGCTGCAAAGGTACCCTCTACTTTTGGCTTTTCAAAAATGCTGAAAAAATAGTAAGTTTATGATAGTGGTCTTTGCTGATCCTTGTCCGCTGACTCATCCTGATTTCGTAGCTCTGGCCTGAACTATAAGGGTGGCTTCCGTAGATCTGATACATATGCTAAGTACGGAGGCGCAGGGACCAATATCATCTGTTTCCTGCTGAGATATTTTGAGATGAAGAGGAAGAAGAAGCTTCCTGCTCTCCTCCGTATTTCGCTAGGAATGGAGCTTCTCGAAGCAGTTAAACGTCTCTATCTGGAGTCCCAGAAAGATTCCGAGCCTTCAGTATCAGAACTAGCCCCTTTGCTCCATGCAATTCTGGTTTGCTTTGTGCGTACCCACGACCCGCTGGATTCAGACAAGCTGACACTGCTGGAATACATCCTTCTTTGCCTCACCATACGCGAGGATACAAAGGCTGGCGAAGATGGTCAGTGCATATACGAAGCCGTAGTCTTCACCAGGAAGCTATCACACTATGCTCGGCTAATCTCTGCGACTGTTCTCCAAGCAATGGTCGCTGGGGGATGGGAGGAGCAATATCACCTCCCTAGCCCTGAGGATGCTGCAATTTCCGATGCAGAACTGGATCATATAGATGATTCCGATTCCGACTCCTCAAGTACTGATTCTGACTCCTTAGACCTCGAGAATGATTTTGATCTAGAAGATTTAGTGGAAATTACAAAATTCACTCCTGAGCAAGTTACCCTTGGAGAGTATGTGCCTTATTTGCCACCTGAAATTGTCATTGATATTCTAAAACTTGCACCAAATCATTCAGGCGACTGGATAAGGCCCTTCGGGAGTATGTTTCCAAGGATTCTACCAAGAAGAACACCTTCCGTGTTTTGATTAGCCTTTGGGCCCGCGCTGATGGATATTCGCGATCTGCTAAAGGCAAAAAAAGTTTTCGTCCTGATGCAAGCAACCTCGGATTCACTTTTATTCCTACACCGACATCCGAAATACATTGCGACCTCGCAATCTTTCCCCAAAACCATGAATTGCAGCTAAAGGGGTTGCGGACGAGCTTCGCACGTTTGATCCCAGCATCGCTTGCTTCATACTTTCAAGAAAATTTCAGAACGACAGACCTGGTGGACGATCCAGCTAGCCCAGTATCAATCTTTGACCAGCCTAGAAATGCCCCGTACTTTGACGGTCTGATTGCGACGCTTACAAATGCACTAGAACAGTCTAAAGGGCCAGATCGAACACTTGCACGACGTGGGCAGCTTTCTTCCGATAGGGTCTGGTCATGGATAGAAGATCTGGCCGAATTCCAGAAGTACCTTGCTGGTGGAATTATACCAACGATGGGGGTATGCCCCCGAGCAGAGCAAATTGCTGCTCTCACCTACGCCACTGTGGGCACCACTCTTCGATCATTAAAAATATACCAGCCTCACGTTTTAATCTGCAACCCAATTGCCAAGCAGGACAGTGCGAAGCAGTATGAGTGCTTCTTTGCACTCCCACCCGATATGGCATGGTACCTGATTCTATATCTTGGCGTTCTTCGTAAGGTGGTCATACATCTCCTCGAGTCTCCTGTGATACGCCATGCTGGACCTGTCGAAGATTTCAAACACTATATTTTTGTGATTCTCACCAAAGGTAGATTAAATGCGATTCCAAACACCTATCAGTGGACAGCTACAGATGTCAATATCTGCTTGAAGGGGACACTTCTGAGGCTCGATGCCAATTCACTTCGACATGTAACAACTGGAGTAATCCGGCACTGGTATCCTGAACTTGGTGAAGCCCGTGAGCGGCTGAACGATTCTACCCTGATGTCGCCAGTTGATAGGCAGGGTCAACATTCAGGTAGAGTTTCTAGAAATTTCTATGCCCGCACCATCTACATGACCGGGACCGGTTTCAACACCTCCGAATTCTTTTCCCAGATACGTGTCAGCATGGCTCTCCAGCGGCTAGATCAAATCATTCGCAATGGTGGAAGAAATGTTGTTCCAACAGCTATTGATATTTCTGATGCTTGGACAAGAAATGGTGAACATGCGATGAATACGGCTCGAGAATTCGTTATGTCGCCAGCGGGCTACAATATAGTTTCCGGAAATACTGATGCTATAGAAAGCAGCTTTAAGAAGCTAAATAGACTGAGGCCCTTCCTTTGGGGCCCAGATGTTCGAGTGAGTATTACAAAATATGTGCTGGAAGCGATACGCTAAATCTGATCATGACTACAGCTATCTTCGGGGAACACACCTTTACAGTGGAAAACTCTAGGCGATGAAGCTCTTTTGACAGTTTGTGCTGCACTAGCCTGCAGCTATATTTTCCAAGGCGGGGCAGCGCAGCCTTTAGAAGTGGAAGTTGACCCGAAGTTCGTAGCACATGGGGTATACCTTGTGAGTTAGCTCAATATTATTGCTAACATCTGCCGACTAAAGAATACCTGCATCATAGGTTAACTGTGCAGTCGATGAATGGCGCAAGGGTTCATTTCAAGCCTGCGGCTGGAATATCGATCCTAATCGGGAAGTAAGGGTATCGGAAATCGAAAACGCTATCATTCACTTCAGGCGTGATCAACCAGAAGAATGGATCACATTCCGAGGGAAAGTTGGCCACTCAATTCTCAGCTCAATTGGTCGGCCCCCTCCACAGTTTAGTAAGATGCCATTCTTTGCCCCGGGCGTGTTTTCTGCTCCTGCTCCTCCCTCTGATATCCAGGGCGAAGATATTCCACTACAGGATGTCCCGTTGGACACCATTGTCACGTCAGAAAAGGGAAAAGGCAGGGAGATCGAAGATGACGTGCAGTCCCCATATACTGATGTAGAGACGGAGATTGAAGATGGCGTTCAGTCCCCACTATTTACTGATATAGAAACGGCAATAGAGGATGGGGGCGCTGGGACACAAAGCAAGAAGACGAAGGAGGTAGAAAAACAGAACAGGAGGGAGGAAAAGAAGAGGAGTAAACAAGGGGCTGATCATTTACTAGTTCCAGGAGGTAGCAAAGGGGTCTGGGGTCAGAAGCGGAAGCGACAGTCAAAAGATGATAATTCATTGAAGAAGAGTAGAGATTCGACCTCATCTGATTGACTCAATTGACTCAGGTTATACTTCGGGCTGCATTCACGCGTGATACAATTTCGTTCAATTAATTGCTTCAGTTCAAACAATGTATAGCGTGAGTATTGACAGATATCAAAGCCAAATGCTTATCTTCCTTCGCGATAACTTCACTAATCATCCCACTACTGGTTTTATACAACCCCAGCATATCCGTAAGGAAGGTAGGGTAGGATTCAGGTAGTCGCATAGGGTTTCGTGGAACCAGCGACCCGAAAACTGCAGTATATAGCTCCTGTAGTTTGATGCCAGATTTGCATTCAAAAGCTTCGACAGTTCAACCTGCATCGCCAACTGAGGAAATCATGCTGAGTCCCAGATAGTTCATTCCGGTAAAACCCTGATGCATGAAGGGCTGCACTATGTCAGATACCATCTATTTCGATATCGGACGCGGGCTGAGGCAATGTAACACTGGCAGCGATGTCAGCTACGCGGCAAAACGGGCATCAGGAGGTTCCTACACCTTAAGCAAGTCGATAAGTAAACCCAGAGAAGGTGCTAGAGGAAGTACATCATAAGTTAGGATGAGGTGACGAAAATTTGAGGAAATTAGCTTCCATTGGCAACAGGCGTCCACACCAGCGTTCGATGGCATTATAGTCCTTGTGCAGCATCAGATTTTGAATAACCTGCGACAGTCTCTATAGCACCACTCACTTTAAGCAACACTACACACAATCTGTTTGAGCGATCGGTGAATTGAGCGTCTTCGAAACCGAACTCCCTGCTAATGACCCTCGGCCAAATTTTTCATATTTCGGACAGTGGATCGAAATAAAATGAGTTCACAGTATGGAGCAATGTGGATGAGCAGCTACTTATCATCGTGGTGTCGAATTCGAGTTGATTGTTCTGTATTGGATCTACATTGCCTAGACACGAGCTGGGATGATCAAATAGGGAGAACCTGGATAAATCCTAATAGTGGTTGATGACGGAGCCTGGGCGCTAAAGACTTAGCTTAACTTCGGCAGAGTAGCATCCCCAGACAACTCTTCGACTACCAGTACCTTCGCCATACGGAACCCTCATATAAAAACATTGACGCTACAGGCTCGGATTTAGCTATGACTGCATGTCTTCTGGGCGGCAACTGGCCTTTGGAAATTGCACAAAAGTCTCAGCCACAATGCACCAAATCTTGATCTCATACTGAGAGATTCCCGCAACGAGTTTCATAAGATTTAGACACATCTAGAAGGTAAATGACAGGGTCAAAGGGCGAAGGACGTTCAGATAAGCTTTGGGTGTACCGCAACAACTGAAACTCCTTATTCACCAATGTGACCAGTCGTATCTCCGATATAGATAACTCGAAATTTGCTTGAGATAGATGGTATTGTTCTAAACGAAGAGAGCTGGAGTAGATTGAAGAAACAAAGAGTTACGGTGAAGGGGAATATGTTACAATAGACGCCGGTGGCGTTGCTCTGACTTCTGAATGGACTTCTGAACAAGGACGTGTTCTTAGACGTTCCTGGAGTTCTACTATATGTGCTTTCAGCCAAGATCACTATTCTCCAACCGCTAACATTCAACATAGCGTGAAGTACAGTAAGCTTATATACGATATGCATTCTGCTACATGTCACGATTCGCGCTGTGCTGAGTGCTGGGTGCTGCAAACGCGCTAGCAGCGGCTAAGTGAAAACAATAATAGCATGAGAACAAAACTCGCACCCCACAGTCCAATCTTTGTCCCCATTCCCAGACAACATCATCAACTCCACAGCGAAAGCTTGTCGATCGCCAATACTTTACTATATCCTTCTCTGAACGCACTGGATTCCAAAGCGCTCCTTAAGCCGAGGATAGCGCCGAGGATATTCCTGGACATTGGTTGTCGTTACGGTGATGTCCTTTCCAGAAGGCTATATAATTCACTGAGAAATTGGGGGAGAACGAACAGATTGAGAACACGTACGGATGGAGGGTAACGCACCTTCAGCTCGATAATGCGCCATTTGTAGATGAATCCCGTCCGTCGACGACGGTATGATACTCATGTTTGGTCATGGGAATTATTACCTTCGTCGACAGCATGATACTCCTGTTTGGTCATGGGAATTATTACCTTCGTCGACAGCATGATACTCTTGTTTGGTCATGGGAATCAAAAAGAACTCAACGAAAACCAGATTGTCCCAGCAGGGATTCGAACCCTGTCGTTTCGACAATATTTACATTCCGTACGGAATCCAATTCATATTTATCAAATGCTCTACCACTGAGCCACTGGGACTTGATTAGCACAAAGTTCACTCAAGGCAAGTATTGATAATCACCTTCATGAACATCCTTGTTTGCTCATGGGAATTGCCACCAATGGGCACCTTCGTGGAAGGTATGGTTCTCACCTTGTTCACTGATGGGAATTACTTGATTTGAGCTGCAATGTGTGCCCATGGGAACTGCCACCAATGGGCACCTTCGTGGAAGGTATGATTCTCACCTCGTTCACTGATGGGAATTACTTTATCTGAGTTGCAATGGGCGCCTAATTTCCAAAAGAAGTGAATAGGCGCTCAATTCACGGACCAAGTATCCACCGGAATTAGTGTATATAGTAGTCCACAGCTGCCCTCCAGTTCTCTCTAGCTATACCCCAGTTCTCCCTAGCTGTACCCTAGCTGTCCCCCAGCTGTACCCTAGCTGTACCCTAGCTGTCCCCCAGCTGTACCCTAGCTGTCCCCTAGCTGTCCCCTATAATTTGCCCCCTAGTCTGTCCCCTAGAAGTCTCTAATAACCCCTGACCCTTTCTGTTATTGCACGATCCATTCCAAAGTAGGAGGATGGCCACGGGATTGCAGCTCGATACTTCGTAAGTTAGGATGATGCGACGAAAGATTGAGGGAAGTTAGCCTGCCCACAGGCATCAACGTTCAACGGCGGTAGGGTCCTTATGCAACATCGCAGTCTCTATATCACCACTCACCTTAAGCAACACTACACAAGTTCCGCTTGAACGATCAATGAATTGAGCCTCTTCGAAGCCGAACTCCCTGCTAATGACGACCCTCAGCCAAATTTTTCGCATTTCGGACGGTGGATCGAAATAAAATGAGTTCACAGTATGGAGCAATGTGGATGAGCAGCTACTTATCATCGTGGTGTCGAATTCGAGTTGATTGTTCTGTATTGGATCTGCATTGCCTAGACACGAGCTGGGATGATCAAATAGGGAGAACCTGGATAAATCCTAATAGTGGTTTATGACGGAGCCTGGGCGCTAAAGACTTAGCTTAACTTCGGCAGAGTAGCATCCCCAGACAACTCTTCGACTACCAGTACCTTCGCCATACGGAACCCTCATATAAAAACATTAACGCTACAGGCTCGAATTTAGCTATGACTGCATGTCTTCTGGGCGGCAACTGGCCTTTGGAAATTGCACAAAAGTCTCAGCCACAATTGCGCTTGATTTTCAGCATGAGAACGCCGACAGTAACTGATCTCTGAAGACGAGCTGTATCTCTGATCGGGGCAGGCAGTGGGAGGGAAGGATCGGTGTTTTCAGATCGTATGTCTACAGGGTTTATTCATGTCCTACCACTACTTATGCTCTTCACGGTCTAGAAGGAAGACGACAAACATGGGGTCATCGAATAAGCTAGGTCGGATATCAAGTCGAGCTATTCTGTCAACGGAAATCCAAAGGTTGCCTGTCGACACACTGTTTTTCTATTCCATTCATGTTTTGCGACTTCCACAGAGTGGAGAATACTACAACATACCCGTAAGGTTCACACTAAGGCTGTTCGTTGATCTAATAAAATAGCACAGTGTCTCTTCCTCTGTCATTCTCTTCATCTTAGTATTTTGTGCCTCAACGAAGAATACTGCTGGCGCAAAACATTGAACCCTTGCTGAGGTCGAAGTTCAGTCTACTCAGTCATCACCACCGCTCTCTTCCCTCGCCGAGGACGTACCACATGCACGAACTGTTCGATTTCCCCGTGTTCTGTATCTATTGAATACTCGCAAAGCAGAGAGTACACTATTTGGTGGTGGGGAACGGAGCGCAAAACTCACTCGTCAATTCAAGGAGACCATGGTTGTTGAATAAGTTGAGCCCTTCATATTTGGATAGGTGTGGTAGTGTATTGACCGTTATATCCTGAGTTCTTGCCTACCTGACCGGGCTCTCAATATCCTCTCTTCTTTATGAAAAACGAAGATGTGGTCAGGCAATTTGTAGCCAAGGTACTGCTGGAGTTGCGGAGCTTGTGCTGGGAGAAGAGGTTCCGTTGACTATCGTGACGCTCAAGGTATCTATTGTAATCTACCTTCAATTAAATCTCCACTCAACTCCTCCTTCGATAGCTTGTCAATTGCGACTTGGCCAATTCCCTTACGAAGCTATTGACCATCGCCCCTGCTGATAAGCAGCCGCATCTGAACAATGGGGTATTCTCCCTCTTCAGCTGTTCTTGACATCACGAATCGTATACCTGGCTCACAGAAAAGCCTGCATCAATCAAAGAAACTATCACCGTCGTCGACGGACGGGATTCATCTACAAATGGCGCATTATCGAGCTGAAGGTGCGTTACCCTCCATCCGTACGTGTTCTCAATCTGTTCGTTCTCCCCCAATTTCTCAGTGAATTATATAGCCTTCTGGAAAGGACATCACCGTAACGACAACCGATGTCCAGGAATATCCTCGGCGCTATCCTCGGCTTAAGGAGCGCTTTGGAATCCAGTGCGTTCAGAGAAGGATATAGTAAAGTATTGGCGATCGACAAGCTTTCGCTGTGGAGTTGATGATGTTGTCTGGGAATGGGGACAAAGATTGGACTGTGGGGTGCGAGTTTTGTTCTCATGCTATTATTGTTTTCACTTAGCCGCTGCTAGCGCGTTTGCAGCACCCAGCACTCAGCACAGCGCGAATCGTGACATGTAGCAGAATGCATATCGTATATAAGCTTACTGTACTTCACGCTATGTTGAATGTTAGCGGTTGGAGAATAGTGATCTTGGCTGAAAGCACATATAGTAGAACTCCAGGAACGTCTAAGAACACGTCCTTGTTCAGAAGTCCATTCAGAAGTCAGAGCAACGCCACCGGCGTCTATTGTAACATATTCCCCTTCACCGTAACTCTTTGTTTCTTCAATCTACTCCAGCTCTCTTCGTTTAGAACAATACCATCTATCTCAAGCAAATTTCGAGTTATCTATATCGGAGATACGACTGGTCACATTGGTGAATAAGGAGTTTCAGTTGTTGCGGTACACCCAAAGCTTATCTGAACGTCCTTCGCCCTTTGACCCTGTCATTTACCTTCTAGATGTGTCTAAATCTTATGAAACTCGTTGCGGGAATCTCTCAGTATGAGATCAAGATTTGGTGCATTGTGGCTGAGACTTTTGTGCAATTTCCAAAGGCCAGTTGCCGCCCAGAAGACATGCAGTCATAGCTAAATCCGAGCCTGTAGCGTCAATGTTTTTATATGAGGGTTCCGTATGGCGAAGGTACTGGTAGTCGAAGAGTTGTCTGGGGATGCTACTCTGCCGAAGTTAAGCTAAGTCTTTAGCGCCCAGGCTCCGTCATCAACCACTATTAGGATTTATCCAGGTTCTCCCTATTTGATCATCCCAGCTCGTGTCTAGGCAATGTAGATCCAATACAGAACAATCAACTCGAATTCGACACCACGATGATAAGTAGCTGCTCATCCACATTGCTCCATACTGTGAACTCATTTTATTTCGATCCACTGTCCGAAATATGAAAAATTTGGCCGAGGGTCATTAGCAGGGAGTTCGGTTTCGAAGACGCTCAATTCACCGATCGCTCAAACAGATTGTGTGTAGTGTTGCTTAAAGTGAGTGGTGCTATAGAGACTGTCGCAGGTTATTCAAAATCTGATGCTGCACAAGGACTATAATGCCATCGAACGCTGGTGTGGACGCCTGTTGCCAATGGAAGCTAATTTCCTCAAATTTTCGTCACCTCATCCTAACTTATGATGTACTTCCTCTAGCACCTTCTCTGGGTTTACTTATCGACTTGCTTAAGGTGTAGGAACCTCCTGATGCCCGTTTTGCCGCGTAGCTGACATCGCTGCCAGTGTTACATTGCCTCAGCCCGCGTCCGATATCGAAATAGATGGTATCTGACATAGTGCAGCCCTTCATGCATCAGGGTTTTACCGGAATGAACTATCTGGGACTCAGCATGATTTCCTCAGTTGGCGATGCAGGTTGAACTGTCGAAGCTTTTGAATGCAAATCTGGCATCAAACTACAGGAGCTATATACTGCAGTTTTCGGGTCGCTGGTTCCACGAAACCCTATGCGACTACCTGAATCCTACCCTACCTTCCTTACGGATATGCTGGGGTTGTATAAAACCAGTAGTGGGATGATTAGTGAAGTTATCGCGAAGGAAGATAAGCATTTGGCTTTGATATCTGTCAATACTCACGCTATACATTGTTTGAACTGAAGCAATTAATTGAACGAAATTGTATCACGCGTGAATGCAGCCCGAAGTATAACCTGAGTCAATTGAGTCAATCAGATGAGGTCGAATCTCTACTCTTCTTCAATGAATTATCATCTTTTGACTGTCGCTTCCGCTTCTGACCCCAGACCCCTTTGCTACCTCCTGGAACTAGTAAATGATCAGCCCCTTGTTTACTCCTCTTCTTTTCCTCCCTCCTGTTCTGTTTTTCTACCTCCTTCGTCTTCTTGCTTTGTGTCCCAGCGCCCCCATCCTCTATTGCCGTTTCTATATCAGTAAATAGTGGGGACTGAACGCCATCTTCAATCTCCGTCTCTACATCAGTATATGGGGACTGCACGTCATCTTCGATCTCCCTGCCTTTTCCCTTTTCTGACGTGACAATGGTGTCCAACGGGACATCCTGTAGTGGAATATCTTCGCCCTGGATATCAGAGGGAGGAGCAGGAGCAGAAAACACGCCCGGGGCAAAGAATGGCATCTTACTAAACTGTGGAGGGGGCCGACCAATTGAGCTGAGAATTGAGTGGCCAACTTTCCCTCGGAATGTGATCCATTCTTCTGGTTGATCACGCCTGAAGTGAATGATAGCGTTTTCGATTTCCGATACCCTTACTTCCCGATTAGGATCGATATTCCAGCCGCAGGCTTGAAATGAACCCTTGCGCCATTCATCGACTGCACAGTTAACCTATGATGCAGGTATTCTTTAGTCGGCAGATGTTAGCAATAATATTGAGCTAACTCACAAGGTATACCCCATGTGCTACGAACTTCGGGTCAACTTCCACTTCTAAAGGCTGCGCTGCCCCGCCTTGGAAAATATAGCTGCAGGCTAGTGCAGCACAAACTGTCAAAAGAGCTTCATCGCCTAGAGTTTTCCACTGTAAAGGTGTGTTCCCCGAAGATAGCTGTAGTCATGATCAGATTTAGCGTATCGCTTCCAGCACATATTTTGTAATACTCACTCGAACATCTGGGCCCCAAAGGAAGGGCCTCAGTCTATTTAGCTTCTTAAAGCTGCTTTCTATAGCATCAGTATTTCCGGAAACTATATTGTAGCCCGCTGGCGACATAACGAATTCTCGAGCCGTATTCATCGCATGTTCACCATTTCTTGTCCAAGCATCAGAAATATCAATAGCTGTTGGAACAACATTTCTTCCACCATTGCGAATGATTTGATCTAGCCGCTGGAGAGCCATGCTGACACGTATCTGGGAAAAGAATTCGGAGGTGTTGAAACCGGTCCCGGTCATGTAGATGGTGCGGGCATAGAAATTTCTAGAAACTCTACCTGAATGTTGACCCTGCCTATCAACTGGCGACATCAGGGTAGAATCGTTCAGCCGCTCACGGGCTTCACCAAGTTCAGGATACCAGTGCCGGATTACTCCAGTTGTTACATGTCGAAGTGAATTGGCATCGAGCCTCAGAAGTGTCCCCTTCAAGCAGATATTGACATCTGTAGCTGTCCACTGATAGGTGTTTGGAATCGCATTTAATCTACCTTTGGTGAGAATCACAAAAATATAGTGTTTGAAATCTTCGACAGGTCCAGCATGGCGTATCACAGGAGACTCGAGGAGATGTATGACCACCTTACGAAGAACGCCAAGATATAGAATCAGGTACCATGCCATATCGGGTGGGAGTGCAAAGAAGCACTCATACTGCTTCACACTGTCCTGCTTGGCAATTGGGTTGCAGATTAAAACGTGAGGCTGGTATATTTTTAATGATCGAAGAGTGGTGCCCACAGTGGCGTAGGTGAGAGCAGCAATTTGCTCTGCTCGGGGGCATACCCCCATCGTTGGTATAATTCCACCAGCAAGGTACTTCTGGAATTCGGCCAGATCTTCTATCCATGACCAGACCCTATCGGAAGAAAGCTGCCCACGTCGTGCAAGTGTTCGATCTGGCCCTTTAGACTGTTCTAGTGCATTTGTAAGCGTCGCAATCAGACCGTCAAAGTACGGGGCATTTCTAGGCTGGTCAAAGATTGATACTGGGCTAGCTGGATCGTCCACCAGGTCTGTCGTTCTGAAATTTTCTTGAAAGTATGAAGCAAGCGATGCTGGGATCAAACGTGCGAAGCTCGTCCGCAACCCCTTTAGCTGCAATTCATGGTTTTGGGGAAAGATTGCGAGGTCGCAATGTATTTCGGATGTCGGTGTAGGAATAAAAGTGAATCCGAGGTTGCTTGCATCAGGACGAAAACTTTTTTTGCCTTTAGCAGATCGCGAATATCCATCAGCGCGGGCCCAAAGGCTAATCAAAACACGGAAGGTGTTCTTCTTGGTAGAATCCTTGGAAACATACTCCCGAAGGGCCTTATCCAGTCGCCTGAATGATTTGGTGCAAGTTTTAGAATATCAATGACAATTTCAGGTGGCAAATAAGGCACATACTCTCCAAGGGTAACTTGCTCAGGAGTGAATTTTGTAATTTCCACTAAATCTTCTAGATCAAAATCATTCTCGAGGTCTAAGGAGTCAGAATCAGTACTTGAGGAGTCGGAATCGGAATCATCTATATGATCCAGTTCTGCATCGGAAATTGCAGCATCCTCAGGGCTAGGGAGGTGATATTGCTCCTCCCATCCCCCAGCGACCATTGCTTGGAGAACAGTCGCAGAGATTAGCCGAGCATAGTGTGATAGCTTCCTGGTGAAGACTACGGCTTCGTATATGCACTGACCATCTTCGCCAGCCTTTGTATCCTCGCGTATGGTGAGGCAAAGAAGGATGTATTCCAGCAGTGTCAGCTTGTCTGAATCCAGCGGGTCGTGGGTACGCACAAAGCAAACCAGAATTGCATGGAGCAAAGGGGCTAGTTCTGATACTGAAGGCTCGGAATCTTTCTGGGACTCCAGATAGAGACGTTTAACTGCTTCGAGAAGCTCCATTCCTAGCGAAATACGGAGGAGAGCAGGAAGCTTCTTCTTCCTCTTCATCTCAAAATATCTCAGCAGGAAACAGATGATATTGGTCCCTGCGCCTCCGTACTTAGCATATGTATCAGATCTACGGAAGCCACCCTTATAGTTCAGGCCAGAGCTACGAAATCAGGATGAGTCAGCGGACAAGGATCAGCAAAGACCACTATCATAAACTTACTATTTTTTCAGCATTTTTGAAAAGCCAAAAGTAGAGGGTACCTTTGCAGCAGCCTCCATGAGGTACAATTTGAAAAATAAGTGACACAACGAAAGCATCTTCTCCAGCTTGCTCTCGCGTGTTCCCTCAGCATAGCTTTTGATGGCTACTGAAGGCAAACGGACAAGGTCGAACAGTATACCAGGGGCAAGTCCTTCACCAAGCAACTGCTGCTCTATGGGGAGCAGTGGACGAAAGTTGATTTCAGCAAGAAACCTCCACCAGGTATCTGGATAATACAGCGGCCGTTGAAGCGGCTCAAGCTTTGGCTTGTAGGTAGTCTGTGTAGGAACTGGATCATCCGTGTCTAAAGCTGGATCATAAGCATCCACAAAGCGGACAGCATACCGCATATTGGCCGGTTCTTTGGATAAAGACTGGGTCCATTGTTGCTCAAGTGCATCTCTCCGAGATCTCGATTCATCGGATAAGGGGCATTGCTTGTCGCCACTTCGGAGGTGCTTGTTTATACTAGTACCCGTCGTGAAATACAAAGAACAGAAAGGGCAGCAAGCGGTCTTTTTTGGATCAGGAAGATAGGGAATCTTTTTAATGAGCCGAATGTCGACAGAACCGCGAAAAATCGAGTCAAAATTGGTGAGCAGTGTCGGGAATGCAGTATCGATATGCGCCAGAAGGTCCTCGACTATTTGAACCTTATTTTCCCTCCTCTTAATCACCCATATGCCTAAAAGCCTCGACTCAAGTTCTGCCCTGCCAAACATGCGATGTTCTTTCAGGTACACAAAGCCACCCAGGACATGGACATAGACAAGGTTGAGGTAACAAGCGAGGGCACAGGAGCTATCACTGTAGCGATTGGGCTCACCCTCTGCTTGATGTGAGCAGCTGAATGCACCAGCCGTGGTCTGGTATGTGAAGCGACCATCTACCTCGTTTTGGAAAAAATGTATCCCTGCAGTCTTCAGAGGAGCAGGAGGTTCCCCCGTATATCTTGACTTGAGAATGCAGGGGGCAGGAAGTTGCGGGGCAGGACGTCGCGGGCCAGAACGTTGAGAGGCAGAACGTTGGGAGGCAGAACGTTGGGAGGCAGAACGTTGGGAGGCAGAACGTTGGGAGGCAGAACGTTGAGTGACGGGGTTGGGTGGAATGTATCCTGGGAGATAGGGGTTGATTATACTGTCTCGGAAGGGATTTTGTACAGTTTGATCATTGGCTCCGTTGCTGTCATCGTAGGCACTGTTGTTGCCATCGTAGGCACGGCGGCTGCCACCGTAAGCACCGTCGCTGCCATCGTAAGCACCGCCATCATAGACGCTATCATCATCCTGGTCGTCTTCAGAGCCACCATTGTAAGCATCATCCTGATAGCTCTCATTCTGCACTCCTGGAGGATTTGGCGCAGACGATAATCTATACTACCGTGAGAAGGAGAAGACAGGCAAGTAAAGGCTAATTTACCTTTTACTCCGGCGACGTGTAGGGGAACGATGACCACCCATCGAAATCCTGGCTCGTGATATCGGGAAATGTGCACAGTAGTGAGAATTTTGATAGTAGGAGAGAGGATGAGGGGAAGAAGGGAAGGGATGGCCACATCTGTTTTTTGATCGGCATACTTGACAACGTTGGTCTATACATACATACATACTTAGCTGGGACCTATGTAATGTAAGAGCACGGTACATAGGCTTCAAGAATGACCGAGTGAAAGTGTACAACTGGCTGCTGACTCTGGTGCTGCAGCGGTGCAATCCCTAGCTATTGAGGAGTGGTAAGCAGCATGGTAGATGTGCCAAGAGATATTGCGAGCCTACCATGCTATTAGAGTCATCCAATATAGCCCCAAATTCTTTCAATGAAGATGATCTAATCTAAAGAAGTCGAATATAGCTCAGTTGAAGGCTATAATCACCTCGTTCCATAGAGAGAAATACCTATAAGAACTCCATGGGTGCCGTCGAAATAATATCGAGAGCATTAGATGTCTATTAGATGCAATTAGTAGCATGTCCCAGCATAAAAATCGTGTATTGCTCACCTTCGCGGAGCTCATGCCGGTTGTAATCCCCTGCAACCTACCAGGGTAGATGTTCTAGAGCTCCTTCTTCTCGGAGGATGTCGGTGGGGGGTAGTACAATACGGCTGCCTCTGAGCCTCATCGAGTTGAATCAGGCGACTTGGAATCTGGAGGCAGTAAAAATGTCAACAGTTCTGAGAATCCGAGACAGGTGAATGACAGAGGCGCTGAGATTGAGTAGGCTCTCCGCGAAACTGACCACGATATTGGTCTGGCTGTATCGGGGACAGGGTAGAATGCAACTATGCTGTGAGTGAAGATGACATCATTCATAGAATTCAAATTGGTGATACTGGCGCCAGCTAATCTAGATGCGAGGAGGACAAAGGTGAAAGTCCACCTGGTTCACCCTGCTTGCAACTGGTTTACATGGGAGACATGTTATCCTGGGATCCCTCTCCCTTTATCCACCATTCAAAACACCGCCTTTTCCACAATCACTGCCTCAATCCTCCCAACAAACCGGTACCCCCCCGCTGCTTTTCACCTCTATCCTCTTCCCCATAAGTATTCCTGTTCGCTTCCGGGATTAATGGTATGGTCTGCAAAGCGCCTATTGGCGCTGTCCCTATCTGGTATACTGTTTCATCTCCCCACCCCTGATCTGTAATGCTCGCCGACCTCCAAATCCTACTCCGGATCTTCTTATCGTTGATGTGGATCCAAGATGGATAATTGCAGAAGGAACTGCATATAACCAGGTCAGGATAGATAGAACACGTAAAAGTAATGTAAAAACTCACCATTCTTGAAGCATGATGATAAGCACGATAGGTTATGAGCAAAAAGGCGTAGGTTGGGAATAGGAAAAGTAGGGCGCTGGGAACTCGAGGGTTCAGAGGGGGAGGATATAGATGTTGCAATATTTGGAAGAATGGAGTGTTCTCTTCGATTTTGCCCTGCCCCGACAACTTCCTCATCTTCGAACTCGAGGTCTTCATCCTCTAAGCTCAACCGTTACCTTTCCACCTCCATTCGGCCATCGTTGTCTAGCTGTAGAGCTAGTTGGAGATCGAATTGGTGGAATTTGAGGAATCGGGTCGCCATGGTATACTAGGAGTAGATGCTAGGTTGAGTGAGTAAGCGCCCAATCGGAATCAGCAGAAGGATATAACAAAGTTTGATGCACTGAGCAGGTTAAGAAAGGTCCGTTCGCACGTCTGGCCTGTGGAGGGGCTTGACAGCATGGCCGAAGCCTTCAAAAACATGTGATACACGAAGAACAGCCGGGATTCACCGTAGGAAGTCTCTGCCAAACTCCTGGCCTGTGGAGAGGTTTGGAGAGGCGATATTCCTTCCGAGAATCCCTAAAAAGAGAACAAGAGGGCCCATACCTGATGAGTTTTTGCTGGCGGATTTCATCTGATATTGAGAGACTAAGGGGTAGAAGGAGAGCAAGAGGCGTTCTATAAACGCAGTCACATGAATTAACGCGCGCCTAATTTCTCCTCTAAAATTGTCTTCAGTGGATACGGTCAATGTAATCCGGTCATTGAATCAATGTTTCGACTGTGTGGTAAAGTACCGCATTAGATAACTCCATAGTTTTTCATGTAAGTATGGGCCTTGATACAAGTCACGCAGGCCTTGAATCACCTTGCCAGAATATCGCCAGAGTTCAACATTTCAGCAGTCATTCCTCGAAGTAAGGGCCAGTGCTCAACGGGTCGTCCAGTCCCAATGTTGGATCATTTCCTTCAGTTATCGTAAGGAAGCGCTACTAAAGTTAATGAAGTTCACTGACGACAGACAACACTCGCATCTATTGCTTTCGGTCGATCCTTGCGAACACAACACATCCACACATCTCGCACATGTAGTTTCTTCCTTTGAGCGTTTCGTACAAGTCCAACACCGCGGGCACCTGACTAAGGAAGCAGGCCGAACGCGTATTCCCAGCACGTCTAGCTCTCCATAAAACCGAAATCTTCCCCAAGGTCCAGTGACTCTGTGTATACCCACGCCGAGGACTGTGAACCACTTCCGAGGGAGCCTTCGTCGAACAGACATGCATCCGGAGTGATGAAGAGCGTTTTTGTTTTGAGTATTTGTTCTGAAAGAAACGTTCTTCAAGCGATCAAAACAGAGGTGAAGGTATGGAGGATACCTTCTCGTTTCAGTAGTTCCACAACAGGATAATTCCCTCCCTTTTTTGGCAGCAGGATGTCTACCCCCGCTTCTAGGGAGCTTTTAACTCTTCTATTCACCAGAAGTGGGATCAACCAATCGTTAGAGAGTGCACAAGTTCAAGCGGAATGCTGCGTACTTATGCCCCCTTGCTTCCTCTAATAAGCCCAGAACCGCCTTCCTGATCTTCAAAAGATAACTCATATCCTTCGCTGCTGCGTAATCTTCCCATTCCAGATCCTACAAGCATGATAACATAAGGTGCAATTCCAAACAGGGAAGGACGAAGGACTCACTGGTGGTTTCCCACCTTTCTCAAAGAAAGATTTCGATTTCGGATGAAGATTCTGATCACGAGCCAGATGCTGATGTATTTCCTCAGCCAAATGAGGAAGGATTGGCGCCAAAATTGAAGTCGTCGTATCCAGAATCTGCCCGGTATTATCAATGAGAAACAAGGGTGAATTTCCTCGAGTAATATATGAAGACGACTCACAGTTCCTCCCAGAACGACCATCAAAGGGCTTACGATATTTCCTAGTGACTTGCTCATCTCCGCTGGGATACTCGGTAGTCGTTCCTGAAGCAGACCCCACCGCGGTCAAGAGTTGACTTTGGAACCAACCCCGGTGCTGGTCAGAGCCTTCCAAGCACACGTCCGCACAGAAAGAACGAGAGCAGATTAGTTGGAGAAGAAAAAAAGAAATGTCAACAGATCAGTGAGGCTCCCTGACAGCGTTCCAGCTTAGAGCGATACATACCTAGCCAGTCCGCCCAACCGGACATATATACCCCTTTGGCGCTGAAACCGATATTGAGCCACTTTGGAGTAGGAAGAGTTTGGCGTGGAGGTGTAGCACAGGAATTAGCCGTGGAAGTGCCTCAGAGCAACGCCACCGGCGTCTATTGTAACATATTCCCCTTCACCGTAACTCTTTGTTTCTTCAATCTACTCCAGCTCTCTTCGTTTAGAACAATACCATCTATCTCAAGCAAATTTCGAGTTATCTATATCGGAGATACGACTGGTCACATTGGTGAATAAGGAGTTTCAGTTGTTGCGGTACACCCAAAGCTTATCTGAACGTCCTTCGCCCTTTGACCCTGTCATTTACCTTCTAGATGTGTCTAAATCTTATGAAACTCGTTGCGGGAATCTCTCAGTATGAGATCAAGATTTGGTGCGACCTCCTTCCATGTTTGTTTTCAGCTGTGACTAACCACACTGAAAGCTCATAGCACCCTCGTTAGACGAGCATGCGGTCCAACTTTCGCGTGCTCAGTTCATTCCCTACGTTCCACGCACATGAACTTCCTGCCCAACCCATACCTCATGCTCATCTGCGTCCGCTCTGCACTACGCGGTTCCACAGCTGTGCCGTGCTCGCGTCACAAAGGTGTCTGAAAGGTCAACGGATGGACTCGTCTGGGCCCTGGATGCTGAAGGATCGTAGTTCGGGATGACTGGACGTGTCGAATACAGTTGTCAGGCGACCTTTGTTCGTTTTGTGAACTTCCCATTGCGCCGTATCCTCCATGCTCGTCACATATGTGTAGGTGTTTTCGGAGGTGTTTCGAATCTCGCTTTCTGAGTTCTTCTGATAGCCTTTTCTCTGGCTCATGCAGGCTTAAGCTGGCCACTCTAGACCGACTGGACGAATCATGTAAATGTAGGAAGGAAAACGAGTTCTTGCTCATCTTAGATGAAAGAACGGATGACGCAGGAATATTGAGTATGGGCTGGGACGACGATGACCGTGGCACTCTTACAACATCCCCGAGGTTCAAGGTGAGTCTCAGTATATACGACATCTATTTTCGGCGGTTACTCACCCTTTTCTGATGTCCAGTCCCTTTCTTTTCGTCCATTGGGACCCGCTGGCTCTTCCTCACAACTTATTGAACCTGCTGACCACACTCCATGAACGAAATATCCTCCTGAAATTCACGTACAGCCAGGAGCATCTCCTCAAGTCGTCGCACCTTCAATTTGTCCCACATCGCTTCGAGAATTCCTTAATGGACGATAATCTCCCACAACCCACCCTCTTATTAAGCATCCCCTGTTTGCGTGTACATTCAGCGGTTCATGCCAGGTTCATGCTTCACTCCTCGCATGGTTTCCGCATATCACGCTGGCGCCATAATCCACCATGCCTGCAGCGAACAATTAGCCGCCTTCTCCGAACGCTGATTCAGAATCCAGCGCTGGACACGCTCGAAACTGCATATGGTGGATGTTGAGTTCTATGAGCAGAGGAGAGAGAGATGGTGGTCGTGTTCAATTTTAGTAAGCAGCAAATCTACCCCTGGCAATTTTCGCTATGTTCATTTCTCTTCCCTGTTTACGCAGTTCCACCTACTGAATATCGACGGAGTTCAGTCTCGATGCTCCAGCCCCGTTTGACGTATTTCATATACCCCCACGTTCCTCTCTTCTAGGCGGACTCCGCTGCATGAATTTTCCCACGCAAGGGAGAAATCCCGCTGCGCTCGCCTCAATCATACCACCCTCCCTGAAGCCTGCCACTACAGATCTTTTGCTGGAGGAAAGGTGTTACCACGAGAAAGTTCACTGGAGCCGTTTCAATTTCGCTGTTATGTGTCACGTTCGTATCCTCCAAATTATGTGAATTTTTTTTGTTGATTTTCATGAAAATTTCCAGTGCAGATTTCCATGCTCAATGTGAAGCCTCGCCTTCATTCACCTCTTCTCTCTGTGTGTACCATTGCTTTACGCTCGCCATACATTGCCCGATACCACCAGCTACGTACAGAGCAGTGGAACGCTGGACGGCGTCTGAGAAACTGCCATATCCAAACCAAATCGTCGCCGTCGCCGCACGCGAAGTAGCAATGCCTGATATCGATTTAGTCTATATTCATCCAGTGCCTTCGGTATGCAATCAGGCGTCGCGAGGCCTTGAGCTGGATGAGAGGGGATAGGTTATTTGCTGGATCCAATGGTATTTTCACTGCCCCGTCTTCTCAGGGTATAATGCTGAATTTTCCCAACCCCAGCATCCCTTCATGTTTCGTCTGCCGTCACCTATCCTCGCCGCAATCCCCTCTATTTCATGCCCTCCAGAACTCTCTACTTCGGACCAGTCAGCCGTTCGGGAGACGGGGTTTTAGGCTGGTGGGAGCTGGGCAGGAAGGAAGAGAGGCACAGGACTGCCAGTGCAGGGTTCTGTAATCACCATCAGCTGGCAGGAAAAGCGGCTGGAGACATTTTATAAGAGTGGCTAGCCAGTATCCCCAGGAGTTCCGAGTCCTGAGTTCTGTCGTGTCATCTCCCAGTAATTTCCCAGCAACCAGGGATAGTATATAATTCCTGGCAATATTCCCAGGATCTGCACTATTAGAGATCCTGAAAACCCGATTTTTAAAAATTGCCCGGGGTTTCGTGCAGCAGTGTAGTCCTGATTTGTGGGTATATAATGTCACAGGGTGAAGTCGTTATTGTCTAGTGGTAAAGCTCCCTGGCTGTGTTCAACGCCAGTCCTGATTACTGCATGACACTCTAGGGCCCCAGGGTTCGATTCCCGGGTGCACCCCGCTAGCACCACCATGCATGTAAGTAAGAGATAGCCTGTATGTAGCACCATGTACCCCCGCATATCTCCTGCAGCCGCAGGTTCCCAGCTGCAGCTACCCCTGGTCCCCTAGCACTATGTAGTTATGCATGTATCGCCCCACCACCCATTCCAGTGGTGCCGAATTTCTTTTTCAGCCCACTGTTTAGGAAACATGTCCGGTGTACCGAACCTGCATCATGCATCACATGGTCACATGCCCTGTATAAGATGCGCTAAAGCCGGCCCTGAAGCTGCTGCCTGCTGCTACATCTCACCGTCAAGGCAGCTGCTAGCCCATGAGGAACTTCGCCTGCCAGCCCTGGCTCTGGATTCTGGTGTCATTCATGACCAAAGGTATGCTGCCCTGTGCCTTTATTCTCCACCAGCTGTTATTTCTCGTTATTTTTTGTTTATGATTTGCTGCTCCCCGAGTCATGCTGGTATTCATGCCTGGGCGCCGCCTGACTCGGAGAGCTGGAGGCTCTGGAAAGACGGCCGGTATTCATGCCTGGGCGCTAGCTGGACTACCCAGAGCCCCCGTTTAGTAGTCTACCTGTTCGCTTCTTAACCCATGCCTCATTTACCCGCCGCTTCATTCGTTTTGCTAAACGCCCTGGTAGCTGCAGCCCCGACTGGATCTAGAACGGTATGTTACCCTATTCTGAGCCTGGATACACCTGTGTAGCCACTCGTTTGGGCAGACTCGCTCAGGTAAAACCTTTGCCGACTGGACTGGACTCGCAATTAGGGCCGCCGATGGCTTTAACCTATTGGACACAATCCGAGCTGCCGAGCTGGCCCGGGATGGTATTCAGCCCGACTTCGTGGACTCCCCTCATCCCCCTCCTCCCTTCAGCCCCCCCGTTTCCCCACCCGCTAGTCCCTCGTCTACCCCCCCCCAGCCCCCCCATGCCCACTCTAGCCGAAGCCCCCGGCCCAACTCCCAGCATGCCACAGCCTGTAGCTCTGCTGGACTCGGATCCTATCCCCCCCCACCGGGGCCCATCAGGGTCATCAGGCAAGCGGAAGGCGCCCTCTGTAAATGCCCCTAGCGCTAGGGCCCGAAAGCGTCCACGGATTCCGCAACCGCCACCTGTTTCGCCAGTTCGAGAGGTGGCTAAACCTCCTCCAAATCAATCTCGACAGCATGCAAGGCGGAGGGCTAGAAGGGAGCGAGCCAAAGGTGGAGCCTTCGCGTATCGGCCGAAGCTCAGTCATGCCCAGAATGTCAGCTCAATCCATGCCGACCTTGACGTCCATGATATGCTAGGCAGCACCTCCGGGTACCTCGGCAGCGAGCGAGTTGATCCCAGCCGTCGTGAGAGCACCTGGTCGCTGGACCAGATGGTAGGCGAAGGCTCCACCCATGGATTCAGGCTTATCAGGGTCGACCCCAGTAATCCGTGCGTATCATAGTGCATCCTAGCCTGATTTTCTGACCTGTGGCGCTATTAACAGTCGCCCCATGCCCCTTGTTAATGACGACGACCTCGTGTATGGGGTTGTCGTTCCTCCTCCAAAGGGCGCTGATGGAAAGGTGGACCCCTCCTTCATGGAGGCTGCGGGGCTGGCTGCAAAGCAGCTTGATGAAGTTAGGCCTGACCTCTTTAAATCAGGTAGGAAAAACCTCACGGATGAGGATCATCGCCGTGGTCAATTTCCTGTGAAGGCTGTAGGCATCTCTTTTGGAGGCGGTCAAGAGGTAGGGTGCTGTTGCTGCATTTCATACCGCTACTGCCTGCTCACCACACCCTTTAGCGTCCCAAGCGAATATATCATGCGGCACCTGTTTTGAATACCATTAACACCCTCCTCGGTGCTCTATGCTTCATCAGGCTTGCCCAGCATGCGTCTAGTGCATTCAGGAGCTGGGCCCCCTGTCTTTACGAATATTATGCCCAGGCGATGAGGACTTTGAAGGAGAGGGACCCCTCTCTCCAGTTCAATTTTTTTGGTAGCATCTGGGCCTGCTGTACCTTCAACTTTGGCCCTCGTACCGTCACTGTTGAGCACCTAGATCACCTGAACTACCTGTTTGGATGGTGTGGTATAACTGCTCTGGGAGAATTCGACTACTCTAAAGGGGGGCATTTAATCCTCTGGGACCTGCAGGCCGTAATTGAATTTCCCCCCGGTTGGACTATTTTAATTCCATCTGCATATCTTCGCCACTCCAACACAGACATCGGGGATGGTGAAACTCGGTTTTCATTTACTCAATATACTGCTGGAGGACTATTCCGCTATCTAGACGATGATGGACATGTTCGCAGAAAGATGTCACCCAAAGAGAAGAAGGAAGCTGAAGCCAGGCAGAAAAGTCGTATATCTACGGGCCTAAATTTATATTCTACCCTACAGCAGCTCAGAAGCTCGAGTATATAACGGTAATAGTTTGCCAGTAATATATCATAGTTGTTCATAATTGTGCTACGTTTGTCTCGGCTGGAAGGAGCACTAGCTGCACCTCGGATAGATGAAGTCCCTGATACAGGAATGGTGTTTCACCTGCTGGTGGAGCTCAAGGGGGTTTCGGAGGAAGAGGAGGGAGAAGGTCATGATGATGCTGCCGAAGAAGCAGGTAACAGTCCCGCTTATCAGATTTTCGCCGCTTCACAGCGGTCTTTTCCATCAGAGCAGTCCCCCTCCCCCTTTGCCTCTACTGCTGATGCTTCACGTTGTTGTTGCCCATGCTGTCCCTGCCCTTCGAACCACTCCCCTGCCCTCGACCTCCGCCCCGGCACATGTCAGCACCGTACACTAAGCTCCCCAAAAATCCACACTCGCGATCCCTCTATGCTGTGCGAGTTTAGCAGGAGGTACATTGCTGCCCGTCCTTGAACTAGGACTTCGTCGTCCCTGTTCGAGAAGTTCTTGAAGGAGATGTAGGGGTACGTATGAT
The DNA here is from genome assembly GCF_021015755.1 of Lentinula edodes. Taxonomy (NCBI): domain Eukaryota; kingdom Fungi; phylum Basidiomycota; class Agaricomycetes; order Agaricales; family Omphalotaceae; genus Lentinula; species Lentinula edodes. Next base: position 669,176 of record NW_025764313.1, read on the forward strand.
TGCTGGGGTGGAATCTGTGGAGGGAGTACTAGGCATATGAGCCCCGCTTATCGCTCGTCCCTGTACGCTACACACCGCTGGCATCGCAGGAGTGGAAGAAGAAAAGGGAGGGGATGGGGGGGAGGCGCATTATTGGTCACTGAATCTTGATATACAGGAAACACTGGATACCCTGCCCAGTAAGTACGCGACTAACATACAAATCACATCTAGTCCCAAGTAGATCATGAACCCTTCCCCCTTCTGAATCAGTCCCGCTTCCATCCACACCGTAGTCCTTGAGCGCGTCTCCCGTAATTGTCACTAGGGGCTGGAGGTACGGTAATGTTGACCAAAGACAATCATAGACGGCTACCTGAGCTCGCTGAAGCTGGCGCGTTCATGAAGCCCAGCGCCGTTCACGAGGATTGTGAAGCGACCAGATGTTCAGGTCACCGACCTACATTAATAATAGGAAAAGAACAGCATATTTACCAGGAAATCAATCATAAGATGTCCGGCACATACCTGGGCGTCTTCCACTGCTACGATACGACAGATATCACCTTTTCGTACTGGCCATGCCTTTCCGCTGCGAATGGGAGAGATGAAGCTTTCAAACAGTGTACGCAAATGCGGTTCTGTGAATGCAGTGGCTGCTACTTCATTGTAGGAAGCCTTGTCGACATCAAGAGGACCTTCAGGGAGACATTGGTATGCTGCTGCTGTAAGCCTATTCTTACTAGTCATGGGTGTTAGAACATATGGACATATGATTCCGAAGATATGTTTTTATCTGAGAAGTTCGAAGCAATGCTGAATCACCGAATGAATTTTCAAGACCAGGCAGCGGAAATTGAACGGGATGAGATTACTCAAGATCCCTGGTCACTGGTAAGAGCATTTGTACGATCGCGAGTGGTTATAAGCTACAGGCTCTGAATGCAAGTGGGAGGATTGAAAATAGTAATAACAGCACATCAGGGCCGATCTCTATCCTGCCCAAGACATGATCATTAGTTCAAGAGCTTTGACAATGAAAGAACCACTTACTGGTATAGGAGTGTAGCGGCATTAGGCTCAACCCAACGCGTCAAGACCCTGGTTCCGGTAGCTGTACATATTGTATCGATATCCAATGAATGAAAAGTCCACGATTTTCCACATTCACCGCCTGTTCAGCAGCCATATACATATACCAAGAATATAAAGAATGAACCAATGGGTGGATACAGGAGATATCGGCCGAGTCAAGAGTGCAGCATTCGTCGAATTCGGAGATGAACCTGATCCAGAACCGGGCGCTGAGTTTCCTGGGGAGGAGCCAGAGCTATCGGAGCTATTCGTGAGCATTCAGAGAGCATAGCCAGAAGGGATGGTCAGCACGATGCCATCGGGATCTACACGAGGATTTAGCAATCGCAGCTGAGCTCTAGTATGTAGAAGACGCACTGAAATACGACTGGTTCACACCCGCTAGATTAGTGGTACTCAGCGAATGTTCTCCTCTGGTGGGATGTGAAATACTCTAATGTACGCCGCTGCTGCTTGCAAGTTTGCCCAAACACTCCTTCACATCTTGATACTCCGTCGAATATCTGCTCGGTGCCATTGTCATGTACGACGCTGTACAGGCCATGGTCGTTTTTCTGGTCGCTGAAAACATAAATGGTGGAGCCTGTGAAGCACATCACATGGCCAATAACGGGTTAGAAAAAGAGTCCTGCGAACCATTCAAAGGGAAGGACGCCGATGCGTCGTCGTCATTCGTGTACGAAGACCCGCCTCCACTGAAATTTCCCGATGTATTGCTGCCCCAAGTACCTGTGTCACTCAAAGATTATTTTCCTGTATCGTGGTGTTCGAAACCGGTGCTCTAGAGGAACATAAGAAGGGATATTCAGTGTAGATTACATAAACGCACCCACAAGGTGCAAGTTCAGCTGTAAAACGCAGAAAATCACATAGCAAGGATTTCCACCCCCAGGTCCATTACCTGAAATAGCTCCGAGATTGTGCAATGTAATTTCATGCTCTCCATATGTCAAATTGCGCGCTCCACAGGGAAGGTGAGGTGTTGAACCATTACTCAAGGAGTAAGCAGTCACGGAAGAAGAATCTAACAGAACTTCTTACGAGCCGCATTCCGGGCCAGAGAATCCATAAATATACAGCGCGGGGCCTGCCTCCACTTTTAGTACTACACTATGAGCAGCAAATTCTATACGGACCAGTGAAGTTGAACTTGTTAGACGCGTTCACGGTATCGCTCTTGTGAAAAGCACCCAAGAGCCACGGACTATTTTTGGATGGTAGTCCGAGCTCGAAGGGTCCGGTGTTGCCCATATAGACTGGTCGGGGTACGAGAGCACGCTGTCGAAGTCATCCGCGGTCACATTGAAATTTACAGCCGACGAATCCATAAAGGAAAGAAGCAACGGGCGCTTGCAGCTCAAGCGCTCAAAATGCACCCCTGCGGGGTTACCCAACACCTCGCTTGCATAGTTTTTTTATTTCTTCAAAAAATTGATTAAAAAACTAAGTACACAACATTCGTTGCAAAGTAGCTTTCACTAATGGTGAGTACAGATTGTAGTTTTGGAACTGCACAGTCTTAGTAATCCAGGACCTTCCACAATACACTTTGACACAGCAGCTACAGAGGCTGACTGCCCCTGAGATAAATAAAGAGCGATTTCGAAAAGAATATCATTGTGTAGATCTGGAAGTGATACCACAAAAACTGGGATGGGTGGCAAGGGAAGATTATCATTGGAATCAGTTAATTTGAAGAAGACTGACTGTGAATCAAAGTCAGAACTCATAGAAGTCAAGGGAAAAGTTGTTAACAGAAGAAGGGAAAAATATAGACAATATGTGGAAGCATAGGCAGCCGACAGCCCCGACAGCAAGAGGGGCCAATGTGCGATGAGCAGAGGGAATTGCACAATGACAGACAAATGTAGCAGGTAAAAGGGGTTGACCAATGTAGGCCCACAGGTAATGAGAAGCAGGCATTGACTGGAAAAACGCAGGAAGGTACAATGCAAATGTTCTGAGCATAAACCCAATAAATACGAACGAACAACTTCGAAATATCAATGAATAAGGCGTATTAACGATGATGGGCGCTAAACGTGAGAAAAAAAGTGCACGAGCGCTTGGTCATTTCAGGGTGGCAAAGGACCTAGCAAGCTAGGTGATAGACACAAAAGCGATCCTACTTGATGTTCGACGGATGAAATATTTGAGGAGGCACAGTTTGGGTTGCTTTGCCAAACTGACCCTCCTAAGCAATGATCAGCTCTTTGGTTCAACTTCTAGGTTCATTCGGTGTTGGAGGTCTGGTCTTTACCTGTCAGAATGTGAGGATTCATAGCGACGATCGGCGCATGGGCGAGATAGGTAGACACCGAGGCTTATTCCAAAACTGACTAGCTCCTGCACTGTGTTGCTTATTCTGGTTTGGCTGATTGACAAAGTAATGTGTTTCCGCTAGGTAGTAGGGGATGGTACAATATGAGACTGCAGGGGCCTCGGCAATAGTGGTGTAACAAAAGAAAGACAGGGTATGACCATACTAGAGGCAGTGTTTGAAAGATTGAGTAAACAATAGCGCTAGAAGTATACGGGCAAAAAACATTTCAAGATATCTGCGGTCCATTTCTCAGAGAAGCCGATTACACGGTCACAGCACTGAACTGTGCATCATTCGGGAGAGTAGGGATACCAGCAGTCAGTTCAATGTCCTGTGGAACGATGAGGATCTAGTAAAAGGGGTCAATGAAATGAGATACGTACACCATTAGATAGATTTCCAGCCGACAGATTTTCTAGCTCATACTTCTCCTCTTGCTTTGACAAAGTACGGCAGCCTGAGCGATCCTGGACCCTACGCCCCCTAGTGTCGAATTGGATTGACATCTCTCCAGGCTGCTTCTATAGGACAATAAATAAACGATATGTTCTCGTAACAAATGTGAGACATTCAAACCTTAGACGAGTAAGAGACCAGAGAAGCAGGCTTTTTGAAACTTGTGAAAGAAAATGTGAAGTTCTGGCCGCTGGTTATCTGTGCATTATCTCCTGCATTCCGGATCATCTTCCTTGCATTGAGAGTAGCCAGGAGCGAGTTAGTGTACACTGGGAAAGGCATGATGTAATAATATTGCAGCAAGGGTACGAACGTACAGCGACCCATGCAAAAGAAGAATGGAATATATATGAAAGTGCTGGGAGCAGCAAGAATCTGAAATGTTATCAGCAATGCGATGGGATATAGAGTCAAAGCCTACCGAAATCAAGGATGCTACAGCACAAAGACTGCTGGGCAATGTGGTCAACAGCAATAGGCGAAAAATAAAAACATTACAATCCCAACCTGGTTAAAGACCCGATGCGGATGGCGAACAAAGTCTACCAGCCATAAAAACTCGAGTCAAACGCAGGAATCGAAATAGACACAGGACTGACAAGTTTGTTCAGCATTGCATCAAATCTGTATAATAACCTGTAAGCGAAAGTTCATACAGGTGCAAATATATAAGCGTGCCTTTGAAATCCAGTCTTCGACTTTTGCAGAAGAATGGCAGAAATACTGGCAATTAAAACATCGCCAGCTGCTGCAAGTGCATTGGCAGCAATGAGAAGTGTCTGGGCATAACAAACAGGTTAAATTCACCGTCGACAGGTCGGAAAACTGACCCTGAGATCGGCCGCGAGCTCTGCGAATGTGCTCATTCGAACCAGGCTGAGGAAATGTGTTAATGTGTATCTGAAATAATGGAGCAGATACACGAACCCAACTATTCCGAAAGCTGTGGTCATGATGAATCTTCAGCAAAGGTAGCATTGAAAAAATGGCATACCGACAACACAGCCTAGGATGCATAGATTGAAGTAGACGATGAAATACAGTCAAGACAACCCACCAAATTCTGCCAGGACAAGGGAAACCTGGATCAACATTTATAACAGGATCAACACAAGGAAAGAAACAAGGTTCAGGCGTACGTACCACTATACTAGTGACCCAGATATTACTGCTGACTGTAATATACAGGGAAAGTCCAGGATGAACACATTCAAACGACACACATACGTCTCCAGATTCTCCATGTCAGGAAGCTAAATACATCAATTAATCAGGTTAGCCAGCATCGATCCGCTACGACTGACCCTTGCACACAGAACGCAATAATTCCCTGGTAATGGAAGATCAGAACGCTGCAGTACATCGGGATACCGGAACTGTCGACGCACATTAAGAAAGACTTGGGCCTAGAAAAAATCAAGGAGCTCAATGCCCAGTCAAGTTTGATGCATGAGCGCCTGGCTTACCACGAAACTCCTGTTCAAAAATCCAGCCCCCAGTCTCAACATATGAAAGTTCCAAGCGTACGTACCATACCACAAACACTAGGGCACTAGGATTGGCGTAGTTGAGAATGAGATAATAGTAGACTATAGATCAGAATTGATAAAGCCAGCATAGAAATATACGGCGCGAGATATCTACCTACCGGTGTGGCTGATGAGTGCTTGGTGTGAAAAGTCGAATAATACCACCAATCCAACCTGAGACCGATGTTAAAAACATACTTAGTAAGCGTGAGCAACACACAGGAGATGTCCTTACAAGGGAATGAATGATACGGGTGTCGTTCTGTTGAGAAAAATATATGTAGCCCTGCAAAGAAGATACTAGATGTTGAAGGTAGCATAGGTACGGGGAGGAAGAAGGGCAGGCCACGAACATCCCAGCAGAAACCCAGCGACCAGCACGCCAATAAAAGCAGCACCCAGTCTGGAAAAAAAGACCTGGAATTCCAGGTAGTAAAGTGGCAAGACGCTTAATGACCCACGTATTGTTGAGGGGTCCCACAGGGGACATGTTGGAAGTGTGAAAATTGGAGAAGGAAAGTAACGAGCGAATCAAGGACAAAGATTGCGACAAAATCTTTTGTGTGGATCCAATCGTGACGAAAAAACATGGGGGCGGCCCCACGCCACCTATTGCCGTGCAGGGAAAGGCAGAGTACTATTGCCGAGTTGGATCGAAGTTACCGGCGCTTCAGAAACTTACACTTCTTTTGTCACCCTAGACATATGAACTGGACGCTGCCAGGCTTGTTTGAAAGTCCAGCCCGCGGTCCATCTCATACGTGCGTCTTCAATTGTGCTGTCTTCTCTGTTTTCTTCTACCCCGTCAGTTCCTCCCACTCTCGTCTTCTCACCCACCTCATCACTGGCCGCATCACTAAAGCCCACAATAACCTGAAGACCCTTTGGATGGATAATCCTGCTCTCACCACATATCCTGAATGCAGGGGTGCGGGCTTCATCGTTATAGAGTACATGACCCCATCCCCAAAGGATTTACCCAAGATCTCGGATGCGAGGGTCCATCGCCTGATACCTAGTGCTCGTAAACTTCTCCGAATGCATACCCAATGCCCACCGCAGGCCAGTCGATTCACTCATTGCCGGTACCAAAACATTACAGGGGCAACCGCTCCGACACCAAGTACCTTGCCTCCAACATGGGGCCATCTTCAACCTCACCAGGTACGAATACAAAGACGGCCACCTTGAAATAGAGCTGTATCAAATGGTGAGCCCTCATCCCAAAGCATCTTCCTGGAGGCATGCCTCTGACAGTGAGATCTCTGGCAGGAACCACCCTATCTCGTGTGACGACACTTGTTGCACCCGCTTCGGGCTGTGGTCCTTCTCTTCTCTCATGTGTTCCAGCACTCCACGCTTTGAAAGAAGACTTAAGATCTGGGCAGGTTCTTCCCTCTACATTTAGACAGGTGAATGTGCGGGCCATTCTTTGTCCAGACCTCGTAGTGCGAGAAGTTCTTTGAAGTTGGCGGAATGCCCCTTAAGCCGTGGGTTCGTGCTGTCCTGTGGCAATAGATCGACCGGAGGGTACCTGGAGAAGATGGTGGATGACCTGGGGAAGGAAGAAGAGGGGTGGGATATGAGTTTTCGACCCTTCGCTGTTAAGGTTTCATCCGACAAGTCTCCCAGGGGTTTTGGTTCCTGCGGGGCGTGGTTCGACTTGGACCGTTTCACCAGCTGTCGGTGGTGCGCCCCCAGCATTTCACGCGGGCGCCGCTCCCACCATCGCCCCCGTCGCCATTCTCAACTCCTCCTTTATCCCACTTAACCTGTGATCGTTCATGCTCGCTGTTTCCCATCACTTGCTGGAAGGATTTTTATAGAATTCGCTGTCTCAGTGCTTAGGTTTTGTAGAATAAACTTTCTCCAGTGTTCCATCTGTAATATTCAATGCATCGCCTGTATCACTTTAGCATACCGGTTTCCTAGTGCTACATAAACTTGTTCTCGAAAGTCTTGCTTGCATCGTCAAGCCCCACACAGGTCAGATGGGTGAGCCACTTTTTCTGGACTTGTCTTATGCGTAAATTCTTTGTGACATAGTCTCGAAATTAAAGTTATTACAAACATAGTGTCGCGCCTTGACGCGCAGCATTCAGCATTTCCAGTATAAAGCATCGGTTGAGAAAGGGCCAGGTAAGAAAAGGCCCAGGTCAAGAAAGGGTCAAGAAAGGGTCAAGAAAGGGTCAAGTCAAGAAAGGGTCAGGTCAAGAAAGCTATCCAGGACTACACCACCACTATCAAGAGATCCATCCTCCCTGACCTCCTGCAGCCCATACTTGTGTATGATGATGGTATCATCCCACGAATCGGTTTCCCCTCCCGGTCCTGCCTCCTTTAGTGCCGCATTCCATGGGGAGCTGAGATTAATTGTCCATGGACTGTACGGTGCCAGTTGAAGCGAATCATTCCTTGTTACAAATTCATAGATAATGGGGTTGAGCCTACGATCATTTCAGATGTTAGAGATGAGCAGAATTTTGTCGCAAGTGGTAAAACTTACTTTTTCGAGTAATCCGGAATCATACAGTGTGGGGCATTCTTGATGACCAATAGTGAGGCGTCAACCCCAGCCTCCAGGAGCTCATGGAGAAACTGCTCCGTATATATCTGCGGATATGCCACATCACCAGATCCATACGCGAGGATGACAGGGCTCGTTATCTGGGCTAGAGCCATCTGCGAAGTAGATGAACGATTGACATTAAAATCATGGTTCAGGATTTGGTACTGGTCCAAAAACGGATAGCACCACCTCTTTTTGGCAACTTTGGATGTTAGGGACAAAATGCTGTATGCGACGTAGATCAGCAGTGTACAGCATAGCCCGATGATAGATATTTACGCATCAACAAGAGGAGACAATTTTGGTTCCGTGAAGAGGTATTGGCGTTGTCCGAACTCGGCATCAGAAATCAATTCCGGCAATGTCGTCGTTTTGTCGGGGAAAGCGCAAGTCCATAGGTCCAGTATTTCGTGGTGTCCACCTGCCACTTCTGCTGGCTATTTGAACCATACTGTTAGAGAGAAAAATGTATGTCAAATCCACATAGCTCACCATTTCAGTGCACGACTGAGAAATTAGGAACATAGACAGAATACGCTGGGGTTGTGTTACCGCCAACTGCAGGGCAATAATCGTGCCTGAGGACACCCCAACCAGGTGGCAGGGTGGTAGGTTCAATGAGTTCTGCAGAACTCGTCAAAATGAGCATCCGAGCGACAGTACTATAAAGTTAACGCGCCATTAGTTGAATCGTATCTTCTGCTGCTTCAACCTGCCCATAGTCACACGGTGCACTGTCTCCAAATGTATTTCCATGCCCCCTTAAATCGAAGGAGACCAAGTTACATCGCCTTAATTGCTGATCGCTAAATTGACCTACCACCAGCGTCGGCAATATATTATAACATTGAAAATAGAAATCACCTGTGAATAGATATTCCGCCAGGGAGACGGGGTGAAGGAATAAAATCGTAGGGAGCCCAGCATCAATCTCCTTGGCCTCTTCAGAGCTTGGAGTACAGATGGTGTACTTGAATTTTGTTTTGCCAGTACTAGAGGTGACCTCGACGAACGGCATGTTTTCGAAAAAGAATAAGGATGAGCAGGTCTTGCGATCTGTGACTGCTTCGTGGTGACTGTTTATATAACACATCTGACGCAATATGGGTTTGAAAGTAAGTACATGCCCCCAAGGTATGTATAAGGTAAAACGGAGCATTTTTGGTAAATAACACTGGAGATACACGTGTTTGGTTCAGTTGCAAAGTTTATGATAATTCAATGAGCTTCCATTACCTTGTTAGTTCTATACATGGACCAGCTGCAGTGTCAATCGATCGGAATACCAGGGCAATTGTTCGTATTCGTCGGAAATTTTTTTCGCAGCCGCATTTGACCAGACAGGATAAGACGACCAGACAGGATAAGACGACCAGACAGGATAAGATAGCCACGGTCAGGTCGTAAGGACTGCAGCCACTATAAAGATGCAGGGTGAAGATTTTGCAATAAACTCAGATTGTACTGCGCCGTTGTCAGGCAACCTGCATGTTCCCCACAACAAGTTGACTTCTAAACCAGTAAATACTGGATATGAATGTTGACAGTAGCTATAGCACCCACTCGTGATTTGGATTGCATATCTTCCGTCTCCTTGAGAGAAGTGGCAATAAGCACTGGCCATAATCCTGCCACTAATATATTGTTCCAAATCAACACCTGCTCGATGACGGGCCTGCTCCAAAAAACCTTCAATTTCATGGGCTCTCCGATTAACTACGTACGAATGTATTAGTCATCAACATTTACGCTTGATGCTGTCTAGAGTGCAGTCGCACGTTCTTCGTAGATGGAAGAAGAAATTCTAATCATTCCATTTCCACATCTTCTCCTATATCAGAAAAACGCATAGAAATAGCCGGAAAAGCGCACGTACCTCTTCACCATATACAGCATTTAGTACGGTCAAACCATCTGACTTGGACTGCCTGAAAGTGGTGGTGTTGCCCACCTCCGAGAGGAAACAATGGGTGTAGTTCTTCTCAGACTCTGATTGTAACCAGCACCGGCCTCAGAAGCCAATAATGGGATACGCAAGCACCTGGTGGATCTGCGCGAGGGAAGTCGACACCCTACACGCGCGAGGAAGATAGCAGTGCGACAGGTAGTGAGAAGGCAGGCTTACCCTTCATTCCATTCCGCTAGATTCCCTGACCATCATGCCAACGCCAGCCTAGGGCTGTACATTCTCGCTGTTGCTGGCCCTCAGTAGGCCTCTGAATCCTCTTTCCTGAATCCCGACCATTCAAAGTGTCTTGCTGTAAAGATGGAGTGGAGGCGAATCCGTGTGTATTAGAGCCAATACTGGTGCAGTGGAAGGATGGGAACGGGGATGGACGGGCCAAAACCTGCTGCAAATCTAATGCATTTGACCTGACAGGAGGAGCGAGCTGCCGGCTGGGAATGGGCACCGGTGTTGGCTGCAGATAATGTTTTTGGAGGAGGTGAAGCGACACTATCCCGCCAAGCGCAGGGACACGCAGGCCCAACATTAGGCGACGCTGCCCCACCGTCAACGATGGAGCCCACGCTGGAAGCGGAGGGACGCCTGAGCGGTCCCGGTACAACCAAAGCCAACCCAGGATTGCCGGAGGGAGGAGGTGTTTGCTGGTCTAGGTTAGCCGCCGCATCGGTCGTTCTTCTGGATCTTTGGAGGTAGGCAAGAGGTCACATTAGGACAAAACAGGCATAAAGTTAAGGAAGCACAAGCTTACCTCTAGGGTCTTTGATTGGTTCAATGCCAGGGAAGGTGCTTTGTTTATGATCCTCATGATGTCCTCACATTTATGTCACGACGAACATTTTTCTTTGGTGTGCTCAAACTATAATCTCACAATCCTGGTCCTTATAAAACTCTTCCCAATACCTGAAATGAGTATAGTAGGAAGGTAATTTCAGGTGAAGTAGTTGAAATTAAGGTTGAACTTGAAGGTATCGCAATTGTAGACAGGCTTGAAGTGGAAGAAAAATCAGTTTTGCACGTGACCCCGTTCAGCTTCTCAGTAAGTAAAGTACGTCGATGCGCAAATGCCAAAAGCTGAGAGAACTCTACGGCGAGTAGGACCGGGACTTCGAGACATGCGTGAGTTCTTCTCATTGATGATTCACAAGGAGGTATTAACGGGCTGCAGGGTACGTATCCACTCACTCACTCGCTTTTAGCTCTCAATTTGCGTCAATAGTTCTGAGTACTTATCCTCAGGAGTCGTAAGGGGACAGATACAGGAAGAGCTGTCGAACAGTAAGCCATCACTTCATGCAGCACTCATCAATCCTAATAGTAGACTTTGAGGTGTTTTCTGGACAATAACTGAATATCAGAAGTTGACGAATATCAGAGTCTCCGGATCCGACCTGGCAATAATATTTGATCTGGCATCTAGTATGTTTTCATTTAATGCTCTCTGGCACAGTAAAACTCAGGTGTGGGTACAGTGAGACTTTCGCAGTCCAAAGATCGTATCCAAAGGCACCCTTCAAAAACTTCGCTCGGAAGCTGCTTCGGTGATTCAGATGGCATGGATAGTCACCTTTGAATGTGCCTCCTCTAGAGTCTAATGTGTACATATAAGTAATCATCCTAATGCCCAGTTGGTTCAGTACATAACACTGGGGGAAAAACAATTGGTTTAGTCTTATCGTTACTCGATTATTTATGTGGCACCGGCGATAAATCGTTTAAACATGTACTATGTTAACCATGACCAGCTGATCCCCTGTTTCATTCAAAGAAATGATACGAGAGTCGAGATCCAGTTAGTCCAGACAAGCATCTCGAGTTGTGAGGGTCAGGCTTTCACTTGTTGGCCTTGTAATGTTCAATGGATGAGGCGGGCGGGCGAGCCAAAGAAGCAGAAGTTAGTTCAAATTAGCAAAGGAACTCCCAGGATGTATGAGCTCGAGTTTCCTGGACCAGTATCAGCCAGTATCATATGCGCGAAGTTCACGTTGACGGTCGTCGATTCGGACCGGTCACCGGAAAGTCATGTGAAAATCAGAGTTTGCCTCTTTTGACAATATTTCCCATCACTGCTTCCTCCGCTGCTTTCATCTCGAAAGTCCACAGATTCAGAAAGAACAATTGAATTCTCTTCATTCGCTCCTTAAATACATATATCCTCGCTTTTACTTTGACACCGAAGATCAATCATGAATTTAAGAATATCAGTAAGGCTTCTGAATTGAATTGTACCTGGACATCTGCGTCTCATACAAGCCCGTACACTGAGGACGGAGTTGCATTCGTAGGATCATTGGTTCGGAGAACAACTTGGAGCAGAAGGTATTCCGGAAATGACCCGCCACGCGAGAGCGAAATAGCTTGGCCAGCGTGGCATTGGTATGCATCAACAGTCAATCGAATTTGACGATGACTGACATTTAGATTTTCTACTTATATAGGTTCTTGCTTTTTTCTTTCTTTCAATCTCTTTTTCCCCAAGGAACTCCCTCTGCCGATGCAGATCTGTTTACCCCCACCCAGCCACGAAGTTAACAGGATGGCCTCCTCGAATACGACCACGGACCTCGAAAAACTTTCCTTGGATTTGTCGTCGCCGGCTCCATTATTGTGTATGCGACACTGGGAACGAGGAATGAGGATATATCTACTTATACAGCCGATGGAGTGACGCCTATCTGATTTTGTCAAGCTATGCGTATCTGTTACAGTGAGTAAAGGTACGAGGTAACGTGCTTGTCCTCGACGGAGAACAAGATAGAGGGATTGATGGATGGTGGCGTTGCTCCCTGCGTCTGGGGGCATGGACGTATGCTTTTGCTGACCAAATTGAACCGCAGGGTGGTCGGGAGTAGAAATTTCAATCCCTGCTCTGGAACTACGGCTAAGCCCAGAATAAAGGCCAGGCTCGATTCCAGAATTCACTTGATCACCGGCCTCTGGGATCCTTCCCGTACCAAGGCTAGGAACTAACCACTCCCCAACTCCTCTATGATCGCCATGGACGCTGGGATTGCGGTTGGTTATGTCGTGACCAATCCCTACGTCACGTCTTGGCATATTCAGGAAAACCATCCAAAGATCCGTTTGACTGAGGTTGAGGTCAAGTATTACCCGCAGCAATGGTCTATGTAGCAGTAAGGAGTCCGGAGTCAAAAAGTCGAGGGAAACAATGACATACCTGACCAGGACGCTGCAGCTGCAACATTTCAATGACGGCTTTCGTCTGCTGAGGATCGTTCTGCAATAACACCAAAATTTTCTCAGCAGCCCATTTCAGGTCATCACAATGCGTGTCTGGTTCGTCATGACCTCTCTGTCCGATGATGGCCTCTGCTTCTACTCCCGATTCTGCGCCATCTCCGAGAAAAGGATTACCGACGACCGCAATAGGTGGAGGGGAAGTCAATCCAGGTATGTGCGCATTAGTTTGCGTAGAGGTCTGGACGTGAGCGTGAGGAGAGTAAAACTGGTGAATATGTCCGTTTTGATTCCCTTGTGAACTTGGGATCTTGACAAGGTTATTAGAACCCTGAGGACCTCCGAATCTCGTACTAAGACCTGAGGCTGAAACAGCCGACGTACGCGAAAACAATTCATGTTGCCTAACACTATCTGGGATAAGATGATTGTCGCGAGCTTCATACAGATTTTGAGCATGGTACGCGTCGTGATGAGTATGTGAAACATGTCGATGGTGCCGACTCGTACTGGAATTAGCGAGCACAGTGGAAGGACGAGGTTTCGCAGGACGATCCCGTTTAACGTGAGGTTTGACTGCATCGTCGAAAACCTTTCGTTTCCCGAGCGCCTTCGCCGATAAACCAGGGGGATTCAGCAATCTTGGATCAGGTTGAATTGAGAATTGCTGAGCCTTTATGAATGACACTCGACAAATTTACGAGGTTCTGGTTGAGAATAGCTTTTTCGCAAGGACTGAGCCGATAACGATGAGGAGGACCATGACTGGGTCGAGATTGGTTCGGAGAAAGAGGTTGGCACCGAAACTGACGGGTAAGACGCAGACGACGTGGAGAGGGACTTGTAAGAGCTTCCAGAGGTCAGCATATTGAGCTACAGCATTTGCAGTGGTAGAGCTAAAAGTTTTTCTCCGGAACTTGATATCTTTTAGAAAAGATGACTTTGGGGGTCCTGCGAAAACTAACGAGAGCGCTCTCCGGGGAATTCCAATTGGTTAAGTTGTTGGTTTCAGGTTTGGGCTTGTAAGAGGCATGTCAATCTTCCCAGTGTCGACAGAAGGATATGACGACGACGCTTGCACTTTATGAACCTCTGACAGGTCCAGGTACGGAAGATCATCTTCATCATCTGTCTCATCTCCAGGAAACTCTGCGTCCGAATTGAACAAACCGATACCCTGCCACAGTTTCAGGAGCAAAAATGGAGGCAAACATATGCTCTACCCACCCTGAATTTCTTTTTGAAAAGGATACATCCTATCCTTCCGCTTTCAATCCATTAATCCAGCACTACACCTATTCAATTCAGGGGGTAGGCCGCGCTTCGTCCCAAGATTGTGGATTTCGCCTTGTCGATGGGTCTTCACTCCAATCTGACGCGTATTAGAATTCTTGACCAGCAACATCCGATGGTCACGCTTTTTCTGTTTAGAGGAGGAATTGGGTATGGTGGACTCGTGCGCATTCTTCAACCAACTCGCCCCAAAAATGAAATCCATGTGCCTGCCTGCGAAGAGCCGCACGTAACCATCACCGTCCTCGCGCGTCTTGTCAGTCGGCATTATACCACCTGGGATATAGGAAATCTCCGTCGTCGTCGAGTTTTGACTGACCACTATGAAGACAGAACTGTTGCCAGACGAATCACGATGGCGCCGCGACGGTAGATGGATGGGTTCAACTTGGCCTTTTTGCGAGGCAGGTGAACACCGTCAAATGGAGTCTGAACTTTGTTTCTGTTCACGACGAACGACAGGTCGAGGATTGTCTATGAATGCCCCAAAGTAGTTATCCTCTGCGTTATGTATCATGGAAGCGTTCATAGCATCCTGAAGGTTTGTGTACTGCATTGTGGTATTGTTTTGATGATGATGATGGAAGCGCAGAAATAGAGGGAGCAGAAACGTTTGGTCTAGGAGGTGCTTTCTTGTGATGCGACCCGAATGGTGGAAGCGACGGGGAATCCTGGATGGAGAGCTGAACTTAGTAATCTTTTCCAGGACTTTCGGATGTGGTTTTAAATAATGGGCATGAGTAGTGTCTCTAAGAAGAAGAGAGGCTTGGATATGGCAGAGAAAGATGTGAGTGTGCCGGTACCATGTCCATGGTAGGATTCGAGGTCAAACTTTTCGCTTGGTTCTTGTTGATGGTAGTTTTCTGACTGCTGTCGCAGGGGCGAGAGCGTGCTAGTTGATGATTTGGGGGACTCCCTTGGGGAGAAAAGAGAAGCACCATCCAATGAAGATGACGGCGAAAGGGGAGAGATGGACTCCCGACGAGGAGAAGTAAAGAGACTACTGTTGATGCTTTCAGACATATTCGTAGCCTAGATGTAGGATGAATGATTCAATAAACAATAAAGCAATAAAAGTCATGACAGTAGTAGAACTCACTACAGCCGTCTCGGTATCGGCGTCTACGACTTTCGGCCTCTTTATCAATCGCATCGAGATTCTAAAACAAATGAGATTAGCTACTCAGACACTCACAATGATATATGGAAGTCATACCGGAATATTTGCACATTTTTCTAACGCTGAAAACGACTCAGACGACAATACATCCTGATGAATTGGCAGCTGCTTCAAAGCGGCGACCTCTGAAGACGTGCATTCGGAAGTAGATTCATTCTGGGACACAGATTGGATTGAGGTGAATCTCTCGTGGAAGACGTTTTGGATGTCGATTTTGGTTGAAATAAGCCGCCACGCAAGACTTTTCTAATCCAAACGGTTTTAAATGTTCGATGGACCATTGAAACGCGCGGCAAGAAGCGAGAGAGATCGAGGCTGGGAACTGGGGGTGAATGCGCCAGATGATTGTTCGAATGCTTCCTGAAATCACCTGATATAGCTGCTCGTCTTTCGTCTTCGATCTAGTTTATCCAAGTCGGTAAAATCCACACTAACGTGACTGTTAACGAAGGACCCGACCGCCCTGCCAGTTTGAGTTTGAGTGGGCCAGAAATCCTTGAAAGTACCCTTGCACTTCGTAAAATCCTCCCTGTAATTCGGGTAATCACACTTGATATTCTGCCAATGTCGGCCTGCTTGCTCAGATAGCCCTAACAGGCCCTAACGTGGAATTTCCCGTTTAACCGGGGTTACAACGTAGCATACGATTGGGGAACTCGAATGAAATTCAATCTGCTAGGATTTAAGATGTGTCTGGTAACCGTCTGAATACTCCCATTGTCTTCTCGGGCTCATCCCAATGCGTCTGATACATAGTATGATATATCAGCGTAAGCCTTACATGGAAACGATTCTCAAGAATCACTCACGGAATGGTTCACGCCATCTGTAATCATAGATCGTATGAACTTTCCCTTCTCTCCCCTCCAGCCTTCATATCATCGTCCTCGATCTCCCAAAAGGTCGGCCAGACGAACGAGTAAGATTTATCCTCGATGTCTGCCCATACCGTCACCATATTCCACGGTGCAGATTGATCCGTAGTTTCTTATCAAAGCACGCCTCCAAGTAAGTCTTTCGCAGTTGACGTTGGAGGACCTTTGAAAAGTACAAATCGGTGCTAGATTATGGCGTTAGGACGACGTTCTCGTCATGTTCCGCTGCGATGAAAGTGTAGATTGAAGGCGTTCGGGAAAGCCAAAGTTCTTGTCTGTAGTCGTGATAGCCTGTGTTGAGATGACTGAAGAGCGGTGCGCGAGCTGAGTAAGGAATGTTGGGATCGCGGAACGCAAGCCGCGTTTCTGGGGGAATGGAAAGACCAAAACCCGTGAGCGCGGGCTCTGCATGTACCATGGTTTTTGTCAAAACAAGTAAACAATTTTAGAGCAAATTTGTGGCTCACCTAACATAATATGGGCACGTAGATACTGTCCGACCCGATCTCGCATCCCGTTAGAGACCAACGAGGAGTCTATGTTCGCGATTGCCGAAAGGGAAAATGTGATCCCAAAAGACCAGCCAACGATAGCTAGTCCACCTTTCCGGGTCTTCTCATCACCATCCACCTTCTGACTGTTGTTTTGAATGGGAGGAATTCCAGAACATTGAATAAAGCGTCGATGAACTGTAAAATCTCCAGGCCTCGGAGCTCTAGGATTTTTGTCTTGGCCTCGTCGGTAGCAGAAGCTTGAGGGCCATCGTCTTCGATGAAAATGATTTCTCATCCTGAGTGAGCGGGGTTGAGCCAGAGAAACCTCGTCGGCCTGGCGCCATGTTGTATTGTGTGTTCAGGGGTGAGAGACGTTTGAGTGAGAAAAGAACCTGCTATTGATATCTATTGAAGAAATCACCCACCGTTGCTGAAAGAATGACCATGGATGAGGAAAACAGTTTTGTAGCTCGATACAGAGGAGCTGGGAGAGCCACTATCTAAATATGACAGAACGACATTGGAAGTGCAATTTAAACCAACACAAAAGACCATGCAAGAAGAAAACCCTTAGGTGCAGAAACGATCAGCGCTTGATAGCGTGAGAAGATTTCCGCGGGCGCGCCTATGTTGATTTAGGCCAGGCATTAATATCTCAATCCCGACTCAGTGTCACTCCTTATTGAGCACGAGCAGTGCGACGTAGAGTGCCTCGATTTTATTCTTCTTCCTCTCTCACCTTACCCGTTATGAAGCATGAACAGTGCGCGATAACGTGGTTGCATACTCTCAGTCAATTACTCTCAAATCTAAACCTTTCTATATAAGGGCCCTCCACTGCGTCCGATGCTGAACTTACTTACACTCATACATGATACGCTCTTCTGCACAAATCCGGGCTGCGTTGGCCTTTCTCAATCATTCAAATT
Source organism: Lentinula edodes (assembly GCF_021015755.1). Taxonomy (NCBI): domain Eukaryota; kingdom Fungi; phylum Basidiomycota; class Agaricomycetes; order Agaricales; family Omphalotaceae; genus Lentinula; species Lentinula edodes. The sequence continues at coordinate 687,059 of NW_025764313.1, forward strand.
GGTGTGCACCCAGCCTCGAATGGTAAATGTGGATCAGTGCTCCGAATCGGTCGGATATAGGTGTGTGCACAATCTTATAGATTCACTCTCAAAAAGTTGTGAAGTTCTTCTCACTTCAGATCATATTCGCTCTCAAGTGGTGAAATCAAGCTGAACTCAACAATAGTGTTGACATGGGGCTGCTGGCTGGGTGCCAACGTGGTAGAAGAGCCAGAAGGAGATTGCAGAGTCGAACGGAGGGGTGGTCAGTAGCGACTCGCACGCCGCGAACGGTGATGTCTTCGTCATGAAAGCGGGGTATTTTGATAATGCGCTTCGGAGGGTCGAAGGAGCAGCTGTCGCGTTGAGATCAGTATGGTCAATCTCGACTTTCTCCTCGACCCTCTTGCTTCTTCCTGCTTCGCTGTTATCGTCGCAGTCTTCCCTCCTACTCCTCCCAGGTCAAACCTCCTACTTGAAACTCGGTGAACCGTCGAGCCGCAACAATATACGAGGCCAGTGGTTGAAAAAGGACAACAAAATGTCATTGAGGAGCTACGCTATCAGCTGGATTGTCTGGCGGTCGCTTCATATGGGCACGAAGAGTAGACGGTGGCAGAGGTCTGCCTCAAACAACCAAATCGCAAAGACTTGGGCGCTTATTTCTTGACCTCCTTTTGACGGTAGAAGTGTTTACCAAGTTGTGTCGGGTGGAGTCCCGCCCTTACTTCAACTGTAAACCCGCTTTAGCGTCTGGCTAATTCGGGTTCAACTTGGTATTCTAATTCTTGTCAATTAGTTATGGCGTCTGCTTATCTTCCAGTTTCGTGATGGGTCTACTTATCTTCCGTGCTTCCGTGGTGCGTTACGTGTCTTAATACTTCTCTCCTCTATCTTTACATTTTCCGACAGCCCTTTACTATGAATAAGGTCTTAATTGATGTTTTCAGTGGGATTTTGCATCTGGATCACCTCCGTATGCCTAAGCGTACAGGCAGAACTGCTTACGGATGACAAAGAGGACTAGGATGGTGGACATCCTCACGTTCAAGGCTTCAAGTGATTATGTAGCCTGGCTCTCCGTGGATCATCCAAACGTGAAGCCGACGCTTCCGGTAAATGGCTCTGTCCACCGAAACCGCTGCCAAAAGACTCTAGGTGCTAGACGTTAGGGATCGTTGGGTCGTTGGAAACGAACGCCCCAAGGGCCCGACTCCATCACTGACATAGTACCTTTCATTTTCAGTGTGAAGGTGCGCTCCGACCGACGACCGAAAATGAGACCAGATGCGGTTTTAATATACAGGGTCGTTCGGATGGCCGTTCATTAACTCCATTCGAGGAGGCTCTGAGTTTCAGTGGCCAGCAAGGTCGTTTGAGTCGGCTTAGCAGTCTCACTAGCCGCAGTAGCCATCACACCCATCTTTCCAACCACAAAGATGACGCAGACTTAGTGTGGACGTCGATGTTGAATCGGACAACTCAGACTCCAGGTCCGACTCTGGCGAGTCTGTCGAGTTGATGATGTCTTCCACGACCACGATGACGTTGTTCTATGACAACTGCCGGCGCCACTCCTGCCCCTGCCCCTCCACCTCCGTTATCAAGCACCACCCCGAGGACCACGCCCCCGACAACGACGATTACTACGTTCACCCCTGGTGCACCTGCCGGTCGGAAAGCTGAATGCTCCAATTGCGTAGCAACACTTACACCGTTACGGAGAAGAAGTTACGGCGGGTTAAATAACTACCACGGATTGAACGGACTCGGGTCGTTCAATAACTCACTGGATGCGTTACCTTTCCCGTCTGGTGAGCCATTTTTCATATTCTTACCACTAACTAAGTGGTTTGATTATACATTTATATATTTTCAGGTGAATATGACTTGTCTATGTCGTCTTTGACGTTCTCTCCTTTGGCACCGCCCTTCACCTCCAATAATTTCACTTCACTAACTTCGACCACCATCCCCAACCTCACCTCGACGAACGAACAAACGTCGGCGAATGTCCAGTGACTCGGCGAGTAAACCACCATGTTCTGCCATTTCTTCTCTTTCGAGCTCGTATTCGCATACGAAATTCGGAATGGTCGGTATTCTTCTAGCGCGTCGCACTCGCACTCTCCTCGTTCTTCGATAAGCTCATTGAGTTCTTTGAGCTCGGTGGGTTCAATGATCGATTTTTCTTTCACCGGTAATGTATATAACGGGAATCAAGGTATACTTCGTAACGAATCTCGGGGATCCACGACAAATGGGGGGTATAATGATAACAACAACAGCAAGAATCCAGGTAGCACAAGTGGCAACGGGAACGGTAATTTAACCAAACACCTTTTAGCGTCCGCCGATGTCATTACCGGAGCCTCAATACCCTGCCATCCACTCCGAGAATGGTTTGAATGAGGCCCACAATGCCCCTGATTCGCACTATAAACATTCTTCTCATTCTGGGCACTCGGGGCTGTAGTCATAACGAGTCGCACTCGCAGAACAGCATGAACCTGCTCACACCCCGAGTAGCACTCCTCATGCGGTCCACTCGCCTAGGCACCTAGGCTTCTTTCCAGTGCCGTGATTGGTACTGAGGATTCCCCTATGGACTACCTTCACCCTCCAATGACGCTAGTGGGTGAGGTAGATAAAGCGACATTGTTCTCGACGCATTTAACAAAGCTGATGATTCCTACGGGGAAGATGAAAATCCGGGACGTGGAGATGTTTGATCATTCCTCTTCGGCTTACGACCGCTCGAACCTTCTCTATGATATCCGTCCTTATAATAAACGTATCACTGCTTTTGATTATGACCTGAACCTGACCTGAACTCCACTGAACCTATTCGAGTTCCCATCGTGGCTGTGTCCGGGGATCTCCCGGTGGTCGTTCGGATGGTCCTTTGTCAACTCCATTCGAGGAGACTGAGTTTTAGTGGTCAGCATGATCATTTCAGTCAGCGTAACAGCCGGCGTAACAGCCGTAGCCATCGCGCCCATCTTTCCGACTACGAAGACGACGCCGGCTCGTCCAGTGTGGTCGTCGATATCGAATCTGACAACTCCGACTCTAGCGAGTCTGTCGAGTTGATGTCTTCCACGACCATGACGATGTTAAGCGGTGCTCAGCGCAGTACTGAGTTCGTTTATTCAGGTGTCGGATCCATAGGGGGTGTGAAAAAGAAACTCAGTGGAGTTAAGCTTACTCTGAACTACAGACGGAGCTAGTCTTCAAGCCAGAGGAGGTCTACAACTACTCGTCCTTCGTCTTCTGTTGGTGGTGGTCTTTCTGTCTCTAGTAGATTCTGTGCTTCATCTAGACCTGCCCCCGGCCTACACCTCGGGCTAACGCCGAGACCTTCTGCTCGTCAGACCCTGAGAGCTGGTGTACAGAATAGCCATAACAGCAATAACACCCCTTCTAGATCCCGCGCCACTGCTTCTTCAAGGCCCGTGCTTACAGTGCGAACGTCTTTGAGTGGTGTGTCGACAAGGTTGACTTTGCCGATTGCAACCGCCACTCCGAGTTCCCTTGTTTTGTCGATTTCGTCGTTCAGTGCCAGTGGGAGCGGGTCTAGGGAGGTCTAGGTCTGGTTCGGTTGGATTTGGGTTTTTGGAATTCTTCTACCGCTGCTGACGTTCCTGAGTTGTTTGGGATGGGGTATGGACAAAGTGAGCTTAGATCATGCGAATCCCAGCCAAGCACTACGGCGGGAGTAGATAAATGGCACATTAGGCTACTCGCTTGTGCGGTTATTCCTCGTAAACCTCGCTTCGGCGAAGATAACTTCGACCGCTTGCCCTTCTTTGCGCTACAGTACTTTGCGAAAAGGTTTGCTTGTATGGATTTTTTACTCATACGCAACTGTTTGCTTTCCAGAAAATATCCTCTTGTATTCGGCGCTCCATGTGAGGTACTTTAGCTTCCTGTGTGTCAAGTCATACTGGGAGACTTATTGTTGAGCAGCAATTGGATATCGAAGCATTATACTTCAAGTTTTTTAACATCTTCCTGTCCATACACAAAATGGCACAACGGTGTAGGTGCTTCAGAAACGACAGCAAACAACATATACTTCTTCCTCGACTGCGCTTGCAGCTCATGTGGGCCTTGCTGATGCCGAAGACGCTGGGCCTCCAAAACTGAACAGCGAGACAGCATTTTGCCTCTCCATGGAGAGGTCATTCTACAACGGAGTCAAACGCCTAATGTTCAAGGTGAGCCATACTCATACTACAACTCGCATTTCTAAAAGTTCATGCGTTTGCATAGACCACACCCATTCTACCGAAGACCAATACAGATACACATGATGATGAGGAGATCTTGCGCGACTACCCTGTCGAATCCTCTCATACCAATGACGCTGAACTCGTGGAATTTGTTGGACATGATGAGGGCGACCATCCATTCCGGGTCGCAATTACGATGAGGCTTTCCACCTATTTAAACAAGGCTTCCTGGACAGAGACTGGACAGCCGGTGATTCTCTGGCCACTTCTCTAACTCCTGCAGTCGTTGAAACCTATTCAAATATGATATTTGATTCCGACGCAGACGACTCAGCTTATGACGGTTCTAAGGCTATTGTTGATGCTGGCGACGAAATGGTTTGTCTATCGTCAAGCTTGAACGTTCCCCCAGGAATAGACTCAATATGAAGGAACCTGCTGGAATCCCTCTGGGAGAAGGGGGGTAGGTAGCACTTACCAGACAAACGTCTCTTGCTCGTTCTCCGGAAATATCGGGGAGCTGTAAGCTGGCAGTGTAAGAATAAGAGGCGTTAACGCCTGAGGCTGTAAGGTAATAATAAACGAAGTCACATGCCTTTGGGGCGCTAAAACACGCGGCTAATTTCCCCGCGTAGAAATTCAATACTTTAACGGTCTAATCAACGGAAGCGTCGTTTTCGTCGCTATTTGAGGAATGTTTGAGCTCGCACGAGGGATTATTAGGTGGACACAGGTACAACCCTGAAACCAGCGGTCGTACCCTATAGAAAGAACTAGATTTGACAAGCGACGGTAGAGTGGGGGGAGGACGACATTGACAAGGAAGTAAACGACAGTAACGATGCGCATGCGCCTGCAAGGAGAAGACGATGATATGTCGCAGGACTCAATCTGAGGGTGTTACGGTTGGTCGTTTATGTCTTACTTGTATTGTAATTACAGCAGAACAGAGTGAAATGATAATCACTAGATGGTGAAATATATATTGAGAATACGTAGGTTCAAAGATCAGATAATTGATATAAACAACCATAGCAACATATAGTGTTCAGGTCTACAGCATACCTCTGCCAAAAATGAGGAATACAAGGCAATCAGTTCAAGGATCTCCTGACTTTATGAGTCTTTCCAAAATATATCAGTGCATACAGTACATGAAGCCTCAAACTGCAAACAAATCTTTTCCTAATTGCAGCAACTCGCCGCATGCACCGGAGCCTGGACATTCATGTCCCAGTTTGGAAACGCGGAAACCTATCAAGCAAATATTATCACCGTTCACAAGCACATTCTCAGGTGACAGGTTGCCATGTACTATCCCAAAAAGGTGCAGTTTTTCAGCCTTCTTGAGGAGCTGATATTTCCTGAGAGGACCAACTATCAGATCGCTACTGAATATATTGAGATCAGAACATACCTTTTATTATCCAATACATCGAAGCTGAGCAATTTCTCACCCTCGTAGCTGAGAAGAAGCGCTATTGCACCTGATCCATTGTAGGTACCGTAGTAACGGGGAGTGAGATTAAATGCAGGATCTTTTTCAGCTAGATGTTGATAGATATTTGCCTCTTCGAGGATCGCCTTTCCTCCTTCACTGACGTCACCTTCATTTTCCCGGTCCCAATCGGCAAGCTTGACTGCAATGCGGACTGGGTCGACCTCAAAATCAAGTCCCTCCATGATTAGGTCCCCGCTCCATACAATGTGGGTAGCGGACTCGGAGATTTGCTTCTCTAGGATGGTTCCTGCATGCCGAACCACGATAGGGGCGGAGCGCAAGACACCCTCGGTTTCAGGGCCAATCAAATGAGGAAGGATGTCAAGATGTGAAGTAATGGTTCCTGGTTCTAACGACAAACTTGAGGGGCCAGATGTAGCTTTAACTTCAGGTACACTAGAGTGAGATGAGAGTGGGGCTGTGAAGCTTGAACTAGCAATAGAACCAGTACTGGACCACAAAGAAGAGCTGCCAGTACTAGAACTTTCACTTGCGGTACTAGAGAAGGATTCGTGAGTAGACGATTTCCGATGAGTACGAATGACTGGATGTCTAAGAGTCTTCGGCTTGAGGACAGATCCGTCGGACAAATTGATGACACGGAGAAATTTGCTGAACTTGCTAGAATGCAGAAGTGGTGCCTTGCAATAAAATCCTAGATGTATTTCCTGTATTTTGTCTTGTAAGTAAGTACAATCTTTCGAAAGATGATAACATTGATCACATACATCAGCTAAAATCTTGATATTCTTATGCTGACGGCTCCGTTTGGATTGTGATTTGGAACCACCATCTGAAGATCTTTTGCTACTAGATCTGGTTGTGCGCTTGTACCAATCGCTGCCAGACGTACTGGCCTGTGACCCGGGCGCGCCGCCAGTACCTGCTCCTCCACCTGGAGGAGGAGGCGAAGGGGGGGGGTGGATGCCGACGAGGAGGGCTAGGTAGATGTCGAATGCTAACTTTCTTCTTCCTCTTCTTCACCTTTGAGGACTTTTTGGGCTTATACTCGTCATCATCACTTTCCTTTTCAAATTCAGTGTCACCGTCAAAGTTGTCGTTGGTATCACCCTCATCGCGACTTTGATCTGGAGGAGTAGGAACGTTGTCAAGGTCCTGGATGTTATCGTCATCTTTGTTGGATGCAGTAGCAACGTGGACGTTGTTGTTGTCTTTGTTGGCAATGGGCTCTTGAGGCTGGATCGTTGTATGAACTTTGACAGCTTGATATGGGTCTACAAATTTTGTAGGATATTCCGCTTGGCGAGCGATTGCATCATGAAACGCTGCTACTAACCACGCCGCGCGAAGTATTACATACCCCTCTTGAGTTGGTTCAAGCAGAGGAGAAAGTGTTAAACATCCATTGTGTCGGAAACGCTGCAACAAAAAGCAAGTGTTGTAGGAAGTTAAGGCGCCAAACGTGAGATCATGGCGAGTCATCTGGGAAAAAGCCTTATGCAAATATCAATTACTTCATGAAACAAGAGAGACAGCTTGAGCATACTTGTACTAATTCATTCCGGGCAGTGAGTACCCACTTCATAACCTTCTCTAGTTTGATTTTTGGTTCCAACTGCGCAAAGAATTTCGTTTTGAGCAGTTTCTCCATTTCGGGATAAACTGTATTGTAGAATGTTCCACCGTGCGGTCTGGATTTCTTCTTCTTTTCAGTGGCAGGTTCGTTGACTGGAGAGGTTGGTTGGGGATCTAGTTTGAGATGCCAGTTCCCCCTTGGTATAATCCCAACGACCCGCTTAATTTCTTCCTGGATGCGATCTAATCCAGCTTCTGTATCTTCTACCTTGTCCATGCCAAAAGAGTGTACACTATCTGGAGGCACAACAGCTCGTTTCTTTCTCTTCATCACTCGATGAGATTCAGCAAAAACCTCACAACCTGCACAGTCTGCCTCTGGCCAGATGACAATGTTCAGGTGCATAAGGAGGAGGAGGGTTAGGTATAACATAGGTTCTCCGATTAGCGTATTTTTATTCTCTAGATTCTGTAAAATCCCCATGTATGCTGGGCTGAGATCTGGATATTTGCTCTCTAGGAGGGGAAAGATGGGAGGATATTGCGACGAGTCTGTGTAATCTGTTGCCAAGATAGCAGTGTTTGGTTTGACCCCAATCAACAGATCTGCTTTTGTTTCTCTCTCGCGGCTGAAAACACACCCGAGAAGGGCCCAATGCCCAGTTTTGCTCATTTGAGTTGTTGAGAGTGGGAGCAGCAGGAGCGCAGCGAGGTCAGATATGACCCTAATGATGGATTTTTCCGCATCTACGGTGCCTTCTTCGTATGTACCATCGAAATGATAGATATCACGAAGTAGATTTTGCCAACGATATTGGAGAGAGTAGCTATGCCTGTCATTGAAGAAATCGACAGCTTCCTTCCTGGCAAGAAGCTGTTGAAGGAAGGGTATAGTGACGTCTGATAAAAGATTCGCGACGGGTTGGGTAGAGCCTTCTTCGTTTGTAGTTGAATCTGCTACATCCTCGTCCTGCTTCGTTGAATTTTTTTCGTGTTTGCCTTCGGAATCACTGGGAGGAGGCATAAAAGAAAAGGAAAGGAGGCCGAGGGTCATACGTGAAATTTTAATCCTCTCAGGAAGGTGAAGAGCGTATAAGGATGGACTGATAGTAGAAGAAGACGGCATGCGGTCTGACTCCTGGAATCTAACAGCAGAAGTCCAATCCAGGATTCTTCCACTGGCTTTTTGGAAGTCACTTTTTGAAGACATCTGGCCCCTGAAGCCCAATCAAAACCCACTCTGGGAGATCCTGTGATAAGAAGAATGAGAGTGTAACTGATTGCTTAGATTATCATAAACGGAAAGTTGCAACAATGCTCAAATATAACCAAACAATACTTGAGTGAGGATTCCGATGTATCATCCGGCATCCAATATCCGACTCAATTAAATATATCGAGCCTGCTCTAAATGCACTTCAACACATTGTTCAATATTCAACGTTGTGCCATACAGGTATTTCAGCAATTTCTATATTCTTTTTAACGACTTTCTCAAGTAGTTGAATTCATGCTAACGTAGCCTGATATTACGACGCAGGAAATTGACGACAAGGATGATCCTGTGTTTCCTTCAACTATCGTGAACCAACATCCCTCTTTACTCTATTGCACTTGCGAATCGAGCAGTAGAATCTGCCAGTTCAATTGAAGCCTTCGCGGGATCATGACTTAAGAGAAGATCTTTTACCAAGCCCAAGTCGATCTCAAAAACGCACTCGAGGTACGCTGATTCTTCCACGCATGAGTTTCCGTCCTTATGAACTATGCAGAATGCTATGACCAACATCAACTCCAGCCAAGGCTTCAAAAAGTCGAACTTCGGAATGTTGGTCATTATTAACGTCGGCTCCATTCAAATGCGTCTCGTAGGTGCCATTTGAGCTCATAATTCCAGGGCATCCAGGGCATCCCGAGGAGCAATTCCATCTTCAGCAAGGGTGAACTGTGATAGTATCTGGGTCTCTGTGATCTGGACCTTCATCATCAGGATTGGCTGTCTTCTTCCCGTATGGCACATGTTGAAAAATATTGTCAGCATTAGGGGCTCCTCCGAAAGGAGCCGATAGCATTATGTCTGCTAATTGAAGTTCACGAGGAAGTATATTGACATGCGATATTCACCTCTACCGCCATGTACTGAGCTAACTCGTGCATGGACTTCTCTCTCGCTCTCACCTCCAGGCCAACTTCAATTCCCTTCAGGAGATGTTGGGATTACAGCTACAATGTCACGTTTGATTGTAAGTAGCATTACATCCCCAAAACACGTTTTTAGTTGACAATGCGCATTCCTCCCATTCGTTGTTGTGCTGAGTAGACGACCAGATGAGAGTGAAGTTGCTCAATTTCTAGCGTATTCAGTTTTGCTGTTCTTTTCTTTGATCTGGAATTATATGAGGGAAGGGGGACACTTTGATTCACGATCGCGGTTCCTGACGTACGCAAATTCGACGAGACCCAGTGGCTTACTTTTTCTAACTTGTTAGTAGGAGAATCGGTAGATCATTACACATTACATAACTAATTGAATAGTATTTACCGTTGTTTGTTGTTCGTTCCGATTTTCTTTTTATAATCCTAACACTACCAGTTGAAGATGAATAATCGTTGGGCTGAGTGGGATAAGGTAAAATATTCAATTGAAATAGATGAAGCTACTCAAAGTTCAACAGGAAGTACTGGCTCAGACCGCTAGGAAGATCCCTTTATCTGCGGCAGAACGTTCACGAAAATACCGGTATCAACTTATTCTATCATTTTTACAAAATAGATACTCACAAACGCATAAGACAGAACAAGGCGCTCGCAAAAGCAAAAGGCGGAGGTGCAGAGAACGATAAGAGAAGCTGGGTCAAACGAAACAAATTTGAGCGGAAGATTCACTTCGGTTCTCCCCCTGAAACTGAACTCCCTGCCATTGAATCCCCATGTCCTTCCTCGAATTCCGTTTTTGACATTGAACTGGTCACGCCTCTCACTATCAACAAGATATTCTCCGAGTTGCGGGTCAAAGGGTACCAGATTCAAGGCCTTCAAGAGAGCTTTATGCTTAGTCCTTTGGCAGCAGTGCAGGAGAACATCCACTGTTATAGACCATGTGAGTATGTACACTCGAGTGCTCTTTATGTTTGATGCCTTACAGTAATTCTTGTGAGACAAGTATTTCCTGGAATTTCGGCTAATAGTGAAGATAGTATATTCCCTGTAGTCCAGTTCACCTTTCCGGGAGCAGTTGCCTTCGAGCGGTATTTTGATCAAAATCAATTCCCTGCTACAAGGTCAAGTCTCACATCACAGCTTAGATACCCCCTTTGCTTCTCTCGGAGGACATTGGATTATCAGCCGGTTTCTGATCTCCTAGACACTATCTATGTTCTTTCCAAAGGTAAACAGTTCATCTGATTTGATTGGCAGCCTTAGTTAAGCTTCTTATTAGCTGTGACATCAAGATCTACCCCGTCAGACCTTGAGGTAAAACAATCCTGGGTGTATGCTGGCTGGAGCTAATAGCATGTCAGGCCTCAATTCATAGTCTTGAGGAAGCTGTTCAGCGAAGTGATCACGGAGCATTGATCAAAAATTTGGCTTCAATCAATAAAATCTTCTCATCTGTGCCACCTTTGAAAGGTGCAGATGCTAGCTGCTATTTTCGCTTACTTCAAGAAATCTATGGACGTTGCCTAAAACCCAACCATACACTGCTCAAATCAGGACGTGATAACACTGTATATGGAGAATTGATGCCGATCTTCCTTGAACGCCTATTCAACGAGGCCAATCTAGTGGAGGATTCTGTTTTCTTAGATTTGGGTAGTGGAGCTGGGAACACGGTTGCACAGGCTGCACTAACCCACAGATGTAGATCATTTGGTATCGAGATCCGCCGAGATGTAGCAGCCATTGCGGAGACTATGGTTCGAACAGCCATTGTAAGAAGCGAGATTTGGGGTATTCCCATTGGAAAAATGGAGGTTGTCTGTGGAGATATGCTTCAAAGTGCAGAGGTAATTGAATGGATAAATACGGCCGATCTTGTTCTGGTCAATAACCGGATTTTTCCTTCATCTCGTGTGTTTTGTGTTTTATTCTACTCTCAAATTTGTTCCTAACAATTCATGATCCACAGTTAACGAGAAGATCAAGAACCTAATAAAGACCATGAAACTTGGCGCAGTACTCATCTCTCTGGTATCGTTTCAGCTTTGTGGGGTCAATCGCTCCGGCGCAGCTCGAAAAGGAACCGACGTAAGTTCACAGGTCTTGAACATATGCGTCCCTTATTAGTGGTCTTAGGATGTGGGTGCGATGTTTGAAGTCCGTCAAAGTCATTATTCCTCGGATGATATATCGTGGTCGAGTAAGGGAGGGAATTATTATGTCCATACGAAAATCCGGTAGATTAAATGTGTACGCAAGGGTTTCTGCCTCGGTCGATTTTTGAAGGAACATAGTCGGTGGATGGCGCTAAGGGTGTTTGCTTCTGATGTTGGACTGGAGTCAAGTTTTGCTGTGACGGTAAATAAGAGTTAACTGCGGGCTATGCACGGATACACACATTCGAACGCCTTCTTTCTTTATTTGACTGATCTCGCCTTCGCCTGATTTCCTTCACGACTCGCCAGCCATGCAGGTGCTATTAGAAGTCACCGAGGTCTGACAGTTAGCAAGTTCAACGTACGAAGAATTGTTGTAAAGCTATGTACTACAATGAGAAGCTACAGAAATATTCATCCCTTCAGCTAGAAGATAATGGAACCTTCAAAACAAAACAAGTTCGAAGTGTGCCTGCACATCAAAAATGTCCAGGTAGAATAGACGCAAGCAAGGTGACTATACTATCTCAACAATCTTTGGCTTCTTCTTGCCTGTTGGCACTCCAGGTACTTGAAGGTCTCTTTCTCTTCGTCAACGATGACTGGAAAAGGGCCTCGTTCCGAGGTACTCACCTTCCTTGCTCAAAGCTATCTTATTCAGGACTGGAAGAGTCACTAAGTAGGATTCGTCCTTATGGTGACTTTGTCGAGAGTGCAGTTAGGTAAGCAAGGACTGAAGATATTAATAGGTTCAATATTCCACCACACCTATTCAAGTATGAGAATCACTCACCTTGCAGGAATAATAATGGTCTCCTCCAATTGTCGAGTGAGTTTTGCGCTCAGCTTTTCCAGAAGATTTCGTTTCTCGCCACCAAGTGGTGTACTCTCTGCTTCGAGGGTATTCAGTTGATACAGAGGACGGAGCAGAAGAACAATACCTGCATGTGGTGCGTTCTCGGTGAGAGGAAAGGGCGGCGGTGTCGATGAACGTGGTTTGATGCCTAACTAGACCTTAGCAACTCGGGTTGAACGTTCGGTGTCGGCTGTATTCTTCGTTGAGGCACAAGGCCTTCGCCACGACCATACGTGATAACAGCGGAGAAATCAACCAGGAAAGAGACATCTTGCGCTATTATATTAGAGCAACGAACGAATTTAGCGTCAAAGGCATGAACCTTACGCATACGCTGTAGTGCTCCCCCCTTTGCGGAAGTCGAAAGACGCAAAATGAAGCGGAAAGACAGAGAACGTAGAACCCGTGTTGGTAGGCAATCTCTACATTTCCGTTGACAGTATAGTTACGTTGTCGTCCTAACATAATCTCGCGTCCGTTGCTTGTTTCCGGGGAGCTGGTTGGTCTTCGTTCTAGACCACGAAGAATATGAGTAACGGTAAGACATGGACAAACCATGTAGATGTACGATTTAGGAACACGGATCCTTTCCTCCCACCGCCTGCCCCAGTCAAAGATCAATACCATAGTCGGGTTCTCATGCCGACAGGCGCAATCGTGAATGAAACTTTTAGGTGACTTCGGAAGGCAAGTGGCCGCCGTAGAGTCGTAGATAAGTTGGACCAGTAGCTATTAGCGTCGACATTGCTATATGGGAGTTCCGTATCCTCATCTAAGATGGAGAGAGGAAAATGAAAAACTATTAGGAAGCAGTCAGACGTTAAGGGACTTACCTCCAGGTTACACACGGCGATACAATTGCCCCTACAATCTCGAACCCTTGTACTCAATTTCCTTCCACCCCTTGCGGTTATCGCTTCGTCCTGATTAGTGGCCATGATGGTGTAGAGGCCTTCTTCCTTTAGAGCCTCGATGGCTTGCGATCCAGAGTAGTCGAATTCCCCAGTTTGACCAATCGACAAACCCCTTGAACCAAGAATGACTGACTTTGGCCCTCGGAATGCGCGTTCTATCCATATTTCCCACAGATCAACGATCGTACTGAATTGCCACTATAGCCATTCGGTATTAGTTATTCTGGCGCTTCGTACGAATATACCGTGCTTGATTTATCTGGACGTCGTTCAGCTGCTCAAGGTAATCATCTGTTTACTTAACTCAACTCGTTATTCAATTTCAGGGATAGTTGGACAACTCCCTCAAACGTCATATCATGCCTGTATCATGCTTTACAATCGCCGTACTCCTTCTTCGGCCTTGGACGCACCAACAACTACATCGAGAACCTTTTTGTAGGGTCAACCATACATCTAGAAAACCACTACATCAACATGGAGGGAGTCAACCCCAATTCAAAAGTCGTCATTTTACCATCAGCTACAGAGGGCGAAGCAAGGAGCGTGAACTTTTTATACGGCCGGGAGATTGGATTCCTTGGGTTACGGTCACCGTTGTGCAGTAAGTACCTGAAAGGAGGAAGGTACTGCATCATGTGCCCGTTCGAAGACTATGGTTTGCCTACGGCGTCGGCAAACCGGCACTTTTGACGGTCACGCAGCGGAACGGCGGAACCTAGCGGAGCTGCGTTCAATAAACTGCCTATCCTCGACGGCTTCTTTCTTTCTTTCTTTCTCGCCTCCATTGTCGCTTTCGCTTTCTCGTTGCTTGAACAATTAACGAAGAATCAAAAAAGCAAAACACTCTTTATCTGAAGAATTTACGATCCATTTTTACGCCCATAGAAGGTAGAATTGACTGGGTACATTATCTATGTCAATAGTAAGCTGCTTTTCTCCCCCGCTACATCGTTGAAACTGACCTTTTCACCAAAGGAATCCCTTTATGTCCACGATTGAAACATAACACGGCGCATATCTTGACTCCGAACCTTTGGATCCGGCGTAAAGAATGGTCGTATCTATTCAACGATGATGAAGGTGAATCTTCGTTAACCGCTAGTGACAACTTACCATCACTTCATTTCCAACCCCTTTTTTTAATGGATCGAACGCTGTTTTGCCACTCAAAAATTGAGCCTTGATGATCCGGTGTACCCGTCATTACCAGAAGCTACTGCCGGTTTGCGAGGGCTCTGGACTGGTTTGACCGTGTCGCTTATGTACTGTGCAGTCCTCGGGACGATATTATGCTTAATGACTGATTGGGAACACGAGGTGGACAGGGTCAGAGCTAGAATGCGAACAGAAGAGCGGCGGGATCATCGGGAGAATGTGGGAACCAATGCCAGTTATGAAACTACTTTTACCGACACATAGTAGCCACGTACAGTGCAGAGAGAAGATTACTGAGGGTATAAAAATATTTTTTGCCTCTACATCATTTTATCTAGTGGGAGGATTGATGTATTTCCTGCAGCTTTCCAAAGATTGCCCTAAATATGGTAATTATCCAGGCAAGGTGTCCAATAATGCTGGTCAGCTTTCACTAGAATGTGTGGAATGAAAACACTGGTGAAAAAGTTGGAAAAAATGTATAAACCACAGGCATGAGGTTGATCGATGACCCGGACAAGCGCAACTGCAGGTCCCAACTATGCGGCGAGGATTCTTTATTATTTTTTTCACTGTCTCGAAGCCTTGTGTAAGATCATCAGCTTCTGAGTTCACGAAATGGAAGATCTTGGCCGCAACTCCGCCAATATATCGTCTCGTTTTCAAATTTGTCACAAGCACGCACACATGAAGACCCGCTTTCTTCGCGCCTACACGCCAACGACCACGACCACAACCAGCAGTGTTCAGCAATATGCAACAACATCCAGACTTTGATTGTCGCAGAGGAAAGCAGTCATCGCGAGCAGCTCCCTATGGCACTAGGCGTACTAGTTCTCAGCTTGATATGGCCTCCGAGTCGTCTCAATCGTCTCACTCTGATTCCCTACATAAAAAAGATAGAGGACACGGCAGCGCTAAAGTACCTGCTTCTGACAACGGCTTGGCATCGTGGGTTATCGATGACATGAAAAAGACATTCAACACCATACATAGGAAACATGGCTCGCTGAAGGAGAGACGAGATCTCAATATTAAGTACCACCACGTCGTTCTTGTCGTTCTCTGACATGACAACTACTACGACACTGAAGTCGGATTGATAGGTATGTCAACAGTGTATAACTAAAAACAAGCCATGCGAAATTCGACCTACCGCCCTCCAATGCGGAAATTGCCCGCCGTACGTCAAATGTACCCGCGTACCAACTCTCAAGAAACTTCGTGTTCTGGATATGATGGACATCTCCGAAGAGCAATATGATTGGCTACTCACTTGGTACAAAAAGACTGCAGAGGAAGAACTTCTCGAGCCTTTAAAGGAATCTCTCAAACTTACTTCTGTGAGAGATCGTGCATTATTCCTCCGAACTATTTCTTTGGCTGACCTTTGTTTCAGGCAAGTGTAACGAGCTCGGCGAAGAATTCCATGGTCTCTCCCAAAAGTCGTTTGCCCCATGCAAGTTTTTGTTTTCCTTCCTCTACTCGTACTTACGATGATCCAATAACAGACCTCCCTTGCTCCGTTAAACAAGTCTCATTCTCACGAAACCGAAAACTCGACTGACACGCAATTCCATAAAATCGGCGACTGTACCGATTATAGAACAGTGAAGTTTGTCCTTGCCACAAACGATGTAACCTATGGATATTCTTTTCCTCGTGAATACTCTTCGGCTTCAATTACTCCCATTTCCACCCAGCCTTCCCCCGCGTCTTACTCTCAGAATCAACAGTTACCCCAGGACAGATTTTTCACTCAGGCCGTTCCTTATTCACCATCGTTGTCGTATCCTTCTCCGTCCCCTCGCTTACTCGCTCCGACCGCTCTGTACAGAACCCCTGATTCCTTCTATCAGGAGTCCAACGAAAACTCCTGCTCCACAAGTGCTCAGTCGTCCGGTGAGTTTCTGAGGCCGTCGCTTCCTTCGTCTCATCTTTTCTTTGTGCTGAACTATGTAATCGCACCTGTAGTAAATCCCAGTCAGTACACTACGGTCACTTAGAGTTGCCATGATCCACGTGCTTACCCAACAATGAGTGAACCCACTCAATCGTCGATAAGTTACGATGAAAGGGCACCTTACATGACAAATCACCAGACTTGCGTGGACACCGAATTTGAATTTGGTGGATACGACCGTGTTTCGAAGAGCGCCCCAGAATCTTTGCACTACCCTGCGCATGGAGCTAGGTATATTCGTTATCCTCTCCTGTGATACGCTCCCTGGCTCGGACAAAGGACTCCTTGAGGGTTCAACGCCTTCTCCCCAATTTCGGAGTTGGAATGAGAATGCAGCTTGGATCGGTGGCCAAACTTCGCATGCATATATGAAACATTCAAGAAACTGACATAATGCAAAAGCTCCTGATATACCATTGGCGACAGGCAAGGGGAATAACTTGTAGGCTAGACGAGTCATTGGCCATTCTAGCATGGCAAACAAAGGCGGTGGCATTACAAGACGCAGCTTCCCACTATATCCTGGATGCTTTCCACTCGCTGCTAACGGAGCTCAAAGCAGCGCAACCAGATCTACGAGTCATAATATCATGGATACCTGGACATCTTGGGTGGAAGGGAACGAGTGAGCGGATGAAGAGGCAAAGAAAGCAGCACACGGATTCTCAAGTTCTCGCTCTTGCTTACCACGGCAACTACACAGACAGCTCCCATGAAGCTAAACGGTAGCTATAAAGACTTTTCGGAGTAAACTCGAGGAACACCATGACAAGATATAGCAGAAATCCCCTCAGTAGCCAGGCATACGGACACTGTCCTTGCTTAATCAAACCCTCGCGGTTAGACGGGTTACCGTCGAGGCCTCCTTATGGAGCCTGATGTAGATCACAGTTTTTTCAACCAAGATACAGGTCCTTGTTTAGTTTGTTAGACTTACTACGGTACAATGTTCACTACATATGCACTGGCACAAAGCCCAAAGAACGAAATTGTCCAGAACTTCGACCACAACAATTGTCGTCAGAAACCGTGTCGGCAAATCAGCTGTTAAAGTCAGCTTTGTCCCTTTCGAAACGTCATATGTTATGATAGCACCTTGGATGAATGTCGAAGCTTCACCGAGTGCAGAGAGTTTGACAAATAGTCCTGTTTTATCAAGAGTTCCCAACTTGTCGAACGTTGCGGTATCACTAATGACCCATCCATCTCAGGGAAAAGGAGAGCCCACAGTCTGATTATTTTCGGGACTTCCTGACGACGTCATGGAGTTAGTTCTCGGTAGTTGGGATAATGAATGGATATATTAGTGACATGAACAGGAGCGGCCAGCTTGATAGCCACATATCCTGCTCCACCTGCGAATTTCCAGCATCGGCCAATTTGAATGTCTTCCTCTATTACAGCAAGTGGTGGGGTTGCTGCATAGAAGTGATCCTGCTGGACACTTTGATGTCCTTGATACGGTGAAAAGCTTTCAAAGAATGTCGGGGAAGTAAGGGCTAACACAATAGCACCATCAGGCCCAAGTGCGAAGTCAGGGGCTTCAAAACAGGAATCGACTGCGGCGTGTGTGGAGAACGTCATAGACATCATCGGACAGTTACCGCAAAATATATGGAAACCATCGGCGTCGCATCGAGGAAACGGTTCATTCATGAAAAATAGCCCATATATCAGGTTGAGAGTCGCGCATACAATGAACGAGAGCCGAGGTGCAAAGCGAGACTGCAAGGAGGAAGAGTGCACTCTTATAATGTCAGAAACCAGGGCAATGATCAAGGACCCGCAGAACTGAAACGAAATTCTGGGTGTGGCAAGATGTAGAAAAGTGGCACGCGAAGACAATTCTAATGATGTATTCTCTTGTGCAGTATCCGGTGCAGTTGTTGTTCGAACAACTGGGGAGCTTTGAAGCTGTGGATCGCTGGTGCGAGGTTGCGCGCGCTGGTAATAGTGAAGTTTAAAATAGAACACCAAAGAATTGGTTTGGACATACATGTAGAAATTTGAGATCTACCAGCGATGAGTCTGCGACCACATTTCGGCGATAATCCAGTTTTTTAGTAGCCATAACTGAGAGGCAGAAACAGACGCGGAACTTGGAAGTGGCGATCGCGATGAAAAAATATTGCGGCACAGTCCGGACCGCCGCGTGATCCATGTCGTTTCGTCGTCTTTGTTCAACTCTTTGTTCTTTCTTTTATATAACTGTAGTGCCATGGCCACCCTTCGCGGTCGACCTTCAAATACAACGCTGCGTACAACCCCATAGGCACAACGTTCATTGCCTTCCCTTCGCTTGAGTCTGTCGACGTCGAAATACTGTAAGCTCGATGTCTTTTAAAGAAACGCTCCATCTTATTTCCCCACCCATAGTATAGTCGCGCTTTACATCAAACATCCAACAGGTCTCATACTCCCGCTTTCTCAAACATGTAAGTCAAATCGTGGATTCTGCTGCGTTAAGTTAGTTCTTAGTCCTAACAGGAATGAGTCGAAGCAATCATCTCTATCGTCCTTTTCTCCACATAATGATCCTGTCGCATCGATTCAATACGTGCTACATACTTCGAGTGTTCAAGCTGAAAGTTCATTTGTTCAAGAGGCCAATGCTTTCAGGTATGACAGAATTTCTAATTCACGAACCACTTCGAATTGTTTCTGAGTAGGGTTGCTCACCAACATCACGTTCAACACAACGCTAACCGTCGTTTCGTCGAACTCGATGTCACCAGGTATTCTCTATCTTCATAGCTTTGAAGACACTAATTTGAGCCTATAGGAGTCATCAATGCTGTCCAGTCGACCATGAAGGGAGAACCGTCGCTATAAACGACATCAAGGCTGCTGGTATAGCCCACGTTCTAAGGTTAAATTATCCCGAATCTTTTGACAAAATGGTTATATTGATCTTATTTCCAGGGTTGATCAAGGTTCTGCTCGGTACGATGAAGCCCAAGCTAAAACTACCAGGTATTATGGGGTCCATCTTCATGGTTGATGCTGATCCTTTGTAGGAGTGCTCACCCAGGTGCTGGTCCTTTAGCATTTCCAATCACACCTTCCTCATCTCTGGACTATGATGTCGATCCTTCTGCCCTTCCCAGATCCAGAAAAGTCAAAAATAAGGACATCTTGGATACATTGGTTCATGTTTTGTACCGACCAGGACATTGATTATCTTCCACATCGTCCCGCGGGGTTTTTGACTCTAGAAGATCACACACTCTTTATCCATGTTAATACGAAGACTCAACAAGAAATCCAAACCATTTCCGCAGTCCGCAACAGTGCACCTGGGGGGCCTTCTGTTATTTCTCGCTGTCTCCTACAGATTTGGAAAGCAGGAGACCATGAATGGCGAACGATTCAGTATGGCGTTGCGGAAGTCATTGAGGGTGAATCACTTGTTCTATCTTTGTGTAAAGGTGGTCTGGAGCCATGTTGGGTTCTTGCCAGTAGTCTCAGGGAAAAGGGTTACAAGTTCTTATCGCAGAAGACTAATCCTACAACTTGAATCAATGCTATCATGGATATGGTGCATGGCGGCCGCTCGGAGTTCATTCACAGTAGCATCACCATCTACATCGGCAATAACAACGCTTTCAAATGTTACGCCCGTCCCATGCAATTCATCAGGGCCCTTGGCAGACAGATCATAGCTTGCTGTAAGGGATTCGTTTGTCATCAGGGATTCGTTTGTCATCAGGGATTCGTTTGTCATCAGGGATTCGTTTGTCATCAGGGATTCGTTTGTCATCAGGGATTCGTTTGTCATCAGGGATTCGTTTGTCTGATCAGGTAGAACATGCTCAATGTGTACTGGTAGCGTATACTCTTCGGGCAAAGAGTTTAATAAACCGTCGTTGATTATTATATCCTTATACCATCTTTTGTGGGTCTTCAGTCATTATAAAGCTCTACGAACTTTCCCAGATCGTACCGTCAATGGTTTAGCCTGAGTTCTAAGCCATTCATCACTGGGTTGTGTAGATCCGATAAATATAACGCAACGGGTTCAGAAAGTTCTTCGATTGAAGGCGGTAGGACTTTGGACACAGAGGATACATTCTGCGGGAATATTATTACACTCTTTGTAACCTCTCTGGTTGGTAGGTGTAATGAAACCGTTATCTTCTTTGAGCTGAATGATCCAGCTTTTCGCACGACATCGTGAAATCATTGCCTCTTCAACGACACTCAAATCTTTTAACTCTTCAGGAACCGCACCAAGGAACAGATGATTGGCTAACGATAGTGCAGGTGTCTTTCTGTTTTTCAAAGCCGAATGACATGGTTGACAAAGGCTCAGCACATATTTTCCATCGTTTGATCTTTTGACACCATTGATGTCCAGCATAGCGTCTGGATAATCCGCCACAACCCCGTGGAAGTCGGGAGCAACACAACGTTCCTCTAACCAGTTTGCGTCGATGACTGTAGAAGAGGTCTTTGAAGAAATTCTTACATTCGGGGCATTCAACAGCGTTAAATCGACAGAGCTAGATTCAATCTCGTGCGCATGAGAAACAAAATCCTCAGTAGAACACGAAGCACAAGTGAATGTTTTCAATTTTTCAGTGGATGTTAGATCAATGAATTTTTGAATACATTCCTCCTTAACGGATGTAGGCACTATAGTAGGCCATTGGTTCCTAATCTTTTCCAGATTTTTTTCACTGCTTACGAAACTATCGGGATTAGATACTAAGCCATCCACATAAAGTTCTAGACGACATTGCAGATCTTTCTTGCAAATCGCTTTTCTGATGGCCGAGTTCCAAGATGTCCAAGATTGACCTCAGAGTCTTAACTTTAGTATTTTGGTCGACGATCTCTGATAACAAGATCTTAAGATTCTCGGATGGTTCAGAAGCGGGCAGTTCTGAGTGCGGATGGAATGATTCAACAATCGAACGACATCCTATTGAATCATGATTCGCATAACACATAGCCGTCACCAAATGGCGAGACAATAAAGTAGAAGGACTGACATTGGGTGCCGATCAATGCCAGAAAGGATTTCCGATGGAGTGACCGGTAACTCTTTGTGTTCATCAACCACTGCTGTTTGTACACGAGACAAATATCTCTGTAGACTGCGAATCATCTGCCTACGGGTGTCTTGTCTGACGGGCAGAAGGTCTCGGCATAGCTCGTGCGTTCGCCCGAGGTTTAGGCCGGTTGTGTGGTTTAGATGAAGCCCTGGGTTTACTATAGACAGAAAGACCACCAGCAACTCCTCCTCCTCCAGTAGGAGAGGAAGGACGAGGAGTTGTAGACCTCCTCTGGCTGAGAGACTTGCTCTAGTTGGGGGCCAAATAAGCAACAGAGTTTCTTTTTCACTCCCCCCTACGGAGCCAGCACCGGAATAAACAAACTCAGTACTGTGTTGACCAATGCTTAACGTCATCGTGGTCGTGGAAGACATCATCAACTCGACAGACTCCCTAGAGTCGGACTCGGAGTCTGAGTTGTCCGATTCAACATCGACGTCCACACTAAGTCTGCGTCATCTTTGTGGTTGGAAAGATGGGTGTGATGGCTACTGCGGCTAGTGGGACTGCTAAGCCGACTCGAACGACCTTGCTGGCCACTGAAACTCAGAGCCTCCTCCAATGGAGTTAATGAACGGCCATCCGAACGACCACTGGGAGAGTCCCCAAACAGCACACGCAACGAGTCTCCGGATACAGTTGGGATGGGAATTTGGATAGGTTCAGCGGAGTTGAGGTCACGATCAAACGAAAAGATATGTTCGTTATTGGGATTGTCGTCAAAGATCAAGGGGTGATAAGCGGAAGAGGAATGATCGAACATCTCTACGTCTTGGCTTTCATCTTCCCCATAGAAATCGTTCGCGTTGGGATTTTTGGACGGTGGAACTAAGGAGGTGGTACCGAACAACGGGGGAGTCGACGACGACGCCGTTGTCGTAGTTTGAGTAAATTGGTTGAACAACTCGAGGTATCCGTGGTATTTGTCGTGGTGTCACTTGACCCCTTCTGGGATAGAGAAAGCCGGAGACCAAGGTCTCCAGGACCGCACTCCACCTACCGCACCAGGTGCAAATGATTAAGGAGGCCATCCATGTCGTCTCCGCCGTCCAAGCCCTTCATACCTTCCATACCGTCAAACCCATCCATCCCTCTCAATAACTCATCAAGCGGAATCTCAATCGTCGGTTGAGGAACGCTGAGTGCGCTAGAGGTATCATCGGAATGGCTAGCACCATCGTTATCTTGAGAATTTGAATTCGAGTTTGAATGCAAATGAGGATACGAAAGACTGAGATCTTCGACGTAATTCATACGCGTCGTGAGAGTAGGAGAAGGGTATAACAGCACAGGTGGACCCAAGTCTGAAGAGGAGAGAATAGTGGTTGAGAAGGTGCCTGCGTCCCAAGTGTTCATAAAGGTGTTATTCCTGGGGGCGTTAGAGGGCGAGGTAGAGCTCGTCGTCCTCCCGCACTGAGTCGCCGTCAGTGGGGCATCACCACAAACATCCATTTGGTCGTGCGCCTGATCGATATGTTTGGCAGCGACAGTACCAGCTTTAGTTCGGAGTTGGCGGATAGCCCCAAGACGTATCTACGCAAGGACCCTGTATATTTAAACCGCATCTGGTCTCATTTTCGGTCGGAGCGCACCTTCACACTGAAAATTAAAGGTACTATGTCAGTGATGGAGTCGGGCCCTTGGGGCGTTCGTTTCCAACGACCCAACGATCCCTAACGTCTAGCACCTAGAGTCTTTTGGCAGCGGTTTCGGTGGACAGAGCCATTTACCGGAAGCGTCGGCTTCACGTTTGGATGATCCACGGAGAGCCAGGCTACATAATCACTTGAAGCCTTGAACGTGAGGATGTCCACCATCCTAGTCCTCTTTGTCATCCGTAAGCAGTTCTGCCTGTACGCTTAGGCATACGGAGGTGATCCAGATGCAAAATCCCACTGAAAACATCAATTAAGACCTTATTCATAGTAAAGGGCTGTCGGAAAATGTAAAGATAGAGGAGAGAAGTATTAAGACACGTAACGCACCACGGAAGCACGGAAGATAAGTAGACCCATCACGAAACTGGAAGATAAGCAGACGCCATAACTAATTGACAAGAATTAGAATACCAAGTTGAACCCGAATTAGCCAGACGCTAAAGCGGGTTTACAGTTGAAGTAAGGGCGGGACTCCACCCGACACAACTTGGTAAACACTTCTACCGTCAAAAGGAGGTCAAGAAATAAGCGCCCAAGTCTTTGCGATTTGGTTGTTTGAGGCAGACCTCTGCCACCGTCTACTCTTCGTGCCCATATGAAGCGACCGCCAGACAATCCAGCTGATAGCGTAGCTCCTCAATGACATTTTGTTGTCCTTTTTCAACCACTGGCCTCGTATATTGTTGCGGCTCGACGGTTCACCGAGTTTCAAGTAGGAGGTTTGACCTGGGAGGAGTAGGAGGGAAGACTGCGACGATAACAGCGAAGCAGGAAGAAGCAAGAGGGTCGAGGAGAAAGTCGAGATTGACCATACTGATCTCAACGCGACAGCTGCTCCTTCGACCCTCCGAAGCGCATTATCAAAATACCCCGCTTTCATGACGAAGACATCACCGTTCGCGGCGTGCGAGTCGCTACTGACCACCCCTCCGTTCGACTCTGCAATCTCCTTCTGGCTCTTCTACCACGTTGGCACCCAGCCAGCAGCCCCATGTCAACACTATTGTTGAGTTCAGCTTGATTTCACCACTTGAGAGCGAATATGATCTGAAGTGAGAAGAACTTCACAACTTTTTGAGAGTGAATCTATAAGATTGTGCACACACCTATATCCGACCGATTCGGAGCACTGATCCACATTTACCATTCGAGGCTGGGTGCACACCAATTTGAATGATTGAGAAAGGCCAACGCAGCCCGGATTTGTGCAGAAGAGCGTATCATGTATGAGTGTAAGTAAGTTCAGCATCGGACGCAGTGGAGGGCCCTTATATAGAAAGGTTTAGATTTGAGAGTAATTGACTGAGAGTATGCAACCACGTTATCGCGCACTGTTCATGCTTCATAACGGGTAAGGTGAGAGAGGAAGAAGAATAAAATCGAGGCACTCTACGTCGCACTGCTCGTGCTCAATAAGGAGTGACACTGAGTCGGGATTGAGATATTAATGCCTGGCCTAAATCAACATAGGCGCGCCCGCGGAAATCTTCTCACGCTATCAAGCGCTGATCGTTTCTGCACCTAAGGGTTT
Source organism: Lentinula edodes (assembly GCF_021015755.1). Taxonomy (NCBI): domain Eukaryota; kingdom Fungi; phylum Basidiomycota; class Agaricomycetes; order Agaricales; family Omphalotaceae; genus Lentinula; species Lentinula edodes. The sequence continues at coordinate 711,763 of NW_025764313.1, forward strand.
TCTTCTTGCATGGTCTTTTGTGTTGGTTTAAATTGCACTTCCAATGTCGTTCTGTCATATTTAGATAGTGGCTCTCCCAGCTCCTCTGTATCGAGCTACAAAACTGTTTTCCTCATCCATGGTCATTCTTTCAGCAACGGTGGGTGATTTCTTCAATAGATATCAATAGCAGGTTCTTTTCTCACTCAAACGTCTCTCACCTCTGAACACACAATATTAAAATTCGTGTAGTGGAGGCAAGTGGCCAAGTGAAAAACCTCGACGGAGGTTATGAAGGAGAAGTGGGTAGTGATAAGAGATATTACAAGCTAGTAGAGCTTTTCGAATTCGTCTGCATTGTAAGGGGTGACAATCCGCTCATATAGCTCGATGAACTCGGGACATGTGTTGGGAAGTGGTAAGCGAAAATGAACGGAAAAGCCATAGTAAGAAAGGGTTGGCGGAATCGAAAGTTCGAGGAATGCCTCAATTAGGTCTGGAGCGACAAGTGTATGAGAAGGCGTGGTGCCCATCGCTTCCGCAGAAGGTGCAGACGTGCGCATCCTGACAGGTCTTGTTAGCTTTGCAATTCCCTCGGATGTTCCACTGATATCAGATGCGTTTGTCTTCTCCCTGAGGGAGACCGAGGACGAAAGATACCCCCTTTGATCCACCTGGCCCAGAGGAGGGAGCATGTTTATTCGAATGGTCTGCAGCGGAGTGCCCCTTCTTACCACATCCAAGGCAACAGAGGTCGAAGGAGTCACCCTTGTTGCCTTTCGGAAAGGGCTTAGAAGAGGAAGGAACCGTGGATGAGTTAGGTGACTGTCAAGGTTTCGCCTCCAAAGACCGCTCGTGATCGGTGACGACGCGATTCCATGCCATGTTATAAGTGGTAAGGTCGAATTTGGTGTTATAGAGACGGCGTTCTTCCCGAAGACGATACTCACGGGGTTTCCAGAATCGGTAATATTTCTCTGCATCACGTTGATTGTTGAAGAAAAGGAAGTGTTATCGAGTTCAGTTTGCTCGAGTGCAACCATGACCATCCGGGTCACGACTGAGTTCGAAAGCAAAGTAGTTCTTGGAGGCAAGTTGTGTTTCGTATAAAGAGAGACCCTCATCTTCGTCTGCTTTCTCCGAATCTGGCACCCGTATATTGAGACGGTCCAGTAAGTCCCACAGGACCACTTCGGTGCGCTCCTTATCTCCCGGAAGAAGCGTTTTCGAGGTCTTGAGAGACGAGGAGTTGGAATGTATGAAAATGAGGTTGTTATTGGCAGTGAAAAGTGGAAGAGGAAGATAATTATGCCATCGTCCGATTCGGTAAAGACATTCCGGTAGTTCAACGTTCTGAGCGATGGTCGGGTCTGGCGTGGTTTCGATGATGGGGGTCATAAGTCTCGGATTCTTGTCCGGCCCATTCTCCAGCGCGTCGCCTTCCTGCACCTCCCGAGTACGCTTTCCTTTAGACAAATTCTCCACCTCGTTGGCTTTCGTCATCCACGCGAGTATGTAGCTAGGGATCCACTGTTTGACACGCTCAAAGATGGCAGGAGTTGTCCTGATATCGTTCCATTCATCCTCCGTGATGGTAATGAGCGAGGCCGAAGGAGAACCCTTTGCTGGGGCCTTCTTTTCAATGAAAAGCATGGTTTTCTCCTGCCGCGCCTCGTTAGCTCGTTCGATGTCGTAGTTCCTTTCCAATCTTCTCTCCAGACTGAGTTTTTTTAAATCGGAATAATTCCGAGAATGTGAGTACGGCGTTGGCGATCATCAGCCCTAACAGACGACGAGGTTCTGAGGAGAAGCGGGGGGTGTTGTGTCATGACTCAAGAACGCCTATATGCACAGAAATATCACAAAGCGAGCTTGAGTGAGTTTCGACAATGAGAGCGTAGTTCAAAAGCGATTGAGGGCCATTTGTGGAGGGGTCCAGCGAGAATGCATACATGATGTCCCATTTGATATTGGGCTGTGCCTACGGGTACAGTTCGCGCACTCTACGAGCGATAGCCTTCTCCGATGTGCAAACAAGCCGCATCCCTTTCTTTTCATAAGAAATACTTCGAATAGTGTCCTCACAGTTTACATCGCAATGAGAAAAGAAGTCAGCGTTGAATTCTTTGTCGCTTTGCCGACGAGCGCGCTGGATTGTAAGGGCGATGTTGTGAATGGTCGGAGGCAAAGTCATTGAGCGCTGGTACTCTTCAATAAGAGTCTCAGGACAGTTGTTGAATTTCTGTAATTCCTCGACCAGTATCTGAGGAGAGATCATTATTTCCACAATCATGAAGATTACTCATTATTGTCTTACCTTCCATTTATGCCACTGTGTTCGATTTCTCGATGCCTTCCAGCGTCCGGCCATCGAATAAACTAGTTTCCAATGCTTGGCAGCTATCCTATTTCCTGCAACAATAGGACAAGATGATGCATCCCAAGCATGGGAATCATCATCCCAAATGCTCAGCAATTTCTGTAGGTACGACTGTGGTTGTCGAGGCATTTTCACTATTGGATATTCAAGAACATCCACTATAGTGAAAGTGATGCTCCTGTCACCCGGTAATATAGCGCTGAAAGTTTCGGCAAAAGTCTCCCCAGATGACTGCAAAAAAAGGGTCTGGCAGGATCGATGGATGAGGTGATTGGTGATTGGCAAAGTTTTGAAGGTGTGACAGGTACGGATGATGGTACGACCGCTGCAAGTGAAGAAAATACTTGCAAAGACACAAACGTATAGGGATCTGATGGGGAGAATCTATCCTGTCAAGCTTCGACACCTCAAACCAATTTTTTGAACCGATACAGATATGTGGCCTACCCATTTCTGTGCTTGTCTAGCGATAGATTTCTTGAGCAGCTCTCGCGACTGGCTTAGCTTGATAGACGATAGGCGAAATTTCGTTTGTTTGGTATCCTTGTCAAAACAAGATGGATCAGAATTACGATCAATTGCAATGTGCATTGACGGATGATGATGAGCGTTTTCTTCGTTTGACAGCCTTGCGTGGACAAGAGGGATCGGCATCGCTACTATTTGCATTCTTGATTGCAGTTCGGTCACGTCACTGAAGGTTACACAACACACCTCCACTTTGATGGGTTGAGGGAGAATTCTCTGAGGGCCTTTAGATAATCACTACTACATCGTTTAGTCTTGAGGCCATACTTCTTGCATAAGTTGGCTAAACTCGGGGCCGACAGTTTAGATCTATGTGGGTAATTGATTAAGAAGAATCTCCATTTGAAATACAGGCCATGAAGCTCACAGATCAACAACTTCATGGCCAGAACCGATTGGGAAGGTCATTCTGCTATCTCCTTCTTCAAATTCGATACGAGCCATGTGGTTGACCGAGAGACTCAGTCCTACCGAAATAGTAGTTGTACAGCAGTTATCACTGAGGATAAGTCACATGACTTAGAAAGATAAGATATATTAGTTCTTCATTTTGAAGTAGCACTGTGCGATGCACGATGAGAAGCTCGGTTCCGCCCACTCGCTCCCTTCGCCCGTGAGTTGAGAAAGTGGGAGCAGCCAATTAAAATATCCGACCAATCATATGTCGAAGACAAAAAGCCTTCGTTTGTATTACGGGTTCTTGCTTATCTTTTAAGTAGCGGTGTTTGATTCGTACCCCCACAAGACCTATGTCGAATACAAGCCCTGCTCCGTCGCCATCCTCAACTCCGCGCAAATTTACCTGGGGCCACATTTGCGGCATTAACAGTCAATGCAGGCCTGCAATCCTGTTTGCCTCCTCATCAAGACCCTGACAGGACCCCGGAAGCTCCTGCCAAACCCCACCCGCCCAGGCGGCCTCAAGTACGCTACGATTTTGGCCTCAAGCAGGCCTCAAGTACGCTAATTCGGATAAGGAATGTCACGTGAAATCGTAAAAATTGCTCTGAAAATACCGAATTTTCTTCCCCAAGCCTGGAATCATCTTTCTGTACGTTTTTTTGACTATTATCGCTGCATCCGGAGCTCTTCTGAGCTTCTTTGCCCAAACTCCGGTGCCAGAGCTCCACTGGGCCACCAAGTCAGCCAATAAATACCCAAAGTATGCTATCTCGGACAGGGATTGAGCCTTCTGAGGCCTAAAGTATGCTAATTTCGGCCAAGGAAAATGGCAAAATTGGGTCCTAAAGTACGCTAATTCGGATGGGGTCTGGTAGGAGCTTCCGGGGTCCTACCCTGACACTGTTCATGGATGGTGCGCCGACACTCCCCCTGCCAAGTATGACCCTGACAAAGGCGGTCATCTTGTACTCTGGGTGCTTCATCTTACTATACGCTTTCCTGCAGGAATCACCATACTATTTTTTTCTGAACTCATCACCCACTCCATGATTCCTATTCAGAGAGGCAAGACTCGTTATGCCTTAATCCAATATTCATCTGGCGGTCTATTCCGGTTCAGGGTGATTGGATTCCCATCCGACAAAAATTTCCTGTCAAAACCAATCAAGAAAGAGCTTAGAGAATGAGAGGTGTTCGTGGAAAGCTTTATTAAGCTAGTTTACAAAGGAGGGGAGGGAACTTGGTATGGGGAGACGGGAAGGGGACTTACAGGACAGAGGTGGGCCTTGGTAATCTGAGTAGTCTTAGTAGTTCTGAAGTAGAAATCATATCTCATGCAAAATGTCGCTGTCGATAATGATACACTGAAACTTTTGAACTATTGACTTGCATTAGGCTATTGTGAACTCTGATAAACTGCAGAATGCATTATCACTAACACAATGCAAAGAGAAGCATAAAGTAAACATCTTCTGCACCATGGGCGTGCTTGCTTGTCTCGTCCTTGTCTTGCAAATGACGAAGTTGCAAGCTTAATTGAAGTTAGTAAACTTCAAGTATGGTAAATGTACCTTCCCAACAATTACTACAAATTCCAGATAGTAATTATAAATAATGACAAAATTCGAGAGTAGACATAATGCATCAGACAAATAACCTAAAACCTATTTCCTATCCTATCTTTAAAATGAATGTTCACTTAAGTAGCAATACGAGTCGAAAACTCCACAAGTCACAGGGGAGATTCCCTAAAGGGAACAGTTAAGATAGCAGAACACGGAGTGTTCCGCGAACGTCTCGCGCTTCATCATGCACACGAATCCACCCTTTGAGCCACCACTGACCTCCAGTACCAGATCGTTCATGTTCATAGCCCATTTCGTCGACATAGAAGGCCTGTAATCCTCCCATACGCTTCGCAATGTAAGAAGTGCACCATAATAAATCAGCTTCTGCGATGGCGGCGTATACTGCGCAAGGATCATTCCGATCAAGTTTGCGCACTGGTTGTAAATGACCTTTGAGTCCAAATTGTAGCTGCCGAAGAACGTTGCGAAAGTACAAGATTCGTAGCGACGATAAACTATTGAGTGCAACGACAAAATCATCCTAATGGGAAGTTGATCAGCACCAGAAACAAATGACAAAAAGGACATACAATATGATAGGTATCATCATAATAGTCAAGGTCAAGGCTCAAGACCTCAATTGAGGGGAATGAGGAAGAGATGAGGGATAAAATTTCGAATAAGCGAGTACCGCCGAATGTGGTGGTTATGAACATCCCAGTAACATGCCACTGTAGTGGGAGCTGGGTCGTTCGACTCAGACCAACACGATGAATATCAAAATGTTCACGAAGGTCTCGACGGACGGATTCCTGGATAAACGAAGAGAGGAAGAGTGGCGTATGATGATTGAAATATCGGTTTCCATTGTCTACAAGCCAAAGCTGTTTCAGGTATGGGTGAGCCGATGTAAACGTAGGAAGCCATGCGTATGATACACGATGATATCCCACCGACAAATTGAGCTCCTGAAGGCCTTTGAAAGTTCTGCGCTCAAAGTTTTTGTTGAGCTCGGATCCAACAACGTCTAATTTTGAGATACCCGAGCCTCGGTGTAAGCATCGAGTCAGTTTTGAAGTATGATCGAATTTTGCATGCTCGAGGACAAGTTTTGACAGATCTAAATTGAAAGATCCTGCAGGTAGATCGTGCAACGAGTTCAGCAGTACTGTTGAGACAGAGGGCTGCTCGAGAACTGTCCGAAGGAGAGCAATGCTTGGATGTGGGCATTTCATATGGATGAATGAGAGCTGACGTAAATGGGAAATAACTCGGCACAGAAGCAGAAGGTCTTGTCCCTCTTGTGTGCGGGTACAGAACGCGCCGAGACTAAGAGCTCTACGAATCGTTGAATTAAAAGAGGAAATATCAAGCGCTGTTAACTCGCCGTATAGTGTTTGGGATCAAAGACCCAGCGGAGCAGTGCTCCAGGAGCTTCTTCACGTCCTGGTCACTCTTCAGTTGTAGGTGTGCGAAAAGAAATGGCACGCAAATGCGCCGCAAACACTTGTTGACTAGAGAAAGCGAAGATAGTTCGGCGGACGTAAATTGATAGAAGGGCTCCAGATGTCTACAGCTGGGTGGTCCTGGGATATAGGCCACAAACGTCACTATATGATGAAGGAGTTCGTTGGGTAGAATGGTTGGGTTAGACATCATGTCGCATGTGACGTTGTCAACGTGAAAAACATAGGGTACAAAGGGTGGGTAAAAATGCCCACCTTCCTTTTGGAGGTATGGCCGACGATCTGATCTGATTAGTCTTTGTTCGTGTCCGCGAGGTTCTGATAAGATAGGGCTCATGTAATCGAAATTAAGTTCAAACAGACCTACGTTACTAGGGAGGACCCCGGAAGCTCCTGCCAAACCCCACCCGCCCAGGCGGCCTCAAGTACGCTACGATTTTGGCCTCAAGCAGGCTTCAAGTACGCTAATTCGGATAAGGAATGTCACGTGAAATCGTAAAAATTGCTCTGAAAATACCGAATTTTCTTCCCCAAGCCTGGAATCATCTTTCTGTACGTTTTTTTGACTATTATCGCTGCATCCGGAGCTCTTCTGAGCTTCTTTGCCCAAACTCCGGTGCCAGAGCTCCACCTACGTCCATTAGGCCACCAAGTCAGCCAATAGATACCCAAAGTACGCTATCTCGGACAGGGATTGAGCCTTCTGAGGCCTAAAGTACGCTAATTTCGGCCAAGGAAAATGGCAAAATTGGGTCCTAAAGTACGCTAATTCGGATGGGGTCTGGTAGGAGCTTCCGGGGTCCTTACTAGGGTTCAGACCATGTTCTCGTTGACATCGGTACAGAGTACTTTGTTCAAAAGATAAGCATCAAATATGAAGTAATCTTAATACCAATGCTGAACATACTTATTATGCACAGGTCTTTGTCGAGACTCGAATTGCTGCGCTCATTTCTACCTCACCCCTGCTTGTTCATTTGCACAAATGGCGAATGCGGTGAGCCTTTCATCCTGATACTCGTACTAAAATCATACTCACGAAGGCAATACTGTAGGACCCTGTTTCCAGTTTCTTACGATATATCACTACATAGGCCACCTGCGACCATCGATGTAAATGTCGCTCTGACATTGGACGTCTTCCAATCTATGACTCTCTTCCTCTCAAGAATTTCATCTTTCAGGATTAGATTCAACCTTCTCAAAAGCAATTGGCCTCGTATCTGGTGAGCAAGTTGAAAATCTTGCTTTCGGTGCTTTCTATGCTGGAGAGTGCTCTTCCTTGCTCTGGCTAGTATACAGGTTTTGCAGATATGATGTGTGAATAGATAGGTCCATGTTAGACTATGTGACATGTTATATGTAAACCAAGACAGAATACAAGTTCTATCTAGATGGTGGTTAGTAGGGGATCAACATGAATTCGCTAATCAAAGGAAAACATCAACTATGTTGGGAAGTAATTGTCCATCAGGTTTTTCGTACACAAACTCATGACTAGGGTCCAACAAAGTCATCCGACAAACTGGTCGAGCAAAATAGTCCGAATCATACAGAGTGCGAGGACATATTAGCGCAACTATTGTATCCTGGCTACTCGGAAACTTTGCACCTGAAAGAAGAAGATACGACTGTAACCTGGTCGAGGAAACTTGGTTCAAGACCCTCCATGTCCAAGGGTAGGTTGCGAGATTGAATTCAATAACAATTTTTTTAAAGGAATTTGAAAAGTGTTGAGCAGAAATCGATCGAGAAATTTCACCACAGTGAGCTTTGACTTCAATGAGTACCCGAAAGAGGAGCTGGAATCGGTCCAGAGCACTCATATCTGCTGCGTCTTGATCATTTTGGGAATAATCCCGTGGGTGAACTAGCGAGAACATGAGTAACAAAATCTTGAGAGAGAGACGGACCAACTGACTAATTCGTTTAGATCTTGTATTCTGACAGTCGTTTTTATGCCCAGCTTGCCAGTCTTGCCTTTGACACGATTTTGAACAATAACTAGCAACAAGACAACCCCCACATTGTCGCAAATGATTGTTAGGAAGGAAAGGCTCACAACACTGGAAGCATGACTGTCAGAATACGTTCATTCACTGAACAGTAGACAAATGCGCACCTGTCTGTTTGAACAAGCGGTTTCCAGGGCCTTTCGAAAGCAGATGGATCGCGTGTAGCTAGCTTCCGGAGAGTGAATCTCGCCCATAAGATCTGACCAGACTTTACGCAGCCGTCCAGTCAGATAGATCTCGAGGTCGTGGGATTGTACCTTCTTCATAGTGCGACGGCACCCTTGGACAACAGGTCTATAGATTGAAAGGAGAAGAACCGTGTTGAGTATTTCTTCGAAGACGCTGTTTATAGACTGGTCCCGCCCTGAGTCGAGTGAATTCTGCATCCAGTTCAATGTCTTTGCTAACAGATGCAACAGACCAATATCTAATACTTTGGCAGTCCATTGTGGACCACCAGATATGAGCAGCGAGAAAAACCTAGCAAGCGAATAGATAGATATGGCACAGAAATTTTTGAGATCGGTGTTCGAAATCCGGGCTATCTTGGTGTACCATCTCCAAAGTTCATGAGCTTGGATTAACACAGGATCAATTGCATCGAGCGTCGGAAGGGGTTGAAAGAACGAGGCTGTCGCAGACAGGAGCATTCCTCGATTTGCAGCTGCAAGTTGACGCTCTGAGCCAGAGGACGACCGTGTCTGACTCAAAAAGTCTTGGAGAGCGGTCAACCACGTTGATAGCAAGTTCGACGCCGGACAAACGTCTGCAACGGTCCGAAAGGAAACGTCAGCGGGAGTACCCCCAATTATTCGACTAAACATCACGAGGAATTGTGTGACAGGGCGATGTACAGCAAATGGCCACTCTCTGGTGAAAGCCTGCACCCAAGATTTCGCCATGACCCCAACTACCTCAGGATCACCCGCCAAGCGAGCGACAAATTCTCGCAGTTCCCCTTCGGTAGATTGACTAGCGGAGGCGATCGAATTCAAAAAATGGAACGCTTCTGAGAAGCAGCGACTGGCAGTGTCAATCGCATGGTCATCGGGAGCGTAGAGTGCATCTTTGAAAGCTTCGAGTGGCTTCAAGGATGGTTAGCCGAAAATACATGTTTTGCAGATGACACACGGGAAGGAGAAAAAACTCTGCTCGACGGAATCGACCGGCAGGTGCACCAGGGGTGAACGTAGTAATCGTCGTTGTCGGGGGCGTGGTCCTCGGGGTGGTGCTTGATAACGGAGGTGGAGGGGCAGGGGCAGGAGTGGCGCCGGCAGTTGTCATAGAACAACGTCATCGTGGTCGTGGAAGACATCATCAACTCGACAGACTCGCTAGAGTCGGACCTGGAGTCTGAGTTGTCCGATTCAACATCGACGTCCACACTAAGTCTGCGTCATCTTTGTGGTTGGAAAGATGGGTGTGATGGCTACTGCGGCTAGTGAGACTGCTAAGCCGACTCAAACGACCTTGCTGGCCACTGAAACTCAGAGCCTCCTCGAATGGAGTTAATGAACGGCCATCCGAACGACCCTGTATATTAAAACCGCATCTGGTCTCATTTTCGGTCGTCGGTCGGAGCGCACCTTCACACTGAAAATGAAAGGTACTATGTCAGTGATGGAGTCGGGCCCTTGGGGCGTTCGTTTCCAACGACCCAACGATCCCTAACGTCTAGCACCTAGAGTCTTTTGGCAGCGGTTTCGGTGGACAGAGCCATTTACCGGAAGCGTCGGCTTCACGTTTGGATGATCCACGGAGAGCCAGGCTACATAATCACTTGAAGCCTTGAACGTGAGGATGTCCACCATCCTAGTCCTCTTTGTCATCCGTAAGCAGTTCTGCCTGTACGCTTAGGCATACGGAGGTGATCCAGATGCAAAATCCCACTGAAAACATCAATTAAGACCTTATTCATAGTAAAGGGCTGTCGGAAAATGTAAAGATAGAGGAGAGAAGTATTAAGACACGTAACGCACCACGGAAGCACGGAAGATAAGTAGACCCATCACGAAACTGGAAGATAAGCAGACGCCATAACTAATTGACAAGAATTAGAATACCAAGTTGAACCCGAATTAGCCAGACGCTAAAGCGGGTTTACAGTTGAAGTAAGGGCGGGACTCCACCCGACACAACTTGGTAAACACTTCTACCGTCAAAAGGAGGTCAAGAAATAAGCGCCCAAGTCTTTGCGATTTGGTTGTTTGAGGCAGACCTCTGCCACCGTCTACTCTTCGTGCCCATATGAAGCGACCGCCAGACAATCCAGCTGATAGCGTAGCTCCTCAATGACATTTTGTTGTCCTTTTTCAACCACTGGCCTCGTATATTGTTGCGGCTCGACGGTTCACCGAGTTTCAAGTAGGAGGTTTGACCTGGGAGGAGTAGGAGGGAAGACTGCGACGATAACAGCGAAGCAGGAAGAAGCAAGAGGGTCGAGGAGAAAGTCGAGATTGACCATACTGATCTCAACGCGACAGCTGCTCCTTCGACCCTCCGAAGCGCATTATCAAAATACCCCGCTTTCATGACGAAGACATCACCGTTCGCGGCGTGCGAGTCGCTACTGACCACCCCTCCGTTCGACTCTGCAATCTCCTTCTGGCTCTTCTACCACGTTGGCACCCAGCCAGCAGCCCCATGTCAACACTATTGTTGAGTTCAGCTTGATTTCACCACTTGAGAGCGAATATGATCTGAAGTGAGAAGAACTTCACAACTTTTTGAGAGTGAATCTATAAGATTGTGCACACACCTATATCCGACCGATTCGGAGCACTGATCCACATTTACCATTCGAGGCTGGGTGCACACCAATTTGAATGATTGAGAAAGGCCAACGCAGCCCGGATTTGTGCAGAAGAGCGTATCATGTATGAGTGTAAGTAAGTTCAGCATCGGACGCAGTGGAGGGCCCTTATATAGAAAGGTTTAGATTTGAGAGTAATTGACTGAGAGTATGCAACCACGTTATCGCGCACTGTTCATGCTTCATAACGGGTAAGGTGAGAGAGGAAGAAGAATAAAATCGAGGCACTCTACGTCGCACTGCTCGTGCTCAATAAGGAGTGACACTGAGTCGGGATTGAGATATTAATGCCTGGCCTAAATCAACATAGGCGCGCCCGCGGAAATCTTCTCACGCTATCAAGCGCTGATCGTTTCTGCACCTAAGGGTTTTCTTCTTGCATGGTCTTTTGTGTTGGTTTAAATTGCACTTCCAATGTCGTTCTGTCATATTTAGATAGTGGCTCTCCCAGCTCCTCTGTATCGAGCTACAAAACTGTTTTCCTCATCCATGGTCATTCTTTCAGCAACGGTGGGTGATTTCTTCAATAGATATCAATAGCAGGTTCTTTTCTCACTCAAACGTCTCTCACCCCTGAACACACAATACAACATGGCGCCAGGCCGACGAGGTTTCTCTGGCTCAACCCCGCTCACTCAGGATGAGAAATCATTTTCATCGAAGACGATGGCCCTCAAGCTTCTGCTACCGACGAGGCCAAGACAAAAATCCTAGAGCTCCGAGGCCTGGAGATTTTACAGTTCATCGACGCTTTATTCAATGTTCTGGAATTCCTCCCATTCAAAACAACAGTCAGAAGGTGGATGGTGATGAGAAGACCCGGAAAGGTGGACTAGCTATCGTTGGCTGGTCTTTTGGGATCACATTTTCCCTTTCGGCAATCGCGAACATAGACTCCTCGTTGGTCTCTAACGGGATGCGAGATCGGGTCGGACAGTATCTACGTGCCCATATTATGTTAGGTGAGCCACAAATTTGCTCTAAAATTGTTTACTTGTTTTGACAAAAACCATGGTACATGCAGAGCCCGCGCTCACGGGTTTTGGTCTTTCCATTCCCCCAGAAACGCGGCTTGCGTTCCGCGATCCCAACATTCCTTACTCAGCTCGCGCACCGCTCTTCAGTCATCTCAACACAGGCTATCACGACTACAGACAAGAACTTTGGCTTTCCCGAACGCCTTCAATCTACACTTTCATCGCAGCGGAACATGACGAGAACGTCGTCCTAACGCCATAATCTAGCACCGATTTGTACTTTTCAAAGGTCCTCCAACGTCAACTGCGAAAGACTTACTTGGAGGCGTGCTTTGATAAGAAACTACGGATCAATCTGCACCGTGGAATATGGTGACGGTATGGGCAGACATCGAGGATAAATCTTACTCGTTCGTCTGGCCGACCTTTTGGGAGATCGAGGACGATGATATGAAGGCTGGAGGGGAGAGAAGGGAAAGTTCATACGATCTATGATTACAGATGGCGTGAACCATTCCGTGAGTGATTCTTGAGAATCGTTTCCATGTAAGGCTTACGCTGATATATCATACTATGTATCAGACGCATTGGGATGAGCCCGAGAAGACAATGGGAGTATTCAGACGGTTACCAGACACATCTTAAATCCTAGCAGATTGAATTTCATTCGAGTTCCCCAATCGTATGCTACGTTGTAACCCCGGTTAAACGGGAAATTCCACGTTAGGGCCTGTTAGGGCTATCTGAGCAAGCAGGCCGACATTGGCAGAATATCAAGTGTGATTACCCGAATTACAGGGAGGATTTTACGAAGTGCAAGGGTACTTTCAAGGATTTCTGGCCCACTCAAACTCAAACTGGCAGGGCGGTCGGGTCCTTCGTTAACAGTCACGTTAGTGTGGATTTTACCGACTTGGATAAACTAGATCGAAGACGAAAGACGAGCAGCTATATCAGGTGATTTCAGGAAGCATTCGAACAATCATCTGGCGCATTCACCCCCAGTTCCCAGCCTCGATCTCTCTCGCTTCTTGCCGCGCGTTTCAATGGTCCATCGAACATTTAAAACCGTTTGGATTAGAAAAGTCTTGCGTGGCGGCTTATTTCAACCAAAATCGACATCCAAAACGTCTTCCACGAGAGATTCACCTCAATCCAATCTGTGTCCCAGAATGAATCTACTTCCGAATGCACGTCTTCAGAGGTCGCCGCTTTGAAGCAGCTGCCAATTCATCAGGATGTATTGTCGTCTGAGTCGTTTTCAGCGTTAGAAAAATGTGCAAATATTCCGGTATGACTTCCATATATCATTGTGAGTGTCTGAGTAGCTAATCTCATTTGTTTTAGAATCTCGATGCGATTGATAAAGAGGCCGAAAGTCGTAGACGCCGATACCGAGACGGCTGTAGTGAGTTCTACTACTGTCATGACTTTTATTGCTTTATTGTTTATTGAATCATTCATCCTACATCTAGGCTACGAATATGTCTGAAAGCATCAACAGTAGTCTCTTTACTTCTCCTCGTCGGGAGTCCATCTCTCCCCTTTCGCCGTCATCTTCATTGGATGGTGCTTCTCTTTTCTCCCCAAGGGAGTCCCCCAAATCATCAACTAGCACGCTCTCGCCCCTGCGACAGCAGTCAGAAAACTACCATCAACAAGAACCAAGCGAAAAGTTTGACCTCGAATCCTACCATGGACATGGTACCGGCACACTCACATCTTTCTCTGCCATATCCAAGCCTCTCTTCTTCTTAGAGACACTACTCATGCCCATTATTTAAAACCACATCCGAAAGTCCTGGAAAAGATTACTAAGTTCAGCTCTCCATCCAGGATTCCCCGTCGCTTCCACCATTCGGGTCGCATCACAAGAAAGCACCTCCTAGACCAAACGTTTCTGCTCCCTCTATTTCTGCGCTTCCATCATCATCATCTAAACAATACCACAATGCAGTACACAAACCTTCAGGATGCTTTGAACGCTTCCATGATACATAACGCAGAGGATAACTACTTTGGGGCATTCATAGACAAACCTCGACCTGTCGTTCGTCGTAAACAGAAACAAAGTCCATTTGACGGTGTTCACCTGCCTCGCAAAAAGGCCAAGTTGAACCCATCTACCGTCGCGGCGCCATCGTCTGGCAACAGTTCTGTCTCCATAGTGGTCAGATCAGTCAAAACTCGACGACGACGAAGATTTTCTATATCCCAGGTAACATAATGCCGACTGACAAGACGCGTGAGGACGGTGATAGTTACGTGCGGCTCTTTGTAGGCAGGCACATGGATTTCATTTTCGGGGCGAGTTGGTTGAAGAATGCGCACGAGTCCACCATACCCAATTCCTCTAAACAGAAAAGGCGTGACCGTCGGATGTTGCTGGTCAAGAATTCTAATACGCGTCATATTGGAGCGAAGAACCATCTACAAGGCGAAATCCAAAAACTTGGGACGAAGCGCGCCCTACCCCCTGAATTGAATAGCTGTAGTACCGGATTAATGAATTGGCAGCGGAAGGATAGGATGTTATCCTTTTCAAAAAGAAATTCAGGGTGGGTAGAGCGTATGTTTGCCTCCATTTTTGCTCCTGAAACTTTGGCAGGGTATTGGATTGTTCAAAACTCGGACGCAGAGTTTCCTGGAGATGAGACGGACGATGAGGATGATCTTCCGTACCTGGACCTGTCAGAGGTTCATAAAGTGCGAGCGTCGTCGTCGTCATATCCTTCCGTCGACACTGGGAAGATTGCCATGCCTCTTACAAGCCCAAACCCGAAGTTCTTGATAGCGGGTTTCTTCTGTCATGACCGATATACACTCGAGTCCATGAAGCTGAATGCCGACGACTGGGAGAAAAGTTATGAAGAAAGAGTTGTCGAACTGCATTGGCGGTGGTCGTGGAAGTTCGAGTAAAAGATTGTATGCATCGTCATCATCGTCTTCATCGTCGATCACATCTCGCGCTCAGTGTTGAGAATGAGTCACATCAGCGGCGACACAAGATGGAGTAAGTAAATGGGGGAGTAGCTCGTGAAGAGTTTGACTCTGAACGAGCTAAGTGGGTGATAAAGCTCGAGGAAGAAAAGGTACACAGGATTATGTGACTGTCAGTTTCACTAATTAGTATTACTGTCTTTCGACCTCCGAGCATCATCGAGTATAACTCGCATATTGCTTTCCGATTTCAATGGTCCTTCGTGAAAACTAACACGCTTCTATCAGCCAGATTATAGAAGAACTATTTTACCACACCCGCTCTGGACGATGGTCTAAGAAGTACGTGAATTGATCTCAACTCAAGTAGTATTTTTATGTTTCACCACGAAACTCCACAGATTGCATTGGATTGAATCGAACGAGCCGCTTTCCGCTTGGCGCTGGATTAGGTGATCAACGACAAATTTCCAGCGCACCCGGAGCGCAACGGTCACGAAGGAGGAGCTTCACTTACAGAGGTTCTATGTCCCGCTGGGTCAATCAGAGATTGTGTGTCCTAGTGCGGTAGGGTTCGGAGACGCATGACTCTGCTTTTTTCACAGTCTTTCCGGGAGTTGAGATGGTTCTAACACCACTTATTTCATCCGTACCAGCGTGGATTGTCTCATACGTTCTGACTGATCCGAAGGCTTTCGCTTGCGTTCTGTTGATAGTCGAGACATGTTTGTCACCCCATACTGCACATGTCTTACACGAGGTCTTCCCAATTCTCTTCTCAACTCCAACCTTCAAGAGAAGCGTCGCAACTCAAATTCTTTCACGCCGTGAACCTGGTATGGATTCACATCCAGGCTCCGTCAGCCAACGGCCACTGGTATTGTATGGAAGTTGTACTAGACGCCATTAGATGCGTGAGCGAGCATTTACTGTTATTGCCGTAGATCTCTGGATACTTTTAAGCCAACGTCGTTAGATTTAAGTTTCTCATTCACGGTCGTCATCCTCTCCCTCGTCGCTAGACCGGAAACCGTCCCTCTGAGGCAAACCTAGCGAGGTTTCGTCTCCTAGGGGGTTTGGTCTCCAAGCTACCTCGTCGCCTCCGTTTGCAGAATATCAGTCATACAATTTGAGCTGGTCTGGAAACGATCACGGCATAGATATACCAACTTCGCAGACACCCTTTCCTCCCAACCATCAAAGATATTCGTCTTCTTACGCTGCAGGATCTGGTTATGTAGTCATGTTCTAATTAGAGATTTCATTCAGAAGTTCCGCAAATTGATAAAATTACATGAACGTTTTTATTGGACGTTGCTTTCTGTTTCTCTTCGGAGCCTATATACGACTGAGATAGAGATAAATAATAGATATAGGCTCAATCTCAATGACAGAAGACTTTGAGAAGCAAGATAGGTCACTCACTGGAAGGATGCAATTGAGTGTCACGCATCTGAGAGTCCATACACGTGACAGCCATCTGGAGTCTTAATTTTATACTACTAATAGTAAAATAGTACTATTAGTATTACTACGTCCTGCGGAGTAAAACTCTGCTTGAACGCAATCTACAGACCTCTGTACGGGCCAACTCTATCGACTCGTACGACCTACGGTTATTGGAACCTCCACTTCAAGCCTTCCATGATGGATACGACTTTTTCTTCGCTAACTTATCCATTCCTACGGATAGAATCAAATCTCGAGCATCTTTCACGGTCGACTGTGTCGTCACTCGAACGGCTCAACCTCATACCACCTCTTACTTCGGTGGGCTTGATGATAAGACCGAACTTGCACAACGACGGCACGATGTCACACGCGAGATGCGAAGGAGGCGGAGTACATAAATTGCTCAATGTGGTCTTACCTCTCACTGAATAGTACGTTCTATCTATACGAGTTCTAGCTATATTTGATAACTTCACTTTATCGATAGGCCGTACCAGTGAAGTTACTAAAATATTGTTCGCAAAAGCTTCAACAAGTGTCAAGGGACCCCATAAATAAAGCGTGAGGAGAAGCGTGAGGAGAAGCGCAAATCTGGCAATCATTGAGCCCATGCTCTCAACGTTGAATCGTTTATTTTACTTGTTGGCAGTCATTTTATAGACACAGAATAAAAGTCCCGTCGGTCCTTTTATGCGAAAGACGTGCGTTGTTGACTATTCAATGATTATACGTTGCATTCTAACTTCCATATCAAGGATTCACTCAAAAATTGCCTAGAAAAATCCCGTCATATTGTTTCCTTTTTCAAGCTGGGAGAGGCTGCTTTGACTCCCATTAAACATATGTATTCGCAATCTATGATTCTTTTTGCTCTCCCATGAACATGATGTTTATTCTTACTCCAGTCTGACCCGTGCCCATAATGAGTATTCAGGCGTCTTATGAGACGCAAATTTATTTCAGAGGACAATCACCCTTGTCCTTCTCCACGAGATCGTTGGTGATGTCGTCGAATAGCACTGCTATACAACAGGTTTTCATTTCCCGCACTTTCTGAACCTCACCCTAATCGTCTCCGGCTGCTCACAGTCAATCTTCGTACACTCTGATTTGCACAACAAACCTGTGTCCTGCAAGAGCTTCCATTATCACTGCACACGCCGTCATTGCCTGTTCACGCGCTTCCGCTTGTCTACAGGGTATCACAACGAGGGAACTTCTTCCGGTTACAAACCGTTTGCTAGTGGCGGTGCTTTTTCTTCACGCCCGACGCGAGGGTCTGTTCAATCCGTCTCCGACACGCCTCGTTCTAACGCGTCTGCTTGCGGCGCTCACCAATATATCTCACACTCAGATATCAATATCGACGCCTCCCATTCTTCCTTCTCAATCAGTACTCATGCATCGATCTTTCGAAGAACTACGGCGGCGGTATGTCATGCGAGCGACGCGGGAGATTTCAAATGCAGATGGGCAGGGCTATCTTTACGCTTACGTCGAGGATGATGAATGGAAGGTGGGCCTGACGAACAACTTCGTTCGTCGTCAGGAGGAGTGGAACAAGGGTTGTCCTTGCCCGTGGAGAATATGGCTTTTGCCTATCCGGGTCGCGAACAGGCGGAGAGCGGGTGAGTTTTTTGGCTTTCGCTTTTTATACCTCTCAATGGCCTGTAGAGGCACTGGCGCATCTTTTACTTGAAATGGAGTGTCTTGACCGCCCGCGAACCTATTGCCGATGTTGTACGTACCCGAATGTTTTCCTCAATTCATAGCGCTACATGTCCAACATACAGGCCGACGAACGCATATCGAGAAGTTTGTTTTCTCCGGCGACTGGTACGTCGTCTGGAGCACAATTGTTTATCCTATCCTTTTGAAGGCCGCTGTCTCGTGAAGGTACGCGATTGTTCACCTTTTCATAATGTTAGCTGACATTCCAATAGTTGAAGTAGGTCATAGCACATCAATATTTTTGCCTTATAGTTGTCACTCTTGAAATTGGTCTCTGAACTCTTAGGCTTTGCAGCATGTACAATATACAAACTAAAAAATGTGTGTGTGTATGTCCTTTGTTGCTAATGAGTGAAAACTTAGTAGTGACTCTATAATTATCTAGACGTGGAGAATTGGGGAAACAGGTCCTCAACATAATGAACACAAAAATACTCAAGCACTCAAAGGTCCTCAAGGTCCTCAAGCACTCGAAGGTGATCACAAGATCCTCAATCACTATGCTTGTACATCCTTCAGTAGACAATCTATTATGTTCTTCGCTGTCTCTATGTAGACGACGCATCACATATACCGACACACGTCATGTATCCCAACATCCCCGACATCATCGTTGCCACGCGTTCCGACCTCCCGACATCAGCGACGTACCGACATTTCGACGTTCCGACAGCTCGGCGACGTCTGGACGTTTAGACATTCTGACATCGGGTACGGATAATCTCTGCGAGGTTATGGTGAAAATACTTACTGCGCGAGAATATCGTATTATCTAAAATGGCATCCGGATTTCGCCACTATCTTCTGTGTTAGGATAGTTTCGATAACATACATATCATGTACAATCGGCGCAAGTTTCAGGTTAATTTCCCTATAGATAGGCGGCACAGGGACAACCGGGACAGCCTCGTTCAGCACGGGCGGCATCGAAAGCGCCGGTGATTCCTAATCAGAACCAGTCTTATTCGAATACTCATCATCCGAGTGGCGGTAATTCAAATAGTTCCAATACAAATTCCAAAGGTCGGCCAATGGCACGAAGAATACTAGTGCTCATAACAGCAAGATCTGGTCGACTAGCTCTGTTGAAGAACGCGAACGAATCAAAGAGTTTTGGTTTGGTCTAGGGGAAGAGGAACGACGAAACCTGGCCAAGATAGAGAAGGATACGGTGTAGAGGAAGCTGAAGGAACAACAAAGGTATTCTTGCAGCTGTGCTGTGTGTGGCAGGAAACGGTTGAGTCTTTTTTTCTTCCTTTCTTTTGGTTTTACAAAGAAAGAGAGATACTAATTATTGATTATTAGTAACGCCATCGAAGAAGAACTAGAACGTTGACCCAGACGCCGATCTCGGTGACGACGAGTATGAGGAAGAGGATGACGACGGTGAGGACTATGAGGAAGAGGACGAAGAGGACGAGGAAGAAGATCCTAATCCTAATCCTAACGATGAAGAACTCAGTCCAAATCCAAATTTACCTGCGCATCCTGGGATAAATGATGTTGGAATTGGTCGTGGACGAGGAACTCCCAGACGGCCTGGAACGACGCCACAATTAGGTGTAAAGGGTGGTGCAGGACGGGAGGGGGAGAGGTCGTAGTGCCGAGTCACCATTGAATGGAACTGAGAATGGGAAAAACCAAGGAAGAAACATTTCATTCAATCTGGGCACTAGTCTTACTGTTACAGGTGTGTATCGATTGCCTGTCTTTCATTTATTCTACCCACAAATCCTGCGTTTTCGTTTCTGATCAATAGCGTCGTCGTTGTAGATGTTCTTTCCCACTTACTCTATATCTCGACGATTCTCCTGCTATAATTCCTACTTCCTTTCCCCATTATTTCCCTGCATATTCATCACTCCCTTGTCGTCATGCCCATCTTCCACCGCCATCATCCACCTCCATTCAATTTGTTCAATTCGCTCATGTCACACAAACTCTCCTCACAGGTCCTGGCAACATCCTCACCGTCGCCGACGATCTTCCGAAAAACGATGGTCAAAAATTCCTTGAGATGATGGAATAGCCGGCCGAACAAAGGACGCAGCGTGAGGAGGAAGCTGTAGGTGACCTTGAAGACGACTCGGAAGATGAGGAAGAGGAGGATTGCGGTGAGGATGAGGAGGTTCTAGGATCGGAGGATGATGATGAGGATCTGGATAGAAGAAGGCAACGGAGGATGAAGGTAGCAATGATGAAGATGATGAGAAGGATGAGGAAGATGGACGACGAAGAAGAGGAGGATGACGAAGGAGAGGAGGTAAGTGCAGTTCCTTCTGTCGGTGGTGTCATTCACCATCGTTCCATTCACTCGCTCCTCTTGCGGGCTTTGAGGAAGCGATGTTGATGTTTTGTGCTCCCGCGATGCCACCTATGTTATTACATCCATTTCGTTCACTGATTGCTTTCAGATTTTCCTTTTTCGCTGACAGGTTATGACAGAAGAGCAGGAAATGGAACAAGGCAAACGAATGTTCAGTATCTTCGCCCCACGTATGTTCGAGCAGAGGGGTTTCACAGCCTGCCGTGAAAAGGTCTCATCGTCCTCTTCCTTTCTGAAATCTGAAATTCCATCCTGATATTCTATGGCTTATTTTACAGGTCGCCCAAGATGCGGGAGCTCGAGGACGAAGACAAGATCGCTCAAGAAACGTGAGGTGAAGAAGCAGAATGCGAACCAGGAGACAAATGATAAGAGAAAGTGTGTTCCCGTTCGCTACATATTTTTTTCTTCAATGCTCATCTCATCGCAACAGAAGCTCGCAAAAGAATCTGAGAAGGCTCGTCGGGACGCGAGAAACCCGCCTCCGAAAAGGCCGCCAAAGCCCAACAAACTGCTCCCGAAGAGGAACAGCGTAAGAAGCGCGAAGAACGTGTGGAGCGTGAAGCCCTTCGCAAAGCTTAGGAATTCGAAAAGGCAAAGAAAGAGGAGGAGAAGCGGAAGAGAAAGGAGGAGGAGAAGAAACGGATTGAGGGTAGAGAAGGAACGAGAGAAGGAACGGGGGAGAAAGGGGTTTAGACGTAGCTAGAAAGAGAAAGGTCGCGGTCCAAGTACGTGTTTTGGTTTTTTCGTTGGGTTGAGATCAAAATTTTTGCTATCGAAGGGCTATCTATCTGTGGCGTCGTCAGAACCACGTGGGATAATTGACGTAAAACTTGAAGGGGAACGCTTTCTTAATCTTATTCTACCACGTCCTAGTATATCCTCATCCTCAACGTTCGCGCTATGTCCGAACAACTGCAGACAACTGGGTACACAATCCCTTTTCTGTATCTACTTGAAGTGATTCATTTTTGCATAGGAAATGCAAACATGACAAATTTCTTCCGCTCAACGAGCCTCCGTTGAGACGAGGAGTCGCTGATAGAACCTGCTTTCACGTCACGCCTGTTTACTATCTGGGCTGGTATATTCCTGGAGACGAGATTCCCGACTACTATCCGGAAGCTGGAGGCGAAATGCCGACCTTTTGGACGAAAGAGGTTATGATACCTTGGGTCAGAGATTACGATGCCAAGTATAAGAGCCATGAACGGTGCGCTTCGACATCGCCTAAGTCATCCTTGATTTGCTCAGTGTCCTATCCAGTCATTGCTATTTTCGACCAGAATTGGCATATGTAACTGGAACAAAGGAACCACATCTTTTGGTCTTCATTTCCAGCAACCGTACCCAAGAGTTCATTGATATGAGTCAAAATGAACAGTTCATTAAAGATGCTGCTCGCATTGCTCATGTCAAAGATTTCTTTGGTGAAGTGAGGTGGATTCGCCGGTGAGGCCCAGTGACAACTCAAAGTGGTGAATGTGTTGTCACTCTCAATGGATAATGATGTTTCTATCAACTGTATCTCCCATGTGTTTACTACCATTTCTTCTCAATTTTCATGTTTGGTCTAGTAATAGGCAAAGATGTAGGAGAGGAGCTCAAAGATCTCATCTGATCTCATCTGCATCCATTATTGACTGTGTGCTGATGACGCTGTGTGCCCAATTGGAAATGATTCGCTGTTAACGTTGACCTAGATATTATCTTGAAGGGATACAGCGAAAATTTGGATTTGGTGATTCACGACACTGATAGAGTTGAGGACATTGAGGAACTTGAAATGAGATAGCTACCTCAAGACTCAAAAAATCGGAAGAGATAATGGTCGTTTCGAATCAAGTGGGGACTCCACGTGCATTGCACAAAATATACAGTACATATCACACTCTGTTATCATGATTCGGCGGAAAACTCCTTCATCTGAACCAAAAAGTCTTTTAAACCTACCTTGAATTGGGTACTATCATTATAGTTGTTGTTCATGCCCGCCACTAGCTCCTGGATATGTGAGCTGAGAAAGGATCTAATTAATAAACTGTATTGCGACTATGAGTAGGCACTCACCCATGGACATGCGGAAACGCGCTGCTTAGCAGCTTGACACAGTAGTTCTGGAAGAACTCCGTCGTCATATTCGAGGTAGAAGTACCAGTAATAACATTAGCAGTAGGATTTAAGACCTCCGCCGGCATTCCAGTCTCATTGACAATCTTGAACATTCTCGCGAGCACTGATGCTTGCAATGAAAAGCCACTCTTGTGTTCTGAGTCGGTCATGACATAAAAAATCTCTTGAACGATGACAAGGAAGTACTGGCTGTAGAAGGCGTGTGCAACTTCCGCAACTTCTGGGGAGGATGAGGAAAATGCTTCGAGGATTTCAAAGCACACTATATTGAAGAGAAGGGTATAGTCAGTCGTGAATCGTGAGGTGTTGGATATGGTGAAACGAGACATCTGCGCAATAGACTTACTGTGTAACCCGGTATCACCCAAATCTCTTGCAGAATGCTTCATCGCCCAGATGATACTATTCATAACGAGCTTGAATCCCTCGGGAGGTATACTCAACAGCGCTATTGGAGGCACAACCAATCAGCATTTCGAGAGACAGATGAAATGCGACAACATTTCGACGACTCTCACCTGGGAAGCAATTTAAGATAATCATACGGAGAAGACGGAAAAAGTAGAGCCGATGATCAGGGTACTCTGTCAGATCTTGGGTAATCATCTCTAGCGTTGGCTCGAGGACAGCACTAAGTATTGGCGGTACTTGCGGGGTGATTAAAGACTGGGACGGGAGGCAGAACCAAAGAACACGGGTCAATATTTTGTAAAAAAGCTAAGTATAACGGTCCAAGAGAAATGACAGATGGAGAACTGCGACATAACGGAGTGAAGTAAATGAAAGGTCGAACTTACACCAAGACACTTGACGACATCGCTCATTAGATTCAACACCTCCGCATCCCTAGCCGCCGCTATATTTCGTTGATAATCCCCCAACACTGCGTCTAACAGCGGAGGGATGAAGTTCTCATTGACGACCTCGATCTGTACGACGGTGTTGATGTATGTTTGCATTAGTTTAAGTATATCTTTCTTCAGTGCGCGCAGTTGACGGATTTGCGGAGTTTTGGCCATAAGGTCACCTGGAAGATAGAGTGAAAGCGATGAATATCGTTACAAATATCAGCAGATATCAAGGTCAAATGTTTACCTTCCTTCGCAATAACTTCACTGATCATCCCACTAATGGTTTTATACAATCCTAGCATATCCGTGAACTTGAATATTCTCGCTATTTGAGGTGTGTAGGCTTCCCCGCCGATGGACGAACATGCTGAGACGTTTGTTTTAATGACATTCGAGAGAAGCTTGACGGACTCCTGGTTATGTAGTAGGGGAGGTGTATTGGCGGAGTTGGTAGAATTTTGAGAGGCTTGAATCATCAGGGTATCCCACTAGTACATTGGGAGATCATTCAATATAGAGAGGAAGAGGAATAACTTACAGCACCATTCGGTAATTCCATGAGACTAGCTATTAGCCTCTCTTGTTGAGCTCTGTTCAACGCCTCAGCGACGATTACTCCCGTTGCTTCATAAAATGTGTGTACCTATGACAACAGTCAATAGCGAAAAATGGTATGAATTATTGTGCGAATGACTAAGAAGAAATAACACTCATACATACCTGTTGAGGAGATAAATCCACTGTGATCCTATTGATTGTCCGCAGAATCTCATCGATGAAAGGTTCTTTCTCGTCCGACTGTCGAACGACAAACTGTCTCCCGCAGGTTGTAGTGATTTTCATGTACGTGTCACAGGCCATGTCTTGAACACCTGAAAGCATCTGTATTAGTGAATTTGCGTACAGATACCAGTTCTTAAATAGAATCCGAGTGAACGATACGCACCTTCGTGCGTCTCATGCATGAACTCGAACAGCTTATTCACCACCGTCTTCAGGAATCTCCAATGGGCTTTGAGGAAACGAGGGTATTGGCCCACGATGTACATTATATTCGAAGCGATGATGGCTTTGTTATCTTTACCGCGCTTTTGCTCGACTAGTCCCAGAAGTTCGCGAATAACGAGGACCAGGAAACGTTTTTCGGTTTCTTCGTTTATTTGGAGCCAAAGATACAACATCAGTAAGGAGAGACAAAACAATTTTTGTATACTCACCCATCGCACCTGATATACTCCCAATAGCCCAACATATGTTTAAGTTTCCCCAACTCCATTCACTGCCGTCAATTTGAGCTGCCATCTTCTGCGTTAGGATCATCTCGACATCAACGACATCAAGGTGAGTAAGGTAAACCATGAGTTCGCGCATTGATTTGTACAGGACAATGGTGTCGGTTTCTACCAGGTATTCGCGGACGACTTCGCCTTCCTCGTTTTCAACGACCAAGACCTGTATAAGGAAGAGAAATAGAACGTGAGTATGTGATGGCGAAATCGTAAAGAAAATGAATGTGTAAAAAGGCCGGACATACCCACCTCTTCAGGTTTGACCATCTTCCCCACAGCCACGAGCCTTAAATTCGACAAGACTTCCCTATATATATCTTTCCTCAGTTTTAGCCTGCTGAAATCTGTGCCGATGGGTATCATAGATACTTCGTCGTACAACCCAACGAGGAGTATCAGCCAGTATTCAAGACAGATCTTGAATACTTCTCGCTCGTCCACTTGAGATATCTTGATGAGGTAGAAATGAGCGTTAATGAGCGCTTCGCGGTCTGCGTCTACATATGAAGTCAAAGACAGGTTAGCGTGTATGGCTATAACGCGACTCACCTTCCTCCATTATCGGCAAGTGCTTCGAAAAGAAATTTGCTAAGAACAACGCTAGAGCGACGACCATTTCCTGTCCCGCATCCGACGCGTTTGCATACGCAGATGCGATATCCGTGCTTGGTAGAATAAGCTTGTTGATAGTTGTCATGACACTCATGAAGAACATCTTGAGTTTCCCATCGTACATTGATACGTCCGACCGAGGGAGGCTCGCGATTTCAGCGGCACATTTAAGGGTAAGATTACGATATTCGGCTGATTCGAGGAACTGACAGGAAGCGTGAAACGTCTCAAAGGATGGAGAAGAAGAGTTATGCATACCTTAGGGGTTATTAGAGACTTCTAGGGGACAGACTAGGGGGCAAATTATAGGGGACAGCTAGGGGACAGCTAGGGGACAGCTAGGGGACAGCTAGGGGACAGCTAGGGTACAGCTGGGGGACAGCTAGGGTACAGCTAGGGAGAACTGGGGTATAGCTAGAGAGAACTGGAGGGCAGCTGTGGACTACTATATACACTAATTCCGGTGGATACTTGGTCCGTGAATTGAGCGCCTATTTACTTCTTTTGGAAATTAGGCGCCCATTGCAACTCAGATAAACTAATTCCCATCATTGAATGAGGTGAGAATCATACCTTCCACGAAGGTGCCCATTGGTGGCAGTTCCCATGGGCACACATTGCAGCTCAAATCAAGTAATTCCCATCAGTGAGCAAGGTGAGAACCATACCTTCCACGAAGGTGCCCTTTGGTGGCAGTTCCCATGAGCAAACAAGGATGTCCATGAAGGTGATTATCAATACTTGCCTTGAGTGAACTTTCACTTAGTAAAGTCCCAGTGGCTCAGTGGTAGAGCATCTGATAAATGTGAACTGGATCCCGTATGGAATCTAAATATTGTCAAAAGGACAGGGTTCGAATCCCTGCTGGGACAATCTGGTTTTCGTTGAGTTCTTTTTGATTCCCATGACCAAACAGGAGTATCATGCTGTCGACGAAGGTAATAATTCCCATGACCAAACATGAGTATCATACTGTCGTCGACGGACGGGATTCATCTACAAATGGCGCATTAGCTCAGAGTCACTGCCTGCCTCCCTTGGCTCCACGATGCCCGGCTGTTGTAGTCACTCAGCTCACTCTACATTGAATGTTGTTTTCTGACTGCCCGCATCTACTGCTTCCTTCGATGAAACTATCGGTGGTTGAACAGTGAATATGCAACAAATCTAAAACGTATGACACATGTTGTGACCTGGACGACTTAATAAACAAAACATATATGTAATGCAGAGAGGTTAAAAGGTCATCAACAGCTATGGTATCTTCTGGATGTTGCTCAGCTTTGTCCCCCGATGTTTCACCATCTTTGTCAGAAAATCCTTCACCACCTATGGCTGTTCATCGTAGAATATTCTGGAAAATCGCTAGTCTACATCTGCAAAACCTGGATATTCGGCTAAGCACCGAGAGCAGATCCCAGCAGATCCCAGTGCTGAAAGCACTGAAAGCAGTATGCTTTGAGTGCTTTCACTGCTGGGAAGTGCTCTCAACTGCTTTCGGACCCTTAGCCGAATATCCAGGTTTTGCAGATGTAGTTGTGACCGCGGGGTTGTTACCGTAGCTGGGGATTTTCCTTTTTAGTACATCACGTGTAGCGCGTTGTACAGAGTCTCACGATAATTTATCAGTCAATGAAAAAAAAATCGACGCGTCGATCGTCTGCGACAAGTGCATATAAACACAGATACACCCTCAGAGAATGCTTTGAATCAATATTCACACTTCTCATTTGACTCACCGCCTGGACATGCTCTCATTTCGAGAATTGTTCAGTGTTATGTCCCATATGTCCCGCATGACTATGTGCTCGAAGGTGTTGGCAAAGTCTTGGATGGAAGTGACTTGGTGGCTATCACACCAACTGGCTCTGGGAAAACAGGATACATGGCTTTTACTGCCCTCGTCATGAGAGAACTCTCAGCTTCCCCGGAAAGCTATCTGCATCTGAAAGATATCATCAAAAAATTTCCCAAACACCCACTCATGCTCGCCATTTGCCCCACGGATTACCTAGAGTATCAAATGGTGAATGATGATTCCGTGATATGATATCAAGATTCACTAAAGATATTACAGGAGGAGAATTTCGCTCGTATCAGTTTGAATATTCTGGTCATAAACAATGACACTCTCCAAGCAGCTCGACTGAATAAACATCCTGAGTTATGGCAACAAGCTCAAGATAACTTATCATTATCCATCATCCTCATCTCTCCGGAACAGCTCAAGTCGAAGAGCTACGAGGCTGCCCTCATGAATGACAGATTCTATGAGCGGATATACGCAATGACTGTTGATGAAGTCCACCTTCTGTTGACTTGGGGAAAGAGCTTTCGGAAACCATTCCAACAGATAGGTTTAGCAAAAGCTCGACTTCCAGATAATGTCCGTACTCTTGCTTTGACTGCCACCATGCAGGTTGGTTCAGCTCTTCACTCCATCTGCAGATTCTTGGGGATGCCAGAAGGAAAATACCACCTTATTCGACGTTCCAATCAGCGACCTGATATCCAGCTAATCTTCCGTGAGATCTCTTCGCCTGTCGAAGGTCTATTCTTCCCTGAACTTGACTGGGTATTGAAGGAGAAGCGGAACACCATCATTTTTGCACGAAGAATCCATTTTGGAAACCGGATTCATGAATACATGTATCACCAAGACAAAAAGTCAGGAGGCGATCCACGTACTGTCTTGAAGCGTATGCGGGAGTACACTTCACTATCAGCTGAATATAATGAACAAACTCGGGTGTTCATGCAGTCCGGAGATTGCTTAGTTGTATTTGCGACGAGCTCGTTGGCAGTTGGCGTTGATGTTGACAATGTGCAGGACGTGATTGTTTTTGGAGACCCGGAGGATGTGAATGAGCTAATTCAGATGATTGGGCGTATACGACCTCGCTGGCAACAATCAGGCAACAGGCCTACTCACCGTGGAATCATTTACTTCTTTCCCAATGCTTCTGAGCGAGCCGAGCGAGCAATTATCCTGAAAGATGTCACTGCAAGCTCAAAGTTCTCAGAGTTAGAGAATGCAGCTAACGAAATGGACAAAGGGCTTGCTCAGCTCTATCGTGCTAGGTGCAAGACTGCTGAAATCGATGCCCAGTTCCAGAATCCAAGCAATGACAAGCTATGTCAATGCCCTACCTGTCGAAATTTCCCCTTCCTTCCAACGCAAATCACCTGCATTTGTAGTGGCTGCGTTCCCGAGGAAACAATGTCAGCTAAGACCAAACCTTCCAAAATCTCCAGACCAAACCTTCCAAAATCTCCAGTGACGAATCTGAACTACCAAAGAAACACAACTTGCGTATATCTAAAGCTATGCGAACGCATGGTACTCGCCAGTTGAAGCAGTTCCGGCTTCATATCTTTCGTACTGCCGATCCGAGAACAGCAGGACTACTCTCCCCAGCCATGTTCTTCTCCGACGATGAGATCAAGTCGGTCCTTGACCATTTTGATCAAATAAAAGAGGTTAGCGATGTATCTCAAGTGGTCAAAAGTAATCACCACTTGAATGCACATCATCAAGAACTGTTGACGTGGGGTACACACACTGAGAAAGGATTTTGAGGTAATCAAGTTGGAGGAGAAGGGCAAGCGAGATGCTGCAAAGAAGGAAAGGCAAGATATGGCAGCGGAAGGGCATTTATTGTTTCCTGATAATAGTGCTCATTCTTCGCGATACGAGCAAATCGATCATCAATATCATGAGCTGATTCAGGAAAGGTGTCCTCGGGAAACTCCATATAAGTTCCAGCAAGACCAATAGTCATCTTGTTTTCACGTCCAGCTCGCATGTCGCGTTGTCGTAAATAGTTTTGTACATTGTCGAAGAAGAATTTACCCAGCGTTTAGGGTTTTTTCCAGCCAGTTCTGTCGCTAAACCTTCAGCAAATCCGAGCTCACGAAGGACCCGATAATTGGTCCCATAAGCAGGCATAGTTCCTATGCGACTTTCATAGGCAAACAAGTCTACTGGTGCTGAAGATGAGAAGTAAAGGATTCCGCGAGCAACAGGAAGCCAGTTGGCTTGTCGATTCAGACAAAAGTTGAGGGCAGCAATGGAATGCGTAACAGCCTCTGAATATGTTAAGCTCAAAATCTGATTCTGATCACAAGGCTCTTACAATGTCGATTGGCCTGGTCTTTCTCGCAGCAATGTCACCCACATCTGATGTTCCTGATGCAATACATGAAAGGAAATCGAATAGGAAGGGTTCGTGTGTGTGAATGATTTTACTGACTTGGGAGACAGTATTAGCTCCAATATCTTTCCATTCAGATTGTATGGGGTTCTTCGATGCACCAGAATCTGATTTTGCAGTCAGTCGTATATGAAGGCCATTCTCTGGCTTTACAGCGCGCTTGGCCTGCAAGACTGCATGCTGGATACTGATTTGGGCTGCGAATGAGGATAGAGATGCACGAACATTTTTGATCTCAGAGTATTTCGGAGTGCTGGTGGTCCACATCTGGTGTTTATGCTTTTATCGCCTGGCCGGCCATCAGGTGAGGTGTACCAATTCTCAATAATTTCCCCAGCATGGTGTTCACACCGTCCACTGAGAAATCGTTCCATAGCAGTGGAATGAGTATTTCCACGATCAAAGTCCTTCCATTTCGAGCTCCAATAGAGATAGTCACTATAAGACCAGTTCAGGCTTTGAATATGCTTCAATACTGATTCGAGCTTCTGAAGGGTGGTCAACTTTTGTTTCTGCCTTTTTGTGGTATGAGGATGTGCCAGTGAAAAGTTCAGAAAAGTATTTTCGAAGTCACTCTTTCTTTTTCCTGGTCTAGACGGGGATTTGAGTGATTCGTGAGGAGAGATATGAGAAGAGGTCTGAGGAGTATCTGAGGAGCTCGGACCATGAGATCGATGATGGGAACTCTGAGGGGTAGCATAGAAGCTAGAGGCAGGTATTGGTGATTCGGTAATGATATTTCTGGAGCCATATTTTGCTGGAGTATGGGGTTTGATTGAGCTGAAATGAATACAAACTCATGTTGACTTCGATATTGACAAGTGCAGACTTTTGGAGTGAATCAGAACGCGAAGCAAACGCGAAACGCGATACCTCATGTGATCAAAAAGGGCAAAACAATTGCTCATCCATGACCCTTTTTAGGAAAGTGCTCAGCTACGGGTTTAGTAGCGCGGTTGAAATCAGACTCTAGATTAGATTGCAACGACTGTCTTGCGTAATTTTAATTACAAATCTATTGTTCTGACTCGGGAGACTAGGCCCATCTGCAAAACCTGTATGTTCGCCAGAGCAAGGGTACTGGCTGGAGAGCGCTCTCCAGCACCCAAAGCACCGAGAGCAAAATTTCAACCTTGCTCTGGGTGCTTTGGCTGCTGGGAAGTGCTCTCAGCTGCTTTCGGAGAATTAGCCGAAAAAACAGGTTTTGCAGATGGGAATCAGTGGTATTCGAATTTTGGGTGAAAGTAACGCTTTTCATCTGCAAAACCTGGATATTCGGCTAAGGGTCCGAAAGCAGTTGAGAGCATTTCCCAGCAGTGAAAGCACTCAGAGCAGCCTGCTCTCAGTGCTTTCGGTACTGGGATCTGCTCTCAGCCCTTAGCCGAATATCCATATTTTGCAGATGTTGTCACTCTTACTCACGTGACGTGCGCACATCTTGTGTATGATCTTTCTTTTGATTTCCAGTTGCCATATTTCCTCATATTTCACGCATCCTTCCACCACACTAGAGGTAATGTTATGGATTGGTCTGTAACAGCCAGTGGAGGTTAGCCTAGGTTAGCCTATCACAAATCTTTCTCATAATCTTTCTTATTTAATCTGCTGCCGTCTGTCTCCGTTTTCTGCTCCTTCTTCCAGACTCCCGCATCCAGCGGGGTCAATCAAATTCAATGTCTGAGACGGTTGATATTTCTTCTGATCATTGGACAACTGTTCATTGCTAATCGATTGCTCTAATCAGGCCAGTGAGCTCGACCAGAAGATTCAAGATGTCTTCAAGCACATCCAAAACAAGCGAAAGATCTTAGAGGCTTCTCAGCTCCTACTACAGGCAACGACTAACCAGGATGTTTTACGAAGAAATGCCGCCAAGATCAGAGAAACCAAGCGATCTCTTTCATATTTCGAAGAGACACTCCGCGAGCTTCAGGCGCAAGATGCAGCAGAATGAGCCTGGACGCTCTTCTGGTCTTCAGGTGACATTCAACAATACTTTCTCTAACCCAACGATTCACCCAAATCATTCAGGTTCCTCCGAAGGAGGACCGCGACAACCCGCTGGCAGCGCACATATCTATGAAGCGTTCTCTCGATTCAAGTGCTTCCGGATCGCCCCAAACCAAACCATACTTTAACCTCGATATAATCGAACCCAAGACTCCCCTTACATCAGCTAAAATCTCGAAAATGCTGCATCGAGTTCGAACTTCAAGTAGAAATGCAGTACAAGAGAGGCATCGATAAGATGGCAAAACTATAGAAATCACTGTCGACAAGGCAAACGAAGTCGAAATTGCTGCTTACGACAAGCAAGTCGGCGAAACACATGCGGTTCCTATAAGTCTATTATGAATCCGCATCAGTAATCTTGTCGAAGCTCTGAGAAGGAAAAAGGCATTTATGGAGAGCGGACATGGGTTACTGCTGGCGCTGGTCATCCAAAATCGGCGGACCTGAACGTCCCTCTTAGCTTTGGCGCTGCTCCTCCTGGTGGCTTTGGTCCTCAGGGAAGCATGGGAGATGGTATACCACAGCAACCATCTGAAGGTATCGAGGCATGGTTGGCAGTCGAGCCTGCAAGTGCTATTCTCTTGCATTCGAACTTTGGTGAGTATCTCGCAAACGTGTCATCTTCATACGTGGACGCTCATCGTCAAATAATCAGTCAAGGAAATCGTCTGAAAACGCCAGATCGATGCACCTCTCGGCGGTCTAGGTCGACAAGGTGCTATGCGTAAACGGAAGGGCGAACATGAGATGAACGGGCACAAGTTTGTTCAAAAGCAGTTTTATCAGCTCATGTTCTGCACCTTTTGCAGCGACTTCTTACTCAACGCCACGGATTACCAGCGCAAGGATTGCCGTTACACATGTCATAAAAAGTGCCATGAAAAGGTTGTCACAAAATGTATCTCGAAGTCCAATACTGGAGTAAGTGCTCTCTCTTTGAACTCTGGTGATGCAATCGTTCTATTCACTGAGATCATGTATCAAGTATGTACAGTGTTCAAATAACCTTGGATCATTAACCTGAGTTTGAGTACATTGGGAGAAGGCCGAAGGCCTTCGAGTCCTAGCAAACAATGAGACTCTAATGAGGTATGCACGGTCAGCCGCGATGGGCGGGAGGGCCCTGAGCGGCCGCGTGCTCTCATTGAGCTCGGACTGCGATCTGTCTCTCACCTCGGCTTGATTTCTGTGGGTGTGCAGGTTAATGTGCACCAGGAGGGTGAAAGGAGGTGGGTGAGTGAGAGAATAAGGGTGGGAGGGTGTGGAAGAGAAACTCAGGAGCTACCAGGGACTAGTACTGAGAGGCTTCGACGTACACTCGTCGACGCGGTGCTGGAGGGTACTGGCAAGAGCAAGAAGTACCGCATCACGTGTCCGTTCGAAGACTCAAGTACTCAAGTTTGTTGCGTTTCTTCAACTTTCGATGTCTCAACTTCTAAACTACCAAGTGACTGCTTCGAAACAGAAATTCAAATTACACCATTCTATGATGACGAGGAGAAGATCAATCACCATATCCCTCACCGATTCAAGCCTCTTACCAACATTGGTGCAACCTGATGTTGTCACTGTGGATACATGCTTCCGCTTGGTCGTAAGAACGCACGTAAATGTTCGGAATGCGACCTAGTAACCTGCCATGCTAATTGCGCGCACCTCATTCCGGACTTTTGTGGTATGTCGATGGAGACTGCAAGTACTCTCCTATGGGACATGCGGGATATCAAGAAACACAGGGCTCAGCGTCCCTCTCAACCATCTGCGCCCCGACAGCCTTCACGTCTCAGCCCTCCCGCTGATACTATGGGACGTTTGAAGCTTTCCGGTGCTCCTGAGACCGAGGCAGATCTGTTTGGTCGTCAACAACCTTCGCTACCCGCTACCCCGCCCAGCGGATATCCCCAGGCTCCGTATTGCCCAGCAGCAACAACAACAACAGCGCCCGCTCAACGGGCCTCCTCTTGGCACAAGACTACCATCTGCTGGCGTTAAAGCACCACCAGAGTACGCCCAAGAACCTCCGCGTCCTCGGACAGGTCCTTATGAACAACTGCGACCTGGCGCTTATTATGTGAAAATTTTTCTTTTCGCACTCGCTGCCGAATAGGTTTGGTTACCCAGGGTACTCGTCCGCCTGTGCCCCCAATCCCGGTGCAAACAAAGATAGGCTTTCCCTCATCGCCGATGCAACGACCGCCTGATCGTTCCAGCAGTTTCACCGACGGCGCAAACACCACCCCAACAGCCGCAGATTCAAAGACAACAATAATAGCAGCAGCGTCAGCCTATCAGAGGCGCAAGGTCGGCTTGGATAATTTCAATTTCTTAGCTGTACTGGGTAAAGGTAACTTTGGTAAAGTCATGTTGGCGGAAGAGAAGAAAACGAACGTGTTTTATGCGATCAAGGTCTTGAAGGAGTTTATCATGGATAACGATGAGGTTGAGAGGTTAGCTAACTTTCATGCATCGCATGGACGATTGCATAGCACCCGATCAGATAAGCATGTATTCTTAGCTGCTGCTAAAATCCGTTCTTGTTTGGGCTGCATTCGTGTTTCTAGACCGAGACACGAGTGTACTTTGTCATGATATATGTTAGCGGTGATCACATGTTGCACATTCAACGAAAGCAATTCTTGCTACGACAAGCTAAGCTTTACGCATCCTAGAGGTGCTTTTGGCATTGGAATATCTCCATTCGTAAGGCATCATCTATAGGTCTGTTTAAACCGTTATCAAACTTCCCTCAGCCGACCTTAGCGTTGCACACTCAACAGAGATGTGTAGCTGAACAACATCTTGCTTACGTTGGACGGGCATGTTAAAGTTGCGGATTACGGTCTTTGCAAGGAGGAAATGTGTTTTGGACGACGAGTACTTTTTGTGGGACGCCCGAGTTTATGGCTCCGGAGGTCTGTAATTGAAAATCTACAATATGACGCACGGTTTATAATTCGTCAACCCATAGATTTTACTCGAGCAACGCTACGCTCGTGCCGTGGATTGGTGGGCGTTTGGGTTCCTCACTTATGAGGTGTTACTGGGACAGTCGCCGTTCCGTGGTGACGATGAGGACGAAATCTTCGACGCTATATTTGAAGACGAGCCTTTATATCCCATCACTATGCCTAGTGATGCCGTTTCAATCTTGGAGAAGGTGAGATGCTCTTGTTCTTCCTCGAGAGTTCTTTCTGTCGAGACTTGACCCTCGATAACTTCCAGTATCTTTGTATCAATCTATTCTGTGTATGCTAGGATCTGTCATAAAGTACGCAGCCCCTATCATTACGCAGCCCCTATCATTTTCCCTTTCGCACCGTCTCGACGCCTTTACTTGTACAATACATCATCCCATCGCTGTCAATCTCCATCGATTACTGATCTATCTATTACTGATCCACCTGACCCACCTTCTCTTTCTATCGGCTTCTGCCCCCTTCCTTGCCCCTGAACTGTACAGTATTACATCGTTGTTTCTCGCAGACTAGATTATGTATATATAGCCAACCCTCCACAGCCTGGTCCCTTATCTTGACCTCTCTGTCATTATCTGGGACCAGGTATGTGCTTACTTATTATTACCTATGACTACGATACTCAATATATCTCTGTCATTATCTGGGACCAGTTCGCCTCCGCTCCGCTTAGTCGCTCCGCCTCACTCACCTGCTTAGTCGCTCCGCCTCACTGCCTGGCTTAGTCACCCCGCTTCCTGCTCCGCTAGTCACTCCGCCCCTGCCGCTTCGTGACATTAGGTCAAGATCCATTACTGCACTGACAGCCTACCGATAAGGTTGTCCTTGCAGGATCCGTAGACACCACGTCTTCCCCAGTCCCGCCCGATTCTGAAACACCTGCTGCCAGTATAGACTGCTCCACACTCCCGCACGCACTTGACCCCAGAGACCAAGCTCACGCCCACAACAACAACGATACTTGGCGCGATTGCCAGTCTCAACCTTGCCCCAACGCCCTTTCGAACTCGATCCGAGAGCCACTCACTGTGAGCAATATAACCTTCCTGCCAATTCCCCAACCCCGATTGCCTACTCCCATCATGTCGACTCCTGTCCCGCCTGCCCCAAATACCTCTGCTGAGGATCTCATGGCTCAGCTCATCAGACAAGTAGCCAGCCTTGCTACAGCAATGGAGGAACGCTCATCATCCAAGTCAAGCATGAACAAACCCGAGGTCTTCAAGGGTAAAGATGGTGCTGAAGCTCGTCGCTTCATGGCTCAGTTCCAAAATTGGGCGTCAGAACAACCGGATCTCGCCAAGAGCCAAGTTAAACTTATCAAGTCCGCCCTGGGCTTCTTCACAGAAAGTGCTGGAGATTGGGCAACTCCCCATCTGTTACACTTCAGTGCAGAGAATCCCCCTTTCGGAGGAAACTGGGATACGTTCTTGAAGGAATTTAGCCAGCGGTTTGAACCAATGGACCCAGGTATGGAAGCCCGTAGCGAGATCAAGAACCTCAGACAAAGTAAAGGGCAGACAGTTGCAGAATTTGCCCAGAAGTTCAAGGATATCGGAGATCGGACTGAAATGTCTGATATTGATTTACGGGAACGCTTCTTCACCGCTTTACTTCCGGAGATCCGACAACACCTTATCATCGTAAACATCGCCCAAGGAATCGCTCCGACTTTGAAAGAGGCAATCAAACGAGCCATATCGGTGGATGTCTACCTGCATGATCCCACCATGACCGGCCGAAACACCGGACACGCTCCCGCACACACTGCTCACATTACCCCTGCCGACCCTCACGCCATGGACATTGATGCTACTCATACCAGCACTGGGAATAGCAGGGAGGCCTTCCTTGCCCGTATGCGCGGACGATGTTTTGGTTGTGGAGCTCAAGGCCATGTTAAGCAGAATTGCCCACACAAGGAGACTACCTGCCGATACTGTGGACGCCGGGGACACCTAGAATCCGTCTGTCAGGACAAGTTCATGGGACTTAGTCGCGACCGTGGCCGACGCCAACAGCCTCGCCGTCAGCAGATCTCAGCCACGGCGGCACCATTTACCTTATTCCCAAACGAATCAGTTCAGATTGCCGCCTCAATCCCAACACCTGTCGCTGGACCTGCTACACCGAGCCCCGCTAATCAGGACTTCTCCACCCAAATTGGACAAATAAGGGAATTGTTGGACCGTGCTAATGCCATGTCTCCTCCGTCCTCTGGTTTTCAGCAGGGTTTTTAAAGAGGGTACCCGCTCCGGCTGCACCGAGAGTACCCCATAATCAGTTTACTATGTTCGCTACCTCTTCGTATGACTCGCTCCCATCATGTACAATATCATCTATTTGGGAATTAAATTCCAGCTCCCCACATTTCCGAATTCATGCGAAACTGAGAGGAAGGAACCATAGTATAACAACCGCAGCCATGGTAGACTGTGGAGCTACCGCCCTGTTTTTAAACCAAGACTTTGCCACCAGAAATCACGTAACCTGCGCACCCCTCCATAAACCAATCGATGTATTCAATATCGATGGTACACCTAACCGAGCCGGGCGAATCACCCACTTTGCACGCTTAGCACTCACAGTGGATAACCAGGAGCGATGGATGGATTTCCTGATCACAAACTTAGGAGGAGAGGATATTATTCTCGGACTCCCCTGGTTACGGAAGGTAAATCCAGAGATTGACTGGGAGAAGGGACGACTTTCAGTAAAGCCACCCCGGGTACATATAGAGGAAGTAGAAGATGAGCAGACTTCACACCCTCACCTAGTGGCGTCTACTACCGATAGTCCAATCCAGGAACTCCTGAACGAAGGATCCCAACGTGAACCCAATCACACTGAGGCAGACCTAGAGGAGAATGAAATCATAACAGCAACGGAGGAATCCCCAATACACCGAATACGAGCCAATCACAAAACGCGTCGGGCATGGGTGAAAGCGGGGATATTGGAAGAACAAACAGAGGAAGTATGGTGCTCAGCAGGGTTCACTTATTCTCAACAACTAGCAGAGGAGGCTAACCGCGATAAACCCATTAAAACCTTTGAGGAGATGGTCCCTGAGCAGTACCGAGACTTCAAGAAGGTTTTCTCCGAATCTGCCTCTGAGCGATTACCTGCCCATCAGCCCTGGGATCACGCTATCGATCTTGTACCCGGAGCACCAGCAACCATGCGGACAAAGATCTACCCAATGTCCTTGAACGAGCAGGAGGAACTCGACCGCTTTCTAGAAGAAAACCTACGGAAAGGCTACATCGTTCCCTCGAAGTCACCCATCTCATCTCCAGTCTTCTTCGTGAAGAAGAAGGATGGGAAACTCCGTTTCGTACAGGACTACCGGAAACTGAATGAGTATACTGTGAAGAATCGATACCCTCTCCCATTAGTTGCTGATATCATTAGCCGGCTTCAGGGAGCGCGATATTTCACCAAGTTTGACGTTCGCTGGGGCTACAATAATGTGCGGATTAAGAAGGGGCATGAATGGAAAGGCGCATTTGCAACAACTCGGGGCTTGTTCGAGCCTAAGGTTATGTTCTTCGGTCTCACGAATTCCCCTGCCACATTCCAAGCACTTATGAATGCGATATTTGCTGATCTCATTGCAGCTGGCAAGGTGGCAGTCTACCTAGACGACATCCTCATATTCAGTAACGACCTCAAGGAACACCGACAAGTGGTACGGGAAGTATTAACGCGACTAGAAAAGCACGACCTCTATTTGCGCCCAGAGAAGTGTGAATTTGAACAGCAACAGATCGAATACCTGGGACTTATCATTTCAGAAGGGGAGGTGAGAATGGATCCGGTCAAAGTAGCGGCTGTTCGTGACTGGCCAGTCCCTACCAACCTCCGGGAACTGCGAGGATTTTTGGGGTTTGCAAACTTCTACCGGCGCTTTATCCGAAATTTTGCAAGAATAGCTCGACCTTTGAACGACCTAACCAAGAAGGATACCAGCTTTAACTGGACTGGTACACAACAGGAGGCATTTGACACCCTTCGAGAGGCCTTCATCTCCGCACCAATCCTTGCTCTATGGGCACCAGATCGGCCCACTCGAATTGAGGTAGACGCATCAGGCTTTGCTACGGGAGGCGCCCTCATGCAGAAGCAAGACGATGGTCAGTGGCACCCGGTAGCCTTCAGATCGGCATCCATGCAGCCAGCAGAACGGAACTATGAAATATATGATCGGGAGATGCTTGCCATCATTGAAGCATTGAAGGACTGGAGGAATTTCCTGGAAGGACTTCCACAACCATTCGACATTATCACCGATCACTCCAACCTCGAATTCTGGCGCACAGCACAAGACCTTACCCGTCGACAAGCCCGATGGGCCCTCTATCTATCACGGTTTGATTTTCATATGATCCACCGTCCTGGCCGAGTAAACACCCAAGCTGATGCTCTTTCTCGTATGGCAGTACATCATGTATCAGATAGCGATGACAATCAGCAACAGACTGTCCTTAAACCTGGCCACTTCACCAAAATCGCCGCTTCAATCCTACGGAACCCCCTAGAGGATCGTATTCGGAAAGCCTCAGAACGGGAAGCACAAGTACTGGAAGGTCTGGAAACAGTCAAGAAGCACGGGTTACAACGCTTGGCCAATGGGATAGCTGAATGGGAGGAGGACAACGGGTTGGTCTATTACCGGGGCCGGGTATATGTACCAGCAGACAACAATCTCCGCACCGAGGTACTCCGTCAATGCCATGATCATCCAACTGCTGGACATCCCGGATTACATGGGACACTTGACCTGGTCAGCACCCACTTCTGGTGGCCGACACTGCGTTCTTTTGTGGAGAAATACGTTGAGGGATGCGAGATTTGCGCCCGCAAGAA
The DNA here is from genome assembly GCF_021015755.1 of Lentinula edodes. NCBI lineage: Eukaryota > Fungi > Basidiomycota > Agaricomycetes > Agaricales > Omphalotaceae > Lentinula > Lentinula edodes. The sequence goes on from NW_025764313.1 coordinate 751,295, forward strand.
GATCCAACGACACCCACGAGCTGTGACTCAACCACTGGATGTACCATCCGGCCTATGGGAAGAGGTAGGGGTCGACCTGATAACGCAATTGCCTAACTCCCAGGGATACGACGCAGTCTTGGTCTGTACAGACCTGTATGGAAAACAAATCCATGCTATTCCTTGCACCAGCTCCATTACAGCCGAAGGTGTCGCCGATATCTATTACCGAGAAATCTTCCGTCTCCATGGTCTTCCCCTCCACTTCAAATCCGACCGCGGACCTCAGTTCGCAGCTAAACTCATGCGATCCCTCCTCGCTAGACTGGGAATTAAATCAGATCTAACCTCCGGATATCGTCCTCAGTCCAATGGCCAAACTGAACGCGCAAATCAGGAAGTGGAAAAATACATCCGCCTCTATGTGGGACGACGGCAAGATGACTGGGCAGAACACCTCCCCATGGCGGAGTTTGTGATTAACTCGCGGACTCACTCGGCCCTAGGCATGTCCCCATTTGAGTTAACCTACGGATACCTTCCCCTGTTCAATATCCCGGTTGGTCAACGCAGCGGCATTCCAGCGGTGGATGACCGCATACGGATTCTCCGAGAAGCGCGACAGGATGCTGGAGCTGCCTTACATCTAGGAAAGAAGCAACAAAAGGAGGGATACGAACGTGGGAAGCGAAAAGCGCATCAATTCAAAGTTGGGGACCTAGTTTGGCTAAGTGCGGAGGACATTAACCTGCAGCTATCCAGTGAAAAACTAGGAGACCGACAGCTAGGACCTTACCGTATTCTGGAGAAAGTCGGACCTCTGGATTACCGCCTTGACCTTCCCTTGTCATTAGACCGCCTTCATCCTGTCTTTCATGTCGACAAACTATATCCATGGAAAGGTAACCCCATCAATGGCGAAATACCAACACCACCAGAGCCGGTGTACTTAGAAGATGAAGATGAACCGGAATATGAAGTGGAGGAGATCTTGGACAGTCGGGTACGATGGAAGAAGTTGGAATATCTAGTAAAATGGAAAGGTTACGATGCAGGACACAACTCTTGGGAACCCGCACCCAACCTCAGCCGGGCACCAAAATTTGTTCGGGCCTTTCACAAAAAACATCCGACAGCGGCAAAACCTTGACCATCGAGGGCAATGGTCATAAGGAGGGGGGTAATGTCATAAAGTACGCAGCCCCTATCATTACGCAGCCCCTATCATTTTCCCTTTCGCACCGTCTCGACGCCTTTACTTGTACAATACATCATCCCATCGCTGTCAATCTCCATCGATTACTGATCTATCTATTACTGATCCACCTGACCCACCTTCTCTTTCTATCGGCTTCTGCCCCCTTCCTTGCCCCTGAACTGTACAGTATTACATCGTTGTTTCTCGCAGACTAGATTATGTATATATAGCCAACCCTCCACAGCCTGGTCCCTTATCTTGACCTCTCTGTCATTATCTGGGACCAGGTATGTGCTTACTTATTATTACCTATGACTACGATACTCAATATATCTCTGTCATTATCTGGGACCAGTTCGCCTCCGCTCCGCTTAGTCGCTCCGCCTCACTCACCTGCTTAGTCGCTCCGCCTCACTGCCTGGCTTAGTCACCCCGCTTCCTGCTCCGCTAGTCACTCCGCCCCTGCCGCTTCGTGACAGGATCACCAGAAGGCAATGCGTCACCATTGCGGAATTGGACAATTACATCTAGCGGTATACTGCTCAAATATTTTACTACGATTTTTTCCCAAAATTGTTCCTACTCTTCCAGCATAGATCCTCATCTGATTATGCTAATGCTTTGTTCCACATTCATACGCCATTCAAATATGTCACATCCCACCAACTGATTATCCTATTGCTGGTATCTGAGGGTATTTTCAGCAACGAGTCCATGGGTGGTATATGATATATGATTGCCAAATACGACACCCAAAAGATCTCAGCTTCGTTTGATCAAAAGCGTCGTACCCACCTCCGTAACCAACCACTGAGCTGAATGGTCCAAGTTCGAACGCCAGAATATCTTTCGGTACAAGATTGATCGTGTTATTCGATCTCTCACTGCGTGGGGGAAGCAGAGATTCTAAAATCAATAGTTGGAAGGAGGTATGTACGTGAAATGTCTGAAGAACCGCCAGCGTTGTTCGAAGCTGCATTTCCTCGCGTTCGGATTCCATCGATGAGAGCAGCTCCGCGTCCGCTTGGCCAACTTCAGCATCTGTTGATGAACTTTGAGGGATATTTGTTCCCTGGCCGCCGTTCCCGAAGTCCGAGCACGACCCCGACCGCACCCAAGGAACAACCCACTGGTTTTCCGCATCGCCTTGTTGGTAAACTGGCTGGCAGTCTACCTTCAATCCCTGTGCCCGAACCCCGAATTTGAGCTTTCTCGTAGCGATTGTGCTCAAGGTGAGATCATCGTCGCCCTCTTGCCTGATCGAGCCCCAGCTCCTCCAGTTCTCGGCACCGTTCGACGTCGAATAAGATTACATGAAGGTACCTCTCAAGAGCCTATCCGAAGACTGGTGCAGACGAGACACACATCTTCGTACACACGCCATACGTTGGTCCAAGCGATGACAAGCCCGAGTTTCTGGTCGGAAACGTCACTGAAGCCAGGAGTACAGCATGAGAAATTGGACGAATGACTGTTTGAAGAGTCGAACCGAAGAATGCGGTGCAACCCCCCACCGTGATCAAGGAGGTCGAAGCGTCAGCCCAATGCCCGCGCAGTCCCGTACTGGTCTCAGAAACTAGACGAAGCCAACGCTGCAAGAGCAGACCTTCGAAAACATCAGCTGGAATACCGCCGTCGCTGGGGCCACACTGACAACCTAGACATCACGCAAGGGACTCACCCAGTCACTACCATTGTCAACCTCTATTCACGGCCATGAGCAAGATCCAGCCCAGGGCGACACTGTGTAACATCTTTCATTCTCCCTGGTGTTCAAGTTAAGTAGCGCGTGAATTTCGCTTTGACGGATCAACCCATTGAGACCCATTGTGAAGGTGCCAAGCTCCTCAACAGGAACTAAGAGTAGACAGAACGTAAGGGTAAGGAGGAACATGTCCAAAGTAGTGACAACTTACCCAGGCCCGAATGTTATGAATGCTCATTCCTATGCCACTGGCCGATTTGCTGATCAAAGCACAGTTTTTCAGGGTATCCTAGATACCTTGGAAAGAATCATCTTTCATGCAAACAGGGAAGCATGATGACATTTGAGGCAAAGGGGTACCGGCATTGAAGAGAGTGGGAGTGGCATGGGTGACATATCGCTCGGACATGAGAATGTAAGTTTTCAAGACATGCTCAATATCGTCCCCCGTGTATCCCAAGAGCGACCCGCATGATCATTTGTTGTAGCCGCTCAGCAATACGACCGTTAAGGCGGATGAGGTATGTCCGTTCCAGAGTTTTATATCCAAAACTGTCTAGCACGAGGGGGCCACCTTTGTCGGGATCAGATTTTCCTAGGGCGGTATCAGCGCACCAGCCGTGGACGACGCTGGCTGGGTCCTTGTGAGGACCAGCGTTTGCATTTAACGCGGCATATGGGTGCCTGGAAAGTAGGTACGGGTACGCAGATGGTGCCGAAGAAGTTCATCTTTCATTGTTTGGTATTCAAAAGTAAGTCTTGTGGGAGTAGCAGTTGGAAATCGCTATTATGATAAGTCAGTACAGTGAATGAAAAGAATCACCAAGGCCACGCACACTCCTGAAATTCCGCAATTCGACGGATGTTTGGATTGTTAGATGACTGTTGAACCGAACGCTGGTTTGCATCCCTATGCACCCTGTAGTTAAGCGGCTGCTTTCTACCGTTCCCGTGCCCGAATCCGACATTCCTAAAAGCAAAATCGACCCGGCGACCATGTTGTTGGCGGTTGGTGAAAGAGCTCTGCTCTCGAAAGTCATCCGCGGCCGTCCCTTTCAAGGAGGGACACCGATAGGTAAAGCGATGATCCTATCACTTTTGTCTAACAGTACGAAACGGGACCTCAAAACTTAAAACTTCAGCGGAGGGGGACAGGGAAGAGTTAGTAGGAACGGCATACATCCCATCCCAATCCAACAACCGTAGACAACAGATCTAAACTCCTCCAAATCTTCGTCAGCCCGGGACTGAACTTTGAAGTAGGAGACGCGGTCCACCCATTAGAACCAGTGGACTCCGGTGTCTCAAACAGCACTTTGCAAACTCGAGGGACAGTTTGGAACGAGATGACCAGCAGCGTTACAAATCCGACACACATATCCTTCCGGAGGCTTTTGTCGTTCGGGACAATTGTTGGTGAAGTGCAATATTTCCTGATAGACTCGGAACCATTAGAACGTGCCACACTAACAAATTATGATTGGAGACGGCCGTTGTGGATCCAGCAAAGAGCGAGGGATAAAGGGTAGCGACAAACAAGGCCCAGGTGTACAGCGATACGAAGGCTGATGTGATGAAGCAGAAGCAGAAGTGAAAGTGTTGACTGTCTGCGAGTGGCATTTACGGATCAATAACATAGTAAACCCACAGCTGCAATGTCGAATGTCGAATGGCATTGAACGGTGACGACGCAGCTGAAGGTCAGCCTGCTTTGGAAGAGACAAAGCAGAGCTTGTGAACGAAACACTCAAGGAAAGGAGCCGCCGGAAGTAGGTTGAAGCAATAAATGGACGCGACGCATTCCTGGAGAAGAATTACTGTGATAAAGACCCTTGCAATGGAAAAAAAAATAGTCAACGGGCCTAAGTCAACATCGATATACATCTGCTATGTTGTCTCTATTACCCTGATACAACTTTATCTTGGATCAATCTATCCATAAGATAATGCTGGTTCTTCAACAAAGATATGTAGGAGGTGATGTATCATCTACGCCAGATCTACGCCCAGTCAGAAGCGTCAGGACCAGGATGCGGATTCTGTTTATTGAAGGCTGTAAGTGTTTTGAAGCTGTGCCGTGCGTGTTCTTCAGAGCCACACGGACAGGGAATCTTCCGATTTTTACGGCGATGGACTCCAATAAGGATACCTTCAGAAAAGAACTTGAATTAGAAAGAGTATTACTTCCCTAAACACGTACCTTGGTAAATGAAACCGTGATCACCAGATTAGAGCTCTGCCTTGTAATTGGCCTTCGTCAAGTGAACACGTCGGGTCGTTGCATCGCCTGTAGTACATCATAAACCACGCAGGCAGCCAATCCACCAAAAATCTTACCTTTTTGGTATTCTGACTATACTTAAAGTCAGCGAGCGAATAAATCAGATTATAATCTGGATAGGCTAGCAAGCAGTTGGTAGCATAAGGAGCTAGAAGAGAAAGGACACCACTCACCTGTATATAGGAATGAACGTCGTGGTTAGAACGAGAGAGGGAACTTGGCGCCCAAACTCAAACAAGCGCTAAATCCGGACCGCACCGAGATACTACCGCGGGATCATATTTTGACATGTCCCGCTTCCTCGGTCAGACTTATCTATGAAGTTAGTTTTCATTCAATATTCTTGACCGTGTGAGATTTCCTTGGCCTTCAGCTTCAGTAAGCATCAAAACCTCTGCGTTTGTGCTTCTGCTCCATCAATTTCCTTCCGTCTCCGGCTTCGCATTGCAGATATGTGATGCCATCATCGTGGATTGTTCGACTCTTGATATCACCCTCTGCAGGCTAATGTCAGTCCTCTAATGATTTGGTCACAATTTCAGATATTTCTACACTCTAGATTGTAATGTACTCTGCCGGTTTAGTTTGCAGGCTGTTGTTTTAGAATTTGCGAAATGACTTATAAATTCGGAGCTGATTGCCGAGAAAGTTTACGGCGGTGCGCAATATTTCTCGGAAGATCCCGCAGAAGTGGCGTGGTATGGAAACCAGTAAATCCGTAAATTTGTAAATCTGTAAATTCATGAATTTGATGACATCATTATTTACAGCCTTGATATTCTTCTGCTCATCTTAACCACCAAGTCTTGAGCTTGATCATTGATCAATCTGCTCTAGACATGGATAAAACTGTATCAGTACAATGATTAGTATGGCAAACAGACAGGCCCATGCCTGAGGTGTGGTACTTGTACACTGATCAATACACTGCTAACTACTACACTGACCATACACTGACCATATACTGATCTGTAAAACCTAGATGTTCATGAGACCAAATGATACTAGCTGAAGAGTGCTGTGCATGCTTAGCACTCATAAACTACTGGGAGTGCTTTCCCGCTGGACAGTGCTGTCAGCTGCTTTTGAGATTTTAGCCAAAAATATAGGTTTTACAGATGTGACTGATACACTGACCACAATCCTAGGAAATTGCTTGCAAACACAAATTTGTACAAATTGTTATCTACTCTGCAATTCATTTAAGCCAAAGTCCTTGCAAGGGGTCTCCAAGAATACTGAGATACTTTCTGGGCATTCAAGTTATATAGTATTGAATTTGTTCAGCAATGTACTAATCTTTAAAACCTGTACTCTTAGCTATTTACCTGGGAACAGCTGGAAGCACTTTCCAGCAAAATTAATAGTCATGTAGGGTTTTGCAGATCAGTATACATACTGGCATTATCTTAGGGTACCAACAGAAAATTCATGTTGGTTGAATGTACCTAGTGTCCACAGATATTTTGCAAACTGAGGCAATGGCATGTAATAACACTGTCAACTGAGTACACTGACATTAAAGATACACTGACATTAAAGATACACTGACATTAAAGATACACTGACATTAAAGATACACTGACATAAAGATACACTGACATTAAAGTACACTGACATTACAGATACACTGACATTAAAGTACACTGACATTAAAGATACTGTAAGACCTGGGTCAAAATAGGTCTTAGGGTAGGTTTTGGTATGCGGAGGTTTATGTTGTAGCGTGCTAGGAGCAGGCTGGAGCTCGAAGGGAGCTACGAGAACCGCGACCGAGGACGGGAATGACCTAGTAGTGGTTGGAACGACGAGATGGTGACCCTTGAGGGGTTCCTAGGAGGTCCAGGGAGGTCCCTAATGCGTAGGGAGGTTCGGGACGAGTGCGGGACCGTAAGATATTGCGTAGTAGGAGTTGTACTCGCTAGAACGTCAATATAGAGTCGAGTAGGTAGTTTATGCAACGGGGTCTCGAGGGTGTAAGCTCCCGAGAAGGGATATGCCAGGGAGGGTAGGTCCCTGGGGGCTAGGTTGGAGGATGGTCGTCCTCGAGTGTGGGAGGTGGTAACGGAGAAGCAGTACGTAGTTCGACGTGAGGGGTAGCTTCGACGTTACCTAGATCGAGGTCCCGAAGCTTACGAAGTAGCTAGGGAGCTCTGGGAGGTTTGGGGAAGAGTAGCTTTACCAAGCGGATAGGCGTTGGGGAGCTTTAGTAATGTTCGAGGGAGCTCGGGGACTCACTCGGAAGGCTTAGACTTGAAGTAAAAGCGTATATTCGATCGTACCGACGATCAGAGAGACAATAGACAGAAGTAGAGAGAAACAGAGGTAGAGAAACAGAGAGGAAAGAGAAATCCGTATGGTTAGCAGGTACAAAGGGACAGGGACTGGACCTATGCAAAAGGGTGTGTGTTCAAAATATACCAAGCTGGGGCTTCGGGACATTGAGGCGTTACTTAAATAGGTACGGGAAGTGAACAAGAGAACATCTGGAGGCATGAGGTAGCTAATCGGAGGGAGGGAGGTAATCGAGATTAATACTTAAAGGGGTTATCGGCTAGAGGGCTTTCGTACGCGTGTCGGGATGAAGGACGTTTGGGTAGTGGCGTCAGAAATACTTGGGGAGGTGTCGGGTGATACTTGGGGAGGTGCGGAGGACATACAGGAGGTGGTTAGGACGTATGGCAACGTGTGATGATTACTGGGACTGGTCTGGTTGTAGCCAGGGCATGACATTACCCCCCCCTGTAACCCCTTCGCGCCCTCGCGATGGGTAGGCGCGTTTTTCTGGGCAGTCACCTGACATTCACGTGGTACCCGAAAATTTTCTTGTTGAAGTCCTTCAGATTCTTGCTTCTCCCTTTCTTCCACCGCCTCAGTTTTTACGAGTCAAACTCTTCTAACTGCGATGTCTCCCACCCCTACACGACCTTTTTCACGCACACCATCTCCATTGTTACCCCCTCTTACCGCTTTGGGGGAGGTACCTTCCCCGGCTCCTGAATCCGATGGGGAGGTCGAGGCTGATCAGCTAGCCTTTACGATCGAGTCGCCGTCTCGTCCCTAGCTTCAGCTGTTCGAAACGGTCTTCAACACTGGCAAATCGCTGTCAGCCTACTGCCAGGATGATCCTTTATGGCCTATTTTAGCGGAGGTAGCATCTCCCTGTACCAATTGTCTGAAGACCCCAGGGAAATGTAAGGTGTTGCCAAGCTCCCCTCGGTGTACGAACTGCTCGTCCAAGAAGACTTGCAGTCTGGGGAAGATCCTCCGGTTCAGATATTTCGCTCGTCGCTGTAATCAGGATCTTGCCTACAGCCGAAGATTCTTAGAGCTCCACGGAACTCCTGCCCATAAATCGACTTGGGGTATTCCACTGACTGCTTGGCGCGAATACGACTCTGCGCTTCATGCGCGTACCTCCTCCACCTCCATCCTTCTCGAGCTGAATATGTTGGACGAGCAGGACGCGGTCGATGCTGATCAGCAAGAGCTGCAGCAATTTATGACCTTGCAGCGGGACGAAGCAGCTGTTGCAGCTAAACGCAAGCGCAATCGTTCCCCTAAGCCTGTGGCTGGTCTCTCCAGCAAGAAGATTCGGTCGGATGCTCCCAAAACGGATGCTCCCAAAAAGCGTTCTCGTCGTAAATCCCCTGCAGTCGAAGTGAATGTAGAGCCTTTCCGTCGCGTTCGGTTGGTGGTTCCGCCTGTTCGCTCGGTGGCTCCTACCTCCCTTCCTGTTCCCCCTCCTTCCTCCCCTTCCTTAATGGGGGTACTCAACAGGGATCTGCCGATGCAGGGTCCCAGCGATTTGGTTCGATTGGCGGATGCGGCGGAAGTCCATCCTGGTTTGGTTCAGCAAGCCGGTTCCTCCTCCCCTGTTCGAACACCCATAAAAGGTACAGGGCAGGATCTTCTTTCCTCGACCATGCCTCCCATTCTCCGTCCTGCCCTGGTACCCCGCAATCCCGCTTCGCACCCTTATCGTGCTGAGAATCAGCGTCTTGCCGCTCGGGTTCGTTTGCTGGAGGCTCAGCTTGCAGATTCACAGCGGGAGAATTCCTCCCTGACTTCTGCTCTTCGGGATACTTCGCATGCTCTCGAATCTCGACAACGGGAGGTGGAGCAATTGAGGTCCTCCAGTCAGGAGTTCCTCCAGCGCCAGGAGGAGTATCGTCACATCATCGACCAGTTTAATACCCTGGATAGGGCTCTTTCGGGACCGTCTGACCAGGTAAGTTTGTAGGAATGCAGTCCTCACTCTATCGTTTGTCTAACTTTCCCATTACAGAGTCTTCTAGAGCGTTTCCAGAAGGTGGAGGAAGAACTTCGTATCACCAGGAAGGATCGGGACGACGCAACGGGGAAGCTTTCCACTTCCTCCCGTAGGATTTCCGAGTTGCCGACTGCTCTGTTGTATCAACACGGTATTACGGATGAGGGCAATGCCCTTTCGACTCGCCAACGTGCTCGTTTGGAGGAGCTTCAGGAGGAGGTCCATCGCACTCGTGGTCGTGCTGCTTTCGTCGAGCGTATGATTAAAGAGTATCCCGATGAGGGCTATTACGAGGTGGTCCTTCCTCCTCTCTCACAACTCGAAGGGGACCTCGTCAAGGTTCGGGCGGACCTTCGTCGTGTTGCTACTCTCGCCCACCGCCTCTATCGTTCTGATCCTGCCACCGTGCTTCACCATCACAACCGTTACATTGGTGCGATCATTGAAGCGGTCGTTGCCTTCCTTCGTCGTGCTCTGGAAACCGAGGACCCCGACATTATGGAGCACAACATTCGGCTGGCCTTGGATTATATGCAAACGGCGCGTGGTGTTCATGGGGACCTCCACATACGGTCCACTAGCAGCATCCAGTGGTTTTTTAACAATGCTGTCGACCAAGACGAGGGCCTTTACACCCTGATGTTGGAGAACTCCCGTTTTGACAGTGATCGTCCGTTTTTGACTGCTGCTCAACACGCCGGATTCACTAGCCCCCCTCCCGACTCGTTGGAACCTCCCCTTCATCGCCGTATGTTGTCTTTGTCAACGGCTCTCCCTCACCGAGGGGGTGCTGGACGGTGGGACGATCTAGTTCCTGCAATCCCCAGTGACGACCAGTTGACGCAGGACTGGGAGCAGTTAATGCTGCAGTACATGCACCACATCACCGATACCCCGCTGCCTGTTCCTGATCCCCCAGTCCCCATGTCGTCAACGGGGCCAGTTCCCGAATCTTCGGACGAGACAAACGTCGAGCAGTCCTTTGAAGCGCCGATTGTCCCAGTGTCCTCTCCTTCTGGTGGTTCCCATCCTCCAGTCCCTCTGTTCCTGTCGGAGCAGGAGTCGCCGACCTCCCCTTCTCCTCCTCCTCGTTCCTCAGTTCCGCCCCTCCTTTTCGGGTCCGTTGCCAGCCTATCCATCGATCTGACTGGCGATGATGACGAGTTGTATGAGACGGAGGAGGCTTATGCCAGTAGGATTGATGTGGCTATGGAAGGTACCGAGTTGGCGGTGGATCAGGGAATCGTCAAGGAAGAGTCGTTGTAGCATCCCTTTTGTAATTTTAGTCCCATTCCCTTTTTGGTACTTCTGTTGAATATTATACTTGCTTGATCTTTTGTTTTTGTTGAATAATCAGAACCTTCGTCGTATTGTGTGAAAATCAATGAGATTAAAATCATGGTGCATTCAGCTAGTGTGAACCTTCCGATGCACGTATCGTTAGTTAGTCGTGGATATGGGGTTGTGGTCCCCGTAGTGTCCTCATGGTTGTCGTTCCCCCCTCTACTCCCTTCTACCTTCCCGATCCCTCCTCCTCGTCTTCCCGTGCTTCCCGTTCCAACGAGGCCCATTGCAGACGCGATGGCTGGCGTTTCCTCGGGTGGTGTTTGTGCCAGCTACGTAGGAGCTCGATCGAGCCCACCATACCTTCCCATCCTACCCAGGAGTTGAACTCATCATTATACCCTTCCCATTTTACGAGGTATTCCACTTCCTCCGGTCGTCCCTTCTTGGGTTTAGAGTCAAGGATGTCCTCGACAAAATGCTCCGTTTTCCCTTTTATGAAGATTGGGGGTGGCGGGGAGGTCTGGCGTTTGAACTTGTCATGGAAGTGGGGTTTCAGCCTGTCGACATGGAACACATTGTGAATCTTGTGGAGGTCTCCCGGGAGGTCCAGTCGGTAGGCATGACTTCCTACTTTCGACAAAACTGTATAGGGACCTGTCCACTTGTGGTCCAGCTTCTTCATTGGTCGTCTAGTCCTGACGTTCTCCATATTTAACCAGACTTGATCACCCTCCTTCCAGTCCGGGGCCTCCTGGCGTTTTTGGTTCGCGTACTTCGCATAGACCTTGTTAGCTACCTCGATTCGTTCCTGGAGGTACGTATGTAGCTCCTTGAGGTTGGACGCATACTCATTGACCTCCGCTTCCTGCACCTGTTCCAGCGTAATGGACAACTTTGGATGATAACCCTTGTTGGCGAAGAATGGTGAGACACCTGTAGTCGTGTTTGGGGTATTGTTGTATACGAATTCGGCCATTGGTAGGAGGAGGTCCCAGTCGTCTTGGTCGTAGGAGCAATAGATTCGAAGGTACGCTTCCACGGATTGGTTTACTCGTTCCGTTTGTCCATCTGTCTGTGGGTGATACGCGGTTGATAGTCGGGACTCGATTCCTAATGCTCTACAGAGCTCCCTCCAGAATTGGGACACAAAGAGGGAGCCCCGGTCTGAAGTTATGTCGGAGGGCATCCCATGCTTTGAGAAGACGTATGTGATGAATAGATTGGCAAAGTCCTCCGCCTTATCCGTCGTATGACAAGGAACATATATGGCTTGTTTGGTGAGTCGGCAGACTACTACGAGGATGGCGTCGTATTTCTCTGGTCCCGCAGTGGCTGGGAGCTGGGTGATGTGATCTAAGGAGATTGAGGACCAAGGTCGTTGACCAATTGGTAACGGGCGGAGGTTCCCGTAAGGTTTGGAGCGGCTGGCTTTGGCTCTCAGACACGAGTGGCAGCTCCGCACGTAGTAGTTCACGTCTTTGGACAGTCCTTTCCAGAAAAACAGCTGGTTTACGAGCTTCTTGGTGCGCTTCTCCCCCGGATGTCCCCTTAGTTTGTGGTCGTGGTACGACTGTAGGACCTCCCTTCGTAGGGTCCCAACGTCTGGGACGTATATACGACCTCCCCTCTTTATCAGTCCATCCTCCCAAACGAAAGATTCCTCCTCGTTGCGTGCAATCCTTTTTAGTGCTTCAATTATAGTCGTGTCCTTTGGAGCTTCCCTTACTCGATTCACTAGGAGGTCCTCGTTCATAAGGATGGTAGCGTTCAGTCGTTCTGGAGGTATGAGTACCCGTTCCCTCCCTGCTAAGACCTGGTCCCTTGAAGCTCCCTTCTTTGGATACACGTCTGATCTGCGGGTGAGCGCGTCCGGCTTGGCTCCCAACCTCCCTGGACGATAGTTTATGACAAAATCGTATCCTGAAAGGAGCTCTGCCCACCGGGCTTGTCGTGCTGTTAACTGCTTCGTAGTGGTGAAGTACTGGAGATTGTTATGGTCTGAGTATACTTGGATCTGATGTCGGGATCCTTCGCAGTACGCCCTCCATTGCTTGAAGCAGTCCACGATAGCTAGGAGCTCCTTATCGTATATATCGTAGTTTAGTTCCGCGGAGATCATTGATCGTGCATGGAAGGCGATAGGATGTATCTCCCCCGTTTCGGGATCCAGCTGTGATAGGATCCCTGCTATAGCCAAGTCGGAGGCATCGCATTCAAGGACTACCGGTAGGTCCGGATTGTAATGTCCCAGAACCGGGGCTTCGGAGAATGCTGACTTCAGAAGTTCGAAGGCACTACTACACTGTGATGTCCAGTTCCACACTGAATCTTTTCGGAGGAGCTTCGTGAACACCTTGGTGATCCCCGAGTAGTTGTCTATGAACCTCCTATAGAAGTTTGCGAAACCGAGGAACGCCTGGAGTTCCTTCACCGTCCTTGGTTTTGGCCAGTCGATTACTGCCTTCACTTTCTCTGGGTCCATGGACACGCCCAATGGTGATATGATCACCCCCAAGTACTCGACGGTGTCGACATGGAACGCGCATTTTTCCGGCTTTGCATGGAGGTGGTTCGCCCGTAGTCGTTCAAGGACCTTCCTGACGTGTCCGACATGGGATGCTTCATCGTCTGAGTAGATCAGAATGTCGTCCAAGTAAATTACCACACAAACGTCCACCATGTCGTGAAAGATCTCGTTCATGAAGAATTGAAACGCGGAGGGAGCATTCGTGAGCCCAAAGGGCATTACCAGGTATTCGAAGGACCCATACCGAGTTCGGAATGCAGTCTTCCACTCGTGTCCCTGGGCTACCCTGACGTTGTTGTAACCTGCGCGGAGATCGATCTTTGTGAAGATCTTCGCCTTCCGTAGCTGATCCACTAAGGTTCCTATCAGCGGTAGAGGGTACCTATTCTTCTTCGTAATCTTGTTCAGAGCTCGATAGTCCACGCAGAGTCGCAGGGTACCATCCTTTTTCTTGGCAAACAAGACAGGAGCTCCCGCAGGGGAGCTGGAGGATCGTATGAACCCCTTGCCTAACATCTCATCGATGTACTCCTTGAGGGATTTCAGCTCCTTCTCGGACATGTTGTAGAGCTTCCCTATGGGCGGTATCGCATCCCCTTCTGTCTCGATTTTGATATCGTAGGGTCGGTGAGGAGGTAGCGTTCTTGCTTCTCCAGGTGAGAACACGTCCAGGTAATCCTGGTATTGGACGGGAATGGATTTCTTTAACTCCTCCGTCTCCTGACGCCTCGATTCTTCTTTGTCGAGCTCCCTAACGACCCCTCCTTGTTCCGAACTAGGGTCCCCACTCTCAGGATCCTTTGGTTGCTGCACTCCCTCTGTGGCGCTGCTATCACTCGCCCGGAGCATTTCTTCAGTAGGGGACTCCTCCTTCGTTGGCGATATATGAAGGAAGTACGCTGGGGTTCCCTCCCTCAGTAGACGATCCATCCCAGCAGCTCCTATTAAGCTGATGGGTTTCCCTTGTATGGTTGGGTCCGATTTTCGTTCCACCACATGGGTACCCGCTATGAGCTGCTTTCTCCGGAAGTTGTTGCGCCGTATTGAACCCTTGGGAGTCAGACCAGACCTTGAAGGAATCTTGGGTATGTTCAGGCTTTCGATGTCTAAAGTGGGGAGGTCGGGATAAGGTCCATGCTCCCTCCTTTTCTTCCTCCACCGGACTTTTTGCTTAGCTCCGGGCCAGGAGGAGGATCGTTCCGTGTCCCTACTCTTCCACTTTTGATATGCCTCCTCTGAGTCCTTCGTTGGTTTCGGGGTTACTTTCTCCATAGCGGATCGCCCAGCCTCGAGGATTTCCTCCACCTCTTCTTCCGTGCTTTCGCTCGCGAATGCTAGCCATTCGTTGATCCCCATAAGGATTGGGTCGTCTGGCCCTAGATCTTTGTCCGAGGGGAATAACTTGTGTGGACCTGGTTGACTCGCTTCGTACTCTTCGTCCTTTACTTCCTCTAGTTTCACCCTCGTCCTTGGAGCCCTAAGGGGAGCTTCTGGAGGTTGTTGAGAAGTTTCTGGAGGTGGTTGTGGAGCTTCAGGAGGTCGTTGAGGAGCTTCAGGAGGTGATTGGAGAGTTCCTGCGTGTATTTCTTTGCCGTTTACCCCCCTCCCTAGCTCCTCAGTACCTCCCTCGGCGCCTGGTTGGACAATTTCCGACGCAAGGGCTGCTGAGATTCGAACGTTTCGGTCCTGGAATGTCAGGCAAAGTTCCTTCCAGTCAATTACTGGGTTGTGCATGCGTAGCCACGGCAGTCCTAGCACAATTGGAGCCGTGGGGTGTAATCGAGTTACTAGGAACTCCACCTTGTGTATTGTTCCATCCGCAAAACTGATCTGATCAGTGTAGGTCTGAGTTATCAATCCTGCGGAGGTAGGTTTCCCGTCGAACAGCTCCAAAGGGATACTGTTTGTTAGGTCAACCAAATTTTCTGGGTGTCGCATAGCGACAGTTTTGTCTATGAAGCATCTAGTTGCTCCACTATCCACTAGTGTGGCATATTCTTTGTCCTCATCGAGGTCTGAGAACGGAAATCGTGTAAGGATGATGAAGGAGTTGTAGGATCGGGATGTGAGACGAGCTGGCTGACTCCCCGCGAGTGCAGCTCTTATTATGGTAGGCGAAGGTGTTGCGGGGCTTCGCAGTTCGCCCTGATCTACCTCGAAGCCCCCTGCCCATTTCCCACTTCGTCCAACAGTTCTTGCTCACCTCCCTTTGGTGAGTCTAAGATGTGGACGTTCCATAGATCGTCCATTCCCTCCCGTTCTTCCACCACGATCCCGGCGCGAATCCGTTCTAAAGGACGAGTTGAATCGTCCTTACGACCTCCCCCTTGGTTGGCCGTCCCTCTTCCTCGAGTTGAATCGGCCTTGGAAGCTCTTTCTGAGCTCCCTTGATCCTCCACTGGACGTTCTAACGATTCTGGGTTAGGGCAGTCCTTTGCCCAGTGTTCCTTTCGTCCACAACGCATGCAGAGCTCCTGCCTTCGTCTCCTCCACTTCTCCGCTCTTTCCTCAGGAGTCCATTTCCTCCCAGTGTCGGTAACTCCTGCTCGGAGGACCGCTTCAGTCCATTCTCCTCCATCCCTGCAGTGACAGCAGTCCTCGTCCTCCTCTCGGTTTTCGCTATCGTAACTTTCTCCTTCCCCCCAAGCTGCAGACGCCCTTTGTCGTCCCTCTTTCCAGTTGGGCCTGTTTGGGAACCTCCCTGTCGCTGCTGGTTTCGGATTGGAGGTCCAGACATCAGCTGGATCTCGTTCCCGACGCAAGGGGGACTTGTAAGGAGCTTCCGGTGCTAATTCCAATCCGGGGAAGCGACTCAGCCATCCTTGCAGCGCTTTTTCACCGTGGAGGCTCCTCAAACTCTCCGCTTGCGCACGTACAGCTCCGTCCAACTTCGTGAACACTCGGGTCCACTCGTCGTAGGATCGAGGTTCCTCCCTTCCGGTAACAACCTGTAGAGGCAACCAGGGAGCTACCCCTTTCTTGAGGTATGTTACCAGAGCCTCGTCATTAAACCCGGTCAGAGGAGCGTATTCGTTGAAGCGAATGAAGAAGTTGGCGAAGCTTTCCTCCGGCATCTGCTTCATCCAGGCCAACCTCCTCCTTGCCTCGTCCGCCTTGTCGATGGGTCCGAATTTGGAACCGAACTCTCGTTTAAATTCTGTCCAGTCCTCGAGACAGGTGTACTCCCCCCTCAGTCGTTGCCGATTCAACGTGTCGAAGTGTGAGAGTGCTGCACCAGTGAGATGACTAGCTGCGGAAGCGCACTTGTCCTTTTCCCGAGCATAAATGGTAGGACGCACTCCAAACATCCTTTCCAAACTGAGAACCCACGTCTTCCATGCAGACCGGTCGTCACCTGCGAAGCTTTCGATCTTACCGACGTCGAGCTTCGACTCAATGGTAATCCGATTTTTTTCTTCGTTGCTCTCCCACGTACTTCGTCCCTCGTTGGGAGGTCTAGGGGCTGCCTTACGGTGCCAACCTTGTCTTGGATCGTAGTACCAGGGTTGGTCCGGGTCATAGCGTGTTGGAGGTACGTCAGGAGCTCCAGTGGGGAGCTCTCCTCTGTCCTCCTCTCTCCTTCCACCATTCCTACTCGATTGGTTCTGTTCCCCCTCATTGGAACCTTCCGAATTACTATCACCCGGTCCCCCGGAAGGTGGTGGAGGAGGAGGAGGCGGAGGTGGTGCCCCTCCCCCGCTCCTTCCTCCCTGTTCTCTTTGACCCTGTCCCCCTTGACTCAGAGGTCGTTCTCGATCTCTCGATTGACTAGAAAAATGTGGGGGAGGTACTCTAGGAGGGGGGTTAAAACCGCCTTTGCCTCCTCCCTCGTTTTCCAACGCGTACGCTCCTCCTTCTGGTCTCCCATACTCCCCTAGTTCAGCTCTTTGTACTCGGGCTCCCCACTCGTGAATACGTCGTCGGTCCACACTCGGAGTATCCGGGATCTGTCCTGCTTGTTCTTCCTGGGGGTTTCCATCCCTAGCTCCTATAGGAGTGTTTCGGTTAAAGGATATTGGTTCCGTAGCTTGCCAGCTCCTTGGCTGGGGAACTACAGGAGAAGGACCCCCCCTCGTATATTCTCTCATTACCCTAGGTGCTCGCCCGGATAATCCCGCCGTGTTTCCTGTTTTGGAAAGGGGTCCTCCAGTCGGTACTTCCCCCGCTGTGAATCCTTTCTTTACCTCGCGGAGTTGTTCCTGGAGCGTCTCAATGACCCGAGCCTGTTGTTGGATCATTGCTACCGATTCCTGAGAGCGTGCCGACTCGAACGCCATGCCAGGTCGGTTCATCTGAGCTCCCGTTACAAAGGGAGTTCCAAAAGGAGCTCCCTGCGGGGGTACCGCCTCTTCGTGAACTGCCAACGTTCTTCGTTGGTTCGGACCCCTTTGACTTTCCGTTCCCACTGCCTGAGATTGCATCGATACCGACCCTTGATACGGAATGACTGATGGATTGCTCAGTCTTGGAGGAACGTGTACAGGGTTGGGAGCCAACCGAGCTGTCAGATCTTGTCCGGAGATCCGGGATGAATGTTGTGCGCCATCTATCCTCACCTCACCAAACTGGTATCGCTGCGTCGAGACTGGGGTTAAAGGTTTCGTTTGCAGGTTAACTCTGGGGGGAGGAGTCGCATTTTGAGCCAAGGCATGTACAGTGGGGGAGGTCCCAGAGCGTAACTGGGGGCTCCTCGTGGCCGTGTTACCGGGGTTAAGGAGTTCAGGAACCTCGGTATTCCTGGGCGATGAATGTTTCTGCGCCAGGAAACGACCATCAGATCCATGGAGCTGCCCTTTCTGGTCAAATTGCTCCGGAGGGAACTCCCCTACGCTTTCGAGTTCGCATTGAACCATATACGAGGTTCCCCGATTATCCGCGACCAGTCTGCGACGGAATTCCAAAGCTCTTTCTAGATTCGATCCAGAAAGTTCCTCCGACAGCATCAGAGTGTCTGATTCCGCTAGTAGCGTCCGATGTCGGGTCTCCTGCGAACACAACATCGCTTCAGACTCCTCACTCCTCACCAGAAGCTGGTGCATATGCCTCATGGGCGTGTACGTGTATACCGTCTGTCCGTTACGGACCCGGACGGGACTATCCTGATCAGGCATTGACTCCACTGGGGCCAGGAGGTGAGCCGTGGTGTACCTCCTGCGTCTACGATTTTTTGCAGCGATTGCGTTAGCATCCTCGTTACTTTCCTCATCGATTTTAGCTGCTGCTTCCGCTAGGTTTGCGTTCCGAAGTATTTGGATCGCCTGGTAGTTCGGTATGTTCACCCTCGAAGGGGGAGGTTCAAACCGTACGGCTCCTGATCTGTAGTTAGAGGCTCGGTACAATATACGTAGCCCTGCTTCGCCACAGAATTCCTTCTCCCTTCCATGGGTATGAGGGAGGAGGGGAAGTATTCCCCTCGAGTTTCGGAACGATCGCCCGTAACGTGCCTCTGCCTCTAACAGTTCCAACATCCTCTCTGGGTCCAATAGGACGTTGTACAGCCAGAGAAAATCTGATCGGTTCGCGGGGGTCATCAGCCACTGCTGGGCCTTCTCTGGGAGGTCTATCTCCAGTTGAGTTCCCACTGTTAGGAACTGTACTCGTAGGTCTGAGAATTCGAGACCGTCTCCCAATATTTCGATCCCCATTGACTCCAATACCTCCCTTAGGACCATAGCTACATCCTCCGGGATACACTCCTGAATTCGAATGACGTCTTCCAGACGCAATGTCATTTCGGACAAGGGTTGTACTGGGAAGTTGGTCCTGCTATGGTGTATTGCGTGTGTACGCTCCCAGTTGGGCGTATTCATAGCTGGGCTCTTCAGGAGACTGGAGAGTGAACTTCCTCGTCTCGGGGGAGGAAGGTTAAGGGACTGTACTGGAGGTGTTGGTAACCTCCGAGATGAAGTCCGAGATTGTTCGGATACGGCAGGGGATACCCTCCTCTCTGGAAGTTTCTCCTGTTGTCGTACTGTGAGAGGGTCAGTACTTCCCCCTTGTATCCTTTCGATAGCGGCTACTTGACCGCTGACTCTTCCGCCCGCGTTCGAAGCTGACTCCATATCTAGCTGCGGTATCGGTCCAGGGGGAGGTCCTCTCGTTCCCCAGGTAGGGGAGTATGCGAAACCTCCCATGGGACTACTGGCAGGTTGGGCGTAACCCATGGAGGTAAACCTCCGTTGTGGTGGTCCCATCCCAGGTTCCACTGGAGGGGGCCCCTGAACTTCCGGTTGACGTCCCTCTGGGGTCCGGATGTTGCTGGCGGTTTCATCCCCGAACGACTGTTCTGGGATGGACATCAGGCGTTGACCAGCTGCCACCGTGATGACAGTGGAGCTAGCAGCCTGGTTCGATTTTTGAGCTTGTGTCGTGTTTCCACGAGATAAGGCGCTCTTTTGTTTCTTCAATTCGGTCTTGGAACTAGAAGGTCGTTCCGTTGACGTCGCCGACATTTCGTCGCGACGAGTCCGTTCGGTGACGGGAGAGCTTGGTATAATGTAAGACCTGGGTCAAAATAGGTCTTAGGGTAGGTTTTGGTATGCGGAGGTTTATGTTGTAGCGTGCTAGGAGCAGGCTGGAGCTCGAAGGGAGCTACGAGAACCGCGACCGAGGACGGGAATGACCTAGTAGTGGTTGGAACGACGAGATGGTGACCCTTGAGGGGTTCCTAGGAGGTCCAGGGAGGTCCCTAATGCGTAGGGAGGTTCGGGACGAGTGCGGGACCGTAAGATATTGCGTAGTAGGAGTTGTACTCGCTAGAACGTCAATATAGAGTCGAGTAGGTAGTTTATGCAACGGGGTCTCGAGGGTGTAAGCTCCCGAGAAGGGATATGCCAGGGAGGGTAGGTCCCTGGGGGCTAGGTTGGAGGATGGTCGTCCTCGAGTGTGGGAGGTGGTAACGGAGAAGCAGTACGTAGTTCGACGTGAGGGGTAGCTTCGACGTTACCTAGATCGAGGTCCCGAAGCTTACGAAGTAGCTAGGGAGCTCTGGGAGGTTTGGGGAAGAGTAGCTTTACCAAGCGGATAGGCGTTGGGGAGCTTTAGTAATGTTCGAGGGAGCTCGGGGACTCACTCGGAAGGCTTAGACTTGAAGTAAAAGCGTATATTCGATCGTACCGACGATCAGAGAGACAATAGACAGAAGTAGAGAGAAACAGAGGTAGAGAAACAGAGAGGAAAGAGAAATCCGTATGGTTAGCAGGTACAAAGGGACAGGGACTGGACCTATGCAAAAGGGTGTGTGTTCAAAATATACCAAGCTGGGGCTTCGGGACATTGAGGCGTTACTTAAATAGGTACGGGAAGTGAACAAGAGAACATCTGGAGGCATGAGGTAGCTAATCGGAGGGAGGGAGGTAATCGAGATTAATACTTAAAGGGGTTATCGGCTAGAGGGCTTTCGTACGCGTGTCGGGATGAAGGACGTTTGGGTAGTGGCGTCAGAAATACTTGGGGAGGTGTCGGGTGATACTTGGGGAGGTGCGGAGGACATACAGGAGGTGGTTAGGACGTATGGCAACGTGTGATGATTACTGGGACTGGTCTGGTTGTAGCCAGGGCATGACAGATACACTGTCATTAAGTACACATCTGGAAAACCTGTTTTTTTGGCTAATTCTCCTAGAGCAGCTGAAAGCACTTTTCAGCAGCCAGAGCAAGTTTAAAATTTTGATCTCAGTGCTTTGGGTGCTGGAGAGTGCTCTCCAGCCAGTACCCTTGCTCTGGCAAACACACAGGTTTTGCAGATGCATTGACATAGAGTACAACTATTTATTACAACTGCTATATTTATACATCACAACAACCATGAATTGTAAGTACTTCAAGTTGAGATGCTGACTGTCAAGCTTCATCTGCAAAACCTGGATGTTCGCGAGAGCAAGGGTACTAGCTGGAGAGCACTGTCCAGTGCTGAAAGCACTCCCAGCAGTTTTTCAGTACTGCTGGGAACACTTTCCCAGCTGGACAGTGCTCTCAGCTGCTTTCGAGCTCTTAGCCGAAAATACAGGTTTTACAGATGACTTGGGGAAACTCCTTGCAAGTAATGTACACTATAACACACTCACTGGTTTTTTAACTGTTATCCTGCACCTAATCTGCCTGAATACTATTCCAAGGTTTTATCAACAGAGCTTATCATATACATTCAAATTACAGAGGTGTTGAAATAACCACATCTGCAAAACCTGTATGTTCGGCTAAATATCCGAAAGTAGTTCAGAGCAGTTCAGAGCACTTCCCAGCAGCGAAAGCACCCAGAGCAGGCTTTGATTTTTGCTTTGGGTGCTTTCGTCGCTGGAGAGCGCTCTCCAGCCAGTATTCTTGCTCTGGCGAGTATACATGTTTTGCAGATGCACTGTAAACTGAAAATAGGAGATGTAAGTTGATAAGATGTGCCACTGGTGTAATAGCTCCCATGTGACCTCCCAATAGCTTCACGTGACCTCATTTATGAGTTTATGAATTTACGGATTTATGACTTTACCGGGTTCCATAGTACGGTAGGTCTCAGATCCCGATGCTCTTACCATGTATTGTAGCACCAGTTTTTGCAGTGGTGAATGTAAATTTGTACCTATCTCACTCACTACTCTATGAGTAGAACATGCTCAAGTAGATTAGTCGAAGAACTTGGGTGGAAACCGCAAATCCCTGTGAGCCGGCCGGCCGGCCGTGCAATGGCAGAAATTTGATTGTGAGACTGATATTTAAATCCTGTTAATACATTTTCTAAGCTTGATCAAGGATTGAGGGTAATGGCCAGTACTACTTATCTAGAGACCAACATACAACCTACTAGAGACCAATGCATAATTGCCAGAGACCAGCCAATAAGTGCTGGAGAATGACGTTTGATGCATCACGCGCATCAATTCAAGAGCATGGAATATTGAACGAAATCTGCCGTCATACTTATCAATGTACGGCGAACCTCAAGATGTTCTTCACGGGCGTTATGACAACTATCAACAAACTTATCCCATCAAGCACAGATATTGCATCTGCGTACGCAAACGCGTCGGATGTGGGGCAGGAAATGGGGGTCGCTCTGGCATTATTCTTGGCGGATTTCTTTTCGAGGCACCTGCTGATAATGGAGCGAGGTGAGTCGTTATAGCAATACACGCTAACCTGTCTTTGACTCCATATGTAGATACAGATCGTGAAGCGCTCATCAATGCCCACTTTTACCTCATCAAGATATTTCAAGTGGACGAGCGAGAAGTATTCAAGATCTGTCTTGAATACTGGTTAATACTCCTTGTAAGGTCGTACGACGAAGTGTCTATAATACCCCTCAGTACAGATCTCAGCAGACTGAAACTGCGGAAAGACACATTTAGGAAGTCTTGTTAAATTTAAGGCTCGTTGCTGTGGGGAAGATGGTTAAACCTGAAGAGGTGGGTATGTCCGGCCTTCTTACACATTCATTTTCTCTACGATTTCGCCATCACATACTTACATACTATTTCTCTTCCTTATCTAGGTCTTAGTCGTCGAGAATGAGGAAGGCGAAGTCGTCCGCGAATACCTCCAAGAAACCGACACCATTGTCCTGTACAAATCAATGCGCGAGCTCATGGTTTGCCTTAATCACTTTGGCATCGTTGATGTTGAGATAATCCTAACGCAGAAGATGGCAGCACATATTGACGGCAGTGAATGGAGTTGGGGAAACTCAAACACGATATGTTGGGCTGTTGGGAGTATAATCACGCGCGATGAGTGAGTATACAAAAATTGTACTCGTCTTCTGACATTGTATTTTTGGCTCGAAATAGACGAAGACACCAAAAAACGGGTCCTGGTCCTTGTCATTCGCGAACTCCTGGGACTCATCGAGAAAAAGTGCAGTAAAGATAACAAGGCCATGATTGCTGCAAACATAATGTACATTGTCGGCCAATACCCTCGTTTCCTTAAAGCTCATTGGAGATTCTTGAAGACGGTAGTGAATAAGTTGTTTGAGTTCATCCATGAGACGCATGAAGGTGTGTATCGTTCACTCGGAACACATTTGGGCACTGGTATCTCTGTGCCCAATTTCACTCATACACATATGCTTTCAGGTGTTCAAGACATGACCTGTGACACGTACATGAAAATCACTACAACTTGCGGGAGACAAGTTTGTCGTTCGACAGCCTATCATTATCTCTTGTAAGTTTCAATCATTCCAGGACCGAGTAGGAACCACATTACTGATAGTTACCATTCTCTTTAGGCCGAGGCCCCAATGATCACAGCATAAGTTTTTCCATCAAGCGAAACGTCTTGTATGTTTGTTTGTAGCTGGATGTTGGTTTTCACTTCTCTCGTTTCCGAAAATCAACCCGACACCGAACCTTTGACGGTCTATACATTTAGTGTGAGTTTTTTTCCCGCGTTGATTTTGAGAGAAATGGCCTTCTATATACTGACTTTAAACCAGGTCCTTCCGGCGATCTTTGCTGCCACAACTCAGGAGCTTGGGAGTAAGTAAGTACGTTGGATCCACGGTCACCTTTAACAACGAGTTGGTCAAGTTGTGCCCTGTCTACGTGACTCTCAAGGAAAAACAACTCTGTAGCTGACATCACCGTTCAACAATCATACTTGTGCAATGAAGGTGGCATGTACCCGCATTGCACGGTGTCCTGATAGTGGTACATCCCACAGGAATATCCCCTCTTCCTTCATGACGTCAGCTACAGGGATGTGATTCCATGAGATAGAACCTTCCAGGTTTCGCACTTTCGAACTTAAGGACCTCTGCGTAGTCCTAGGTTTTTCTTACCCCTTGCCGGGTGGACCTTCGGGTAGTTCCCATTTGCTTGCAGAAGCCTGAGCTTGCGAACCCTGGCTTCATGCCTTCCCTCCTCTCCCAATTTTTCCCCCGGAAACCAAATTTACTCTCCACCGCTACCTCACCTTCAACGCCTTTGAGGACGCGAAAAGGCTTCACTGGTACCCGGCGACCTGATTGTTAACTTCCCCCCACCACAAGAATTTATATACCTACGCGATCTTCCAAGCGGGGTTCAGTACCCATCAAAAGGTATCTAAGAAGGGGCAAGAAAGGGTATGCAGTCTTCAGGTGAGTTTTTTATGTGATCCCTGGGTACTATGGCTCAAGGATTTTGGTGGCAGCCTGGTATCCAATCCGTTCCAAACGGTTGCTCAACTGTAGTCCCTAACGGCGCCTTGACTTGGCTGGTCCTGCTTCCCCCTTTCTATACCCGAGAGACCGTTTCCTATAACGCCGGCCGATGGAGGGTGCGCTGTCCTTGCACCCACGACCACTACGACTACCGTAACAGGCTGACTTCGACAAGACACCTCTCCGCGGTTTCTTCATTCTCTGCCTCACTGCCCTTGCCATCTTCGTCTACCACATCATCTTCGACAACCAATTATACGCAGATTATCTGGACTACGCAGCTTCTGCGTCTTATATTGATGAAATTTTGGAATACTGTCCGAACCCAACCCCTACCTTTGCCGAAGTTCTCTATCTCCCATTCGCCTACATCTACATACCCAAGTTCACCTCTGCCCTCGGCGTCCCCAATTTCAACATACTTTCAGAAGGAAAGAAGGAAAGATGATGAGCTGGAGACTTTATATGATGAGGTCTGGACGAAATGGCACTGGAGGGTTGAGAAACTTCGAGAACGCACCAGGCGTTGAGGCGATGGCTATGGAGCAGGCCTGAGCTCCCCAACCAGCAGGACCAGCTCATACCTTGCTCCTCCGACCTCAACAACGTCATATTCATTAGTAAATTCGACTTCTTTGTGGATTCGCAACTCCATCATCCATACCCCGACCTCCCTCGCTTCCAGGTTCATCTCTAGCGTATCCACCTACTCCGAGGAGTTCATGTCCTCTGCATTTATTATTGCCGTTTTCAAAATAATGCTGACTTTTCGCGACAGTTCACCTACACAGATAGATGGATAGATAGATACACGGCGCCATCCGAAGATGTGGTCCCAAACGCGGAACAGCCGGTCTCGAGGCACTGGCGGCAGCGAGCTCAACCCGCAAGGAGATGGTAGACTACCGCCAGGTCAACAAGGCAGAGGTACATAGTACAGAGATGAGAGTGTAGAGTAAGAGTAATAGTACAAATAAAAATAATCAATAACTGCCCAGATACGACATTTACGCCTCCTCGTCGCTAGTTACACCCTCCTCCTCACCATCTCAATCTTCCATTGTGAAGTGCTTCCATAGAACGATAGCCTCAATAATGAAGCGAGCCGCGGGACGGACAGAGTTCCAACTGAAAATGAAGGACTTAAGGTAGGAGAGGGATTCAGAGTTTGTGAAGGACGATGAGGAACTCAATCTCGGTGAGAAAACATTCAGGAACCACGCGGAAACCAGGGACAGACATGCACTGGAGAAGTACGTGCTGTGAAAGACTCAGGTTGACCGGGAAGTTTGCAGGCGCGACACTGTTTCGATGGACAGTCCACGGGTTCAAGAGGATGAATGCGAGTGGGTGAGGCACGGAATGTCAGCGGGACCATATCACCACACACTGGCAGTAAACGCGTAAGGGTGAGCCGATGGTTGGAAGTCGATACTAGGGTGAGGTAATGACGGAGGGTTCGTGCCTGGTATTTAGGTGGACCTGTCGCACAAGGTTCACGACGGCATCGAAGCAGAGAGAGGCGATTGCTGCTGTCGATTTCGCTTTGGAAAAATAGGTTGCATTGGTGAAAAACAGATTTGATTAATGACAGAACAGCTTGCTCAGAGAGCTGGGCAGTGTCCACATTTGCAATCCGCGGAAATCATAGGCGCACGCGGGGCGCACGTGAGGCTTATGCAGGCAAATACAAAACCTTCGTCTTAAACTTTTCCGAATTGCCATTCTCATTGAACACTGGATAAAATTCTTCCTGACACCGTCGCAGTCTCTTATAGATCAAGGTATGCATTCAGCCCCTCTATAACCTGCTGAGCTCTCATCCCGTATACCAGTCCCACCCCTTCAACAACAACACACGATTTTGCATGATTTTTGCGCGCGGATATTAATTGAAATTAAGTAAGTGCTAGATGCGTGAGCTGATTTACCCTGTAAAAGCTATAACATAATGGATCATTTAGTGCCTGTTATCCATAATCAAGATGATGAGCCTTCTGGTAGTTGGAGCAATGTACATTCGGAGTCCCTTCCTGAGGGTTCTGATGGACCTCCGCCGCTTACATTTATTGACAACCACAGTAGCGAATGCTTTGAGGACCATGGAGCTCTGCTCAGACCTTGCACGACCTCCGGGCAATTCGTCTTTGAGCTAGGATGGTTTGTTCTCTCAAAGCTAGTTCCGATGCCTAGCGATCGGGAAAAGGTGAAAGCCTGACATTACATTTGCAATAGAAAACTGACCTCTTGCGCCAGATCTTAATGCCTGTTAAAGGATACATTTCTCATTCTGGAGATGTACCATCGCCCATTGAGAAACCACCGCCAGAAATAATGTTAGAGATTTTCCAATTTTACATCTCTTGCAATATTAGGTGCGAGCCTTGGACGGATCATTCTCTTCAAATATTTGGCCTTCTCTCTGCTTCACGCCGACCTTGCCTCATGGTAGGCTGCCCAGCTCTACAACTCGCGAAGGTTTGTTCAAGCTGGCGTAAAACAGTGTTGGGTAATTCCTCTCTGTGGTCGTCGTTGTATATCGAAACCGAGTCGTTAAACACCTATCCACAACTCGCGTCGTTGGTCAAGCTGTACATTGTATACTCTCGTTCTGCGCCACTCACCTTCTTCATACGTACACAAGCAGAAGCGACCCATGAGATGAACCAGACCCTCAACCTCCTTATAGAAAACTCAAAGAGGTGGAAAAGTGCCAAAATAGACATTGCAGATTCAGGGTTCACACCGAATTTTTTGCTTAGTCGAAGCCTCAAAAATACGTGTGGAATCTTGGAGCTCTCTGTACCAACTCCCAACCTGGAGGATTTAGAAATTGACAACCATAATTGGCGTAATACTGCCTGCAAAATATTTCCTGTTTGCCCTAGGTTGAAGAAGTTTACTGCTAATCATCTATCTTGGGGCCCTGCTTTTACTGGCCATAATTTCTTCGAGCTAGTTGAGCTCCATATGGGCTCTGACGGTGGCCTTTTTGGGCCCTCCATTGCTCATTTTTTGCTGGGAATGCCTTCCTTGCAAACAGCCAGTATAGCAAAGTTTTGCAAAACTGATGATGTTGCTGCTGAATTAACCAGTCCGCATGAATCTTCTGTTACCTCCTTGAGAATCTGGACCGGTACGTTCCAGTGTCCAACTGCATGGAGGGGACTTGAGTTTCCTCAGTTGAAGACCCTGGAAGTTTTTCACCCTGCCACAACAATAGATCTAGAATATACTTGTTTCACATCAATACTGCACTCTGCTTCTTCATTACAGGTATTGGAACTCAAATGCCTTCCAGAAGAGATGGCTGTTGCCTTTCTTGCTGCATGTCCATCGATAAGCACTCTGAGCCTTCTACTTCAATACCCTGATGGCACCGAACTACTTAAACGGATGATGCTAGGCTTAACTGAATATCCTATTGCCTCAAAGCTGTCATCGCTCATTATCCGCGTATCTACCCTTAATTATCGATTCTTGCAAATGCCTGGTTCGCACCTCAGACTTCGCCAATTTCGAACCCAATTATCAGAAACTCTACGTCTACTACTAAAATCTAGAAGTGCTTCACTGCAGTCTGGTCTCCATTGCTCATCGTATCATCTGGAGCACTTTGTCTTAGATGTGACCGACGTCGATGAAGGCAGGGAAGAGGCCTGGTCCAAGCTGTCCTTGCTGGCACCAGGGTTCAAGACTTTCAAAATCATACGCCGAAGGTTCCGAGTCGGAAACGAATGGACTTCGGAATCACTTCAAAGCGCTCTAGAAATGTGAATCTGAGATGATTGCAGCTGTAATGCTTTTTCTGAGGTAATGTACAATCTCAGTCATGTACTCATCTTTCTGCGATGCTCATTAAGAACAGTTCATTGGGAGTAGCAACGACATCACAGAAGAAACGACAAAAGTCATTAGAATTTGGGTCCTTGTTGGCCATTTGATCATGAAAATGGGAAATCTTTATGTATCATTTCAATAACGTGAAAAATATGCTACATAAATTATCACGAATGTGAATTTGCCGTGCGTAGTCTGTGTGGAAATGGAATGGATACAGTGTGCAATATGTATGATGTTCCTCTGTTGAAGTTACATTACGTGTCACACCGAAAGTTACGAGGCTGTAGTTTACGGAAGTATCGTCCTTATGTACGGTACTTCATACAAAATTTGTTTCCTTTTATGGCAGTAGTTTCGCCTTATTTGGCGAAATGTAACAGTGAGTTGAATTGAATTGAATTTATGTGACTTGCACGAGACCTTAATCAGCACCACTGTGACTATGTGACTGTTCATCCTACGTGCCACTCTACTTCTTCGCTTCAGATGTGATACCTTGTTTACGCTTTTCATACGACCAGTAACACACATTACTACTCACACGCTCCTTCCCTTTCGTTACCGTTCTCGTCGTTTTCGATATCCATTCCCTTCATTCGCATCCTGGCATCTTCTTCGCCGTCTTCGTTGTCATTTTCGTCGTTTTCGATATCCGAAGCTATTCGTGCGAAAAACGAGGAAGATATATTTGCCTGAGCCTGAAGAAAAATTATCTTTGGGCCTATGTACAATAACACATACTACTGTGAGTATAATCATCGAATCCGTCCCACTCTCTTTCACCGGCAAGATATTTGATGGTTCTGCGCATTCAAGACAATCGACGTTATTAGCTTTCCTCCGACTCTTCTGACTCCCAATCTTCAGAAGATGCTTCCTCTAGTGTTACTTGCCACTCGTGACCCCAAGTCTTGAGTTCTTCTTGGTTGAACTGGTGCATGATCATAACTACTTTCTCGTATGAGAAATTTCCGCCTAGGGTATCCTCGTCAAAAAATGGCACCTTGGGTGGTCGCCTCCCTGGCTTGAGCGGTCGTGATGCTGCTAACACTGCGTACTTGTGATTCTCAAGGTTGAAGATACCACGACGCAAATTTTCTTGAAGGGCGGCCAACCACAAAGTGAAGCCGCTGAAGAAGGGCTGCGGGAAGGCTCGCCACGTCCCATTGTAAATAATCTTCGATTTTCTCCCGTCAAGAAAGCTATCGTCCTCTTTGTGCCACTTCTCATAACGATGGTCTCCAGTAGAAGGAAAACGGACCTTCTCAGCAGGACTGGAATAAAGGGAAACCAGTAAGAGAATATCGTAGAAGACAGACTCCAAATCGTGGCGGAACCGATGTGGACCTTGCCACTGAGACGAGTGTTGTTCATGCGCCATGTACGGTTTGGTGCCCATTCGGAACTTGGATGTCGACTCTTCATTTTGCGTGTTCAACCAGCTCGCAAGATCCCAATCATTTAATACACCGTATTTCTGCCCATTCTTTTCGCGGACCATGATATTACCCTCACTGATATCGCGATGAAGGATTTGAGGATATTTCCAAGCCCAATGATGACCTAGGGAATTGGGTGTAAGATAGATGATAGCGAGGATGAATGTAACTCACATTGGACAATATCATAGAACACTTGCGCACATTCCCTCTCAGTCTTCAAAGTTGACAGCGGTTGCAATTCCTCCAGAATGATGCCACGCACGACACACATCTCGTACTCTTCCCCGAAAATTTCCTTCAACTGAGCCTGCGGCGACTCCGCAGAAAACTCGATGTCGAATTTTCATATCTCGAATTGTTAGCAGTGAAAATGTAATTTACATTTATGATGGTATGTTCAACAATGGTGTACCTGTACTTGAACATTCCAATCTCAATGAGATAGATTGGGCCCAATGTCAGTCAGGTTCTGCTTCTGCTGTGATTTATTCCAGATCTAATAATTAATTATGCCAGTAGTCAATTCATATCATATATTATTTTTCATTCTATGCAACCAAAACAACCAGCCGAGTTTTGCCATGCTGTGCAGTGGCCTACAATCGCATGTAGAAAAAATTCTGTCCAGCGGAATCGTGACTTGATTACTATTTATTCATCTGCATCGATAACAATGTAGATAGTCTGAATGAATCAAAAGTTCTCAACATCGTGTATATAATAAACAAAATTATCTCAATCGTGGAAACATCCAGTTGGATGGAAGCACGGTCTGAATCTTTTTGTTTCTAAGCCAGTGAATCTACAACTAAATTTACAAATCTCTCAAACCGATTTGAAAAGAGTGAAAGGAAGGCTCTCGGTGCCCTTGGAAACACTGATGAATAAAGACTTATCAGTGTAGCAGAGAGCTTGATTGAAATATGAACAATCCTCAGGTCTCTTAGAAAACACGCCGGAAGGAGAAAAAATTCCGCTCGACGGAAATACCAAAATTCAGTGCAACTGATATATCATGTGACCGGCGATATGCCTGATATAGCTTATCCGCAGTCACATGATATATCAGTTAAGCTGAATTGTTACGATTCCGTCGAGCGGAATTTTTTCTCTTTCTGGGGTGAAAGATGAAACCTCAACTGAACCATCATATATCAATGTGACTGATAAGACACTCCCGCGTGATGAACAAGACGCAGACGCAGACGCAATTAAACCCCGGCGTCAGAACTGCTAGCCACCGACTCCGCTGCAACATAAGCCTACGAAGATAAAGAACCTTATCGAGAAGTAGTGAGGCATATAGAGGTGTTTCCTCTGTACGTTCTCGGAGTGGATGAAGTCGAAGAGGTCCTAGTCTAGCCTGTTTGGCGCGGAAAAGATATATAGATCATCTACGCTGGGTTGAAATTTGAAATGGGACGGTGGCCTTAGATGTTACCGTACTTAATCTCAGCTCGTCTATTGTAAGCTCACTTTATAGAAATTATACTGTAAGTATTTCATACAAATTACGGTCCTGATCCGACTGCTGGCCAGACTAAGCCGAGCCGTTCGACGCAGCTTCCTTCACCTTCAACAATATATCCTGCGATCTCCTGCCACTCCCGTCGCAGCTATCGTCCACGCTGGCATACTCCGCTCGTTCAATCTCGACCTCCCGACTTCATTGAAAGTCAAACAAGTGGATTGGAATGGAGAGAATGAACTTGGCAGATATTAAGAAGCGGCTGATTGGATGGAAGAAGAGCGTGGATGGATGGGAGAATATAGGTAAATGGTCAACGGAGTTCAACAAGGTCATTGTGTTTTGCAGTGAATCCGCGAAGGTCGATAATGTACGCACAAATCATGGTCGATGAGCCGAGGAACATTGCAGACTTTCTACGCAGTGCAGGGAGGATGGGAAGAGCAAGTACGGCTTCGAAGGGTTCGTAGTCGTTTTGGTAGGGGAAGAAGGAACGTAAGTCAAGGAAGGAGCGTGAGTCGAAGAAGGAGCGTGAGGAATGAGCGTGAGTCGGAGAAGGAACGCGAGTCAGAGAAGGAGGGTGATGGGAAGAGCAGGTACAGAAGGAGTCGTAGTCTTTTTGGTAGGGGAGGAAGGAACGTGAGTCAAGAAAGGAGCAGGTACGGAAGGGGTCGTAGTCGTTTTTGGTAGGGGAGGAAAGAACGTGAGTCAAGGAAGGAGCGTGAGTCGAAGAAGGAGCGTGAGGAAGGAGCGTGAGTCGGAGAAGGAACGCGAGTCAAAGAAGGAACGTAATTCAAGGGAAGAAGGGACTTCGTATGTCGGGTAATCCAGAACGCCGAACAATAATACTCCGTCTGATTCATCTTTGAGTGTTCTTGAGTCTTCGAGAACCTTGAAGTCTAAGGGCTTGAATTAACATGAGGAGAGCTTGAGGAGAGCTTGTGAAGGGCTTGATCTGGTTGCACAATTATCAACCTTTGATTACGAGTGCTTTGAGTCTGGAGTTTCGTAGAATATTCGATCAATAGAAGAACTCGAGAGTAGGAAAAACGCACATACATAATCTTATCGATCTTGTTTCCAAAGCGGAGGATCATTTTTTATTTGATTCTATGGAGAGGTGGGTAGCTAGGTTTTGGGATGTGTTGGATCGGGGGAAGGTAAGTAGGGCGTATGAGTATGTTGACAGCAGCAGGAAAAGACGATCTGTACGCTACAATATACTAAAACTGTTAAGGCGTCAGTGAGAACATTTTAGGCAAACAGGAATTCGCGTACCTTCATGCGACAGCAGCCCATAATAGAATAGGTTCAACGATCGTACTCCAAACGATGGGCAAAGTTTCGGAGAAAACGAATTGTTCGATGTGTTTTCGTTGACCTTGCATTGATTGAACATGAAAAGGAAGTGAACGAAATGAGGTCACGTACAATTTCGACAGTACGCACGCGGGCGATCAATGCACGCCATCTCGAGCAAAAGATGCGCTAACGACTCTGATACGCGAATGGGATAGACGCATAGAAAAATAAAGGAAAACTTACCCGCCCTTCGCCTGTTAGCGACCCGGATTGGCGGAAGCCATATCCTCCATGAGTCAGGACAATCTCTATCCCATTCTTCTCGCCGACGAATGAAGTCCTTCGACATGCCCACCTTCCACACATTGAGATGGACAAAGGCGTAAAGATATCCTTCCCCATCTGTATCCGAAATCCTCCGCATCTCGCGCTTGTTGTAGCGCCATTGTAATTCCTCGAACGACCGACGCATATTTATCGTGAAGGAAGAAAGATAGAGATCCTTGAAGGGAGGGTGCGAGAGATGGCGCTGTGTGTGATTGCGTAGGGCTGAGACGAGAAACAAAGCATGAAATATATGACGAATGACGTCCCGGAGCTGTGTGGAAGGCAGCCAATGGATTGTAGCCGTGGGTGTTGCGAAGTCCCGATGCGAAGGAAAAGCGCCGTCGACAAATGGTGACAGCCTCTCGTTGATGTGCTTGTAACGGATGTAAACGTGTAAAAAAAGCTCTGGTGTACAAAAATGAATACAATGTCAAAATAATCTTGCCCTACGTACCCTCTGGCAGAATCAAGGCTCTGGATGAGCTTCTTGACATTCCACATCTGGATGTTCTGCTCCGCAGCGTCCTGACTCATTCTGGGCAACGACGAATCTTCCTTGAATTATGCAGAAGATGTAGTTGGAAACCCTGGGTGTAAGAACGGAAAATTTTGAAATGAAAATGAAAAGTTCGCTTTGCGACATCCAACTCACCTTCCTGCAGATTAGCTGCAGATTAGCAGCTAAATACGACACCAAAGGCTTGATTGCATCATCCTTCGTCCACAGCGCTTTTGCACCAGCTTTCAGTGCGTCCATCAGGAAGGGCAAAGTAGACTCCGGATTTTGAGAATCCGGGCCATGGACATCACTGTACCAATCCGTCTGTAACACGAAAAGCAATCTTCGTACTAGTCCGATTTTGGCGAACTGCTGCTTGACCTTGAACTGTCTATATCGACTTGATTCGAGGAGAGTGAGAAAATGTTCCAAGTGAACACGTTGAATGTCTTTTCGAGTATGGCACCATAGTTCAAAATCAAGTACTAGAGCTCGGTTAGCGGTGTTGACGATGGTTGATTGGCGGTAGCAGTATAAGCCAAGGATTGAGGAAGGATGGAAGATTGGAAGAACATACTCTGGAGACCGGGAGTTCAAACCGAAAAACTCAAAAACCGTCTCAGAGCTGATCATGTTGATCATATCTGCCTTGGAACGAAGTGTATCCGCAAGGATGTCATAGCTACCTGGTGGAAGACATGGGGATGGTCAGCCAAATGAAACGCGACGAATGAACTACACGGAACCACAAAATGCACGTAACCGTTCTATATCTTCCGAATTCTAGTGCCAACTGTTCTTCATCCCGTCCGTCACCACGCCAAGTGCTCTAGAAAGTTCATGGGGAGTCTATTAGGAATAGATGGAAGGAATCGGTGAACTCGTGGAAAATATCGAATAACCCAAAAGCCAATCCCCTAAACACACCTTTGCCTGAACTAATCTCAGCGCGACAGCTGCTCCTCCGAGCCTCCAAAGCGTATAAAACAATTGGCTTTCATCAAGAAGACATCACCGCTCACAACGAAGTCTTTACTAGATGGTTCTCCGCTCCCAGTTCCGTGCGCGCTTTTCTGTCCATTCCCATACCCACTTCGCTGACCCTGCCCGCTTGCTCCCATTCCCATATCCACTGCCATATGCGCTTCTCTTTCCGCTGATCAAACCACTCCTCTGTCCATTTCCTCCAACAGCGCCTCCTCCTCCAGTGGGGCCACCTCCCCCCAACGTCGGTATCATCCCACCCTCTGCGAAGCCTGACTCCGCTGCAAGACGATCGGTAGGCGGACAGTGTGCAACATAAGGGATGGATCATTTGAGAGCTGCAACTTAGTCTATACACCTGTCATTCTCTCATACTACATAATGTACTAAAGGAATGGAAAAAAGAATCAGAAATAAAATCTCCTCATTTATATGAATTACCTTGATTCCCCTCGACGCTCGTGCAACTTTCCTAATAGTGCCTTGACCGGTCAATGCTTCGTGCCAATTTTTCGGCTTGAATCTCGACAAGCGTTTCTGCATAATCAATGGGCCAGATGACAGGATTTGGACTATTTGGAAGATCCGGTAACGCTTCTGGCACTCCGGGCGCAGGTGGATCCGTAACCCTCCAGCGTACCGAAAAAGAAGTCTTTGTAGCATCTAGTTACAAAAGTTTCAGTTAGTAAACAGACAAAATTGACAATGCAATTCGCAGTCAGGATGTAATGCATATGATAAGCAAAGCAATAAGCTGACCTACCGAACAATAGCAGTGTCGGAACCTGCTTGAGCGCGCTTTTGATCATCAAGCTCTCACATAGTTCGACGATGTCGCCGTCGTTCGGGACGCAGCATTTCCAGAAGAGTTTCACGGTTTCCGTAGACGCCATGGTGCAAGTTGCACTTATTATCTCAAATTGAAAGCCGTGATGGCGCACAGTACACATGTGATCGGGGTTTTGCTTCTTTATATAGAGCCTTCGAATAGATTCACTGAACCGGCTTCCAGGAAAGGAAAACCGAGACCCAGAAAAGGATCAGGAAGGCAGCACATTTGCCGTTTAGTACTGGAAGTTGCATATATGACTGGTGGCTCTTTATCTTCGCGCCTTATCAACATCCATGAACGACTTCGCAATGTCTGTATCTGTGAGTGCTAAAATCGTACAGACAACGATACAGTCAATCATACGGTCTCAGCTCGAGCGTTCATCCATGGCCAGCGGCTCCTTTGTATACGAAAACCGTACAGTGTGGGATGTGGAAGACTCCTGGAATCTTCTGACCTGGCAGGATTTCGATGACAACGGGCCTCAGTTGCCACAGGCCGCCTTGGCGGTAGACCAGGGCTCGTCGGTGACGCAGTCTGGACAGCTTCCATCGCCCTCGAATCATCCCACATATTTAAAAGATTCTCAGAGGACTCTCTCTCCGAGCAACTACAGTATCCCCCACCCCGTCGCTCTCCTCAGTAATGATCCTGGTAATAACCACAATGACGCAAGTATTTTATGCAATTCGGAAACTCTTCAGGAACCGCGTCGACATGACGACGACGACGATCCCATGTATTCGCAAATCCAGCGAGCGATGATGTCGCCGACGGAGAAGGGTCCGCACCGAAAGGAAACATTTAACTCCAATGCACGCTTCCTTACAAATGCTACACCTTCAGCGCAAGTTGTGGACAGAGACTGGCCGGTTTCCTCAACCCAAATCATCTAAACTCAGCCAATCCGTCGAATTTTTCCCAAACACCCGCCGTCGTCTCCAAATCACACATGACATGCCTACTTTCCCACCTCTTTTCACTGCCCTACCGCGACTGCCGTTCGCTTCAGTGCCGTTTGCATTTTCGCAATTCATCCTCATTGAAGCGCTGCAGCATCAAGTTGTCAAACGGCGAAGTTTCTTCATCTATCACGCCGATGTAGGGTGTGTCAAAGAAGTCAGATCTAGAGCTTTGTAGATGCCGGAAAGAGGGACCAGAAGGAGGAAATGTAGAAGAGCGGAGACTCTCGAACTCATCAGAGTTACCTTGTGTGCAGCTCTGACAATCCCAAAGTATGCACGGCTAACTTGGAGGAACTACATACAAGGATTGTAACAACAGAGCACATATGTAATAACGGTCTTCACCGCAAACTTAGTACATACTTAGATCTTGCACGATGCGTCTCTGTATTTCGCGTCTGCTTTTTTGTCTCTGTATTTCGTGTCTGCGTCTGCGTCTCTGTATTTCGCGTCTGCGTCTGTTTAATGACTCGACTCGGGGGCGCATTATCAATTGAGTTAATATCTGAAAATTCTTTTGTATGTTCACTCGTCCTGAATGACCTGAAGAGTGCTCAAATTTCATTCAAATTTCCTGCCGCATAGATATCCTTTGATCCATTTTGTTTCTCAAGGGCACTATGATGCTTCCTTTCATATCTATGGAATCAACCTGGGAAAATTGTCAATACGCTTGTGAAATCTTCACTTTAGAAACATAAAAATTCAGAATATAATTGGTCCAACCTGAATGGATTGATGATATGAATATATTCGTCTATTGTATACATAATTCAGAATTCACTCGATTCAACCGAGTTTTCCACCCTGCTATCAGTCCAATTGAGAAGATATCATTCTAGTGACAATTCCGTCGAGCGGAATTTTTTCTACTTTCGGTGTGTGTGGTAAAGGTCAGATAGAGCCTAATCCAGGCAAGTGTTCCAATCATATTTATGATTTCATAGGAATGTCTATTGCGTCGTGGGTTTGAACGGATCCTTCCACGTATCATGATCTCGGTCCAGCAATTCTAGTAAGTCGAGGGCCGATATACTCTAAAGCTACATCCAGAATTTCCCCAGTCTCTTGAGAGATAACTGTCGAGTTGGGGCAATGACGATCTTTGAGCCTAGAAGACATGGAAAAATTTCCGTAGTCTCGTTAGCACGCCCCGAACCAAGAATGTATGTAGGTCGCCTACCGGCGGTAATACCCCACAGCGGTGTATCCTCCAGTGTTTGTTTATGGCGAAATGCAGTACAAGAGAGGCATCGATAAGATGGCAAAACTATACCAGGCTGATGGAGACAAGAAATTGAGGCAGGACGCGGAGAGCAGGAAGGTAGAGAGTGAGAAGAAAATACAGCTTCTTCAATTGACTCGAAAACGGTACAAAATCTGCATTTTTTGGACGATGCCCTCGCCGAGGAAGAGGAAGAACCTAGTGTGTTTACATCTGCGTTGGAATTTCCGCTCGTTCTATAACTTGTACCCTTCCAGACGGTACAGGAATCGAGGGAGAACGGAAAGAAAACCTCCGAGCAAAACCTTTATCAGGTACTCTCTCAGTCGCTATTCAAGGCGCCAGAGAGCTAGACCATGCACCCATCATAACTCGATTTCGTTCATCGAAAAACCAAGTCGTCGAAACCTCCGTATCACTCAAAGTCGAAGGCACCCGACTAGCTCGATCACATCCTTCCCGCACAGATCGTTAGAATGAAGACTTTGAAATCGCTGTCGACAAGGCAAACGAAGTCGAAATTGCTGTTTAGCTTTGACTCTTGAGTGTAAGTCGGACCGGACTCCACGGTCACGATACTCGTCTATCAGCGCTTAGCTTTCTTGCTCTTTCTTTCGATTCCCTTCGTAAGTTTTGATCCGCTTTTTCCTCAGTGCAGCGCATGAATTTCTCCATGCACAGAACGAGCCCAAGCGGAGGAAATTCTGTGTCTCAGAAATCTAGCCGGAGCATCGCAGATATTCAGATTGGAAGAAAGCCTTGCAAAATTCGGGCTCAACACCAATCTCCCGCCGCCTTCTTCAGTGCTTAGAGGTCAGTCCTCCAAGCTTGAATATTAGTGTGCGCTCCACGGTCCTGGACTGCCTGCAGCAGCGCTGTCTACTTTAACGGGTTTGACTACCCCTTCGACCGTTCCAGGATCGCCAACTACAAATTCTACTCATTCCTCTTCGTCGACATCTTTCTCATCATCATCATCAACATCGAACACCGCGTCCCGCTTCACTAGCACTTTTTGCATCATTTGGATCATCATTCGCATCTGCATCGACCTCATCCATCTCCTCGCATGCTCTCGTTTCACTATCTACATTGGTCTACCGTCACCGGGATCTCATCGCTCTACTCCTTCATTCTCCACTTCATCCGAATACAATGAGCTAGACAAATCTGATGGGTGACCAGACGGTTCAACGCTGTTGACATTTCCTGGCGTCCCTACTGGTCCATATTTATCCAATCAGCTCTGTATCCTCATTTGACGACCGTCCTACACGCGGTCAACCATTAGAAGACTCCTTCCAGCAATGTTCATCAGATCTTACTTCGGGCCATTTTCCCCAACCACAAGATAATACTCCTATCAGTATTGCCTTCGAAACCGGGCAACAATGATCTGCCCGGGACGAGCTCGAACTTCGAGGCGGTCCCCGCTATTACCGTTAATATGGAACTCATTGGGCTTCAGCTAGAGCCAGACCCACCAGACCCAGTGATAATACCTACTGCAACGTCCTCCTCCACTGCGCTTTCATCTGAGGGCAGCACTCTCCCCTTACCGTTATCGAAAGAGGCTAATGAGAAGGCATCTGTGGCAACGACAGAGCGAACTAAACCTGCCAGTGCTCCGGGCGGAGGACGAGGAGGGCGTTTTGCAGCCTTTCCTGTGAAAAAGCGTGCACCGACCAGCACATATCGTTCTGTTTTCCAGTCTGCATATGTCGCGACATCGGGTTGTGAGACTAGAATTGTGAATCCGGTGAACGCGAGGCCAACTACTTGCTATCCATATTGGTCCTGATACAAGTATCTCGGGCTGTGAAGGAGGACGGAAATGTTGAGAAGAAAGAGAAGGAGTTTGCAGCGATATCCCGTTCCAGTTCTCCGATAGAAGCAGATATACCTCTCCTTTTCTGCCACTCGAAGCGCCTGAATCACCATCGATCTCATCTTCCTCTCCACTCGGACCTCTCCACTCGGACCTTCTAGAATGGATCAGGAACCCACTCTCGATTCAAACCTGCAGCCAACGTTATTTCCCGAAACTATCCTTGCGCCCGCTCCTATCCACCCAAATTGCGTACGATTCGCTTCTAATCCGGTAGATCGTGGTTCAGGTGGCGTATGGATAGTCGACCTGGGTTACCAACGCCTAATTTCGATGACCGTATTCCAATTACCAGACCTACTTCACCTACTTTCACCTACCAATTTGGATCCATTACTGTCCATCAATGGGACATCTCCTTTATTGTCATTGACAACCCCTCCTTCTTTGTCCCTCCTGACATCGCCCGCTGTCTCTAATTCCTACGATTTCCCAAAAGAATACACCATAGGAATACGCCAATTCGTCTCGCTAAGGAAGCCAAGGCAGAATTCGACCTCACTTCCGCTTGTGTGCGATCCTGAAGAATACGACTTCGGAACACCAAATACTGTTCCGGAGGACCGCGCCGTTTTCTTTGTCATGGCTACTACGGAGAAGGTGAACCAACCGACAACGCTGTCCAGCTCATGCAGAACCTCCAAGACGAGTCCTTCGAGTTCAGTCAAGGCGCTCACGATCTTTCCGGTCTCAAATATGTCGCCTTCGGACTAGGAAACAAGACCTACGAGCACTACGCCGTTATCTCACAATACGTAGACACTGCGCTCGAAAAGATGGGGGCTACTTGAATGGGTATACGTGGTGAGTGTGACGACGATAAGAGTATGGAAGAAGACTACTTGGGATGGAAGGACGGAATGTGGGAGGCTTTCGCTACCGCCATGGGTGTTGAAGAGAGCCAGGGTGGTAATACCGCCGGCTTCGCTGTTTGTGAACTTGATTCCCACCTAGAAGAGAAGGTCTATCTTGGTATGTGAAAGCTTAACTTCGGCGTTCGATCTGATGCTAATCCATTCCTCCGGTGAACTTTCTGCCCGTGCGCTTACGCAGACCAAGGGAGTCCACGACGCTAAAAATCCTTATCCGGCTCCTCTGACTATCGCCCGCGAATTTTTTCCAAGATACCAAAGACTGAAACCATGTTCATGTCGAACTCAATATTGAGGGTCCCGGAATCACCTACCATGGATCTGCCAGCCATCCAATTCCGAACTCGAGGTTGACCGTCTCTCCTCGCTCTCGTTCTCTACGACAAACAGGACAAGATCATCACCATTGACTCATTGGACCTTGCCTCGCCAAAGTTCCTTCCCCCCACTACCTATGCCACAGTCCTTCGCCACGACATCAACATCAGCACTCTTGCTGGTCATCAGATGCTTGGCATGTTCACCAAATTCGCCCCAAATGCCCAAACTGAGGCAGCTATAAAGGAATTTAACACCAACAAGGAAGTCTACCATGAGATCGTCGCCAATGACTGCTCAAAAGCTGGCGAGGTTCTCCAGTTGCCGGTTCCTCCGAAGAAGGACCGAAACGGCTGCGACAACCCAGCGGACACATCTATGAAGCGTTCTCTTCATTCAAGTGCGTCCGGATCGCCCCACACAAAGCATGCTCTAATCAAAGCCGAGACTCCCCTTACGAAAATGCCGCACCAGCTCGATTTTAAACTTCAAGTCAAAATGCAGTACAAGTACCAGGCTGATGGAGACAAGAAATCGAGGCAGGACGCGGAGAGCAAGAAGATAGAAAGTGAGAAGAAAATACAGCTTCTTCCATTTGCTCAAAGACGGTACAAAAATCTGCATTTTTTGGACGATGCCCTCGCCGAGGAAGAGGAAGAACCTAGTGCGTTTACATCTGCATTGGAATTTCCGCTCATTCTATAACTTGTACCCTTTCAGACAGTACAAGAATCGAAGGAGAATGGAAAGAAACCCTCCGAGCAAAACCTTTATCAGGTACTCTCTCAGTCGCTATTCAAGGCGCCAGAGAGCTAGACCATGCACCCATCATAACTCGATTTCGTTCATCGAAAAACCAAGTCGTCGAAACCTCCGTATCACTCAAAGTCGAAGGCACCCGACTAGCTCGATCACATCCTTCCCGCACAGATCGTTAGAATGAAGACTTTGAAATCGCTGTCGACAAGGCAAACGAAGTCGAAACTGCTCTTTACGACAAGCAGGTCGGTGGAACACATGCGGTTCCTATAATTCTATTATGGATCCGCATCAGTGATCTTGTCGAAGCTCTGAGGAGGCAAAAGGTATTTATGGAGAGCGGACAAGGTGGCTGGGTTCCTTCTGGCGCTATGCATGGTGATGCTGGTCATTCAAACTCGGCGGACCCGAACATCCCTCTCAGCTTTGGCGCTGCTCCTCCTGGTGGCTTTGGTCCTCAGGGAAGCATGGGAGATGGCATACCACAGCAACCATCTGAAGGTATCGAGGCATGGTTTTCAGTCGAGCCTGCAGGTGCTATTCTCTTGCACTTGGAACTTTGGTGGGTCTGTCGCAAACGTGTCATCTTCATACGTGGACGCTCATCGACAAATAATCAGTCAACGAAAACGTCTGAAAACGCCAGATCGATGCACCTCTCGGCGGTGTAGGTCGTTAAGGCGTTGTCCGTAAACGGAAGGGCGAAGTGCATGTGATGAGCAGGCACAAGTTTATTCAAAAGCAGGCTTATCAGCTCATGCTCTGCGCCTTTTGTAGCGACTTCTCACTCAATGCCACGGGTTACTAGTGCGAAGATTGCCATTACACATGTCATAAGAAGTGCCATGAAAAGTCACTGTGGATACATGCTTCCGCTTGGTCGTCAGAACGCACGAAAATGTTCCGAATGCGATCTAACTAGCCATGCGCACCTCGTTGAATGCGACATGCTAATTGTGCACACCTCGTTCCGAACTTTTGTGGTATGTCGATGGAGAGCGCAAATACTCTCCGACTGGACATGCGGGATATTAATTTTTATATCTTGTTCGTTTCGCATTGCGATTTGCTCTCAATAGGCTTGTTGGAATCATGTTCACCCTCGCTACCCGGTTATATAAGCTGCAGAGGCTACGGTGGTCATTGGATTGTTCGCCCACCGACCCCTGCATCCTCAAAGTAAGTGTTGGATTTTTCTTCATATCTAGTTGATTATCTGGACTACGCAGCTTCTGCGTTTTATAATGATGAAATCCTGGAATACTGTCCGAACCCAACCCCTACCTCTGCCGGAATTCTCTATCTCCCATTCGCCCACACCTCCATACCCAAGTTCACCTCTGCCCTCGGCATCCCCAATTTCAACATACTTTCAGAAGGAAAGAAGGACAGATGATGAGCTGGAGACGTTATATGATGAGATCTGGACAGGAAATGGCGCTAGAGGGTTGAGAAACTTCGAGAACGCACCAGGCGTTGAGGCGATGGCTATGGAGCAAGCCCGAGCTCCCCGTCCAGCAGGGCCAGCTCATACTTTGCTTCTCCGACTTTAACAACGTCATATTCATTAGTAAATTCGACTTCTTTGTGGATTCGCAACTCCATCATCCATACCCCGACCTCCCTCGCTTCCAGGTTTATCTCTAGCGTATTCACCTACTCTGAGGAGCTCATGTCCTCTGCCTTTGCCTCCCGGTGCTTACGGCCCAACTTCAGCGACGATGAAGGCCTCCCTCCCTATCATCTGCCTCAGTCCCAGCTCATTCCGCAGCGGCCTCTAAATTTCGAATTTCGGTGGCCTTAGGCTCCGACAGCCGGAGCACTCCCACTCTGGATTCACCATCATCAGCACGAGGGCATCAGCTATCTACCGCTCCAGGAGCTTCCAGTGTAGCAAGACCAGCATTTTCAAATATTTCTCCGGCGGCGTGTTTCGAATCGGTTTTTGGGGGTACCGTCTAAAGCCGGTGGACTAGTACCTCCTCCTTCTCCGTTGGGTCTTGTCCTGCACCTCTCCCTGGTGATGTCTCACTGACTGCCCTGTTTTTTCCCCAGATAATTACTACTTCCATTCTGAATGGCTCAACACTATATGGCTGAACTACACCTTGGCTGT
Organism: Lentinula edodes; assembly: GCF_021015755.1. Classification (NCBI taxonomy): domain Eukaryota; kingdom Fungi; phylum Basidiomycota; class Agaricomycetes; order Agaricales; family Omphalotaceae; genus Lentinula; species Lentinula edodes. The sequence goes on from NW_025764313.1 coordinate 794,525, forward strand.
AACTTTCATCGAGGGTAAGGTTGACAGCTCCGGCCTCCCGAACGTGAATGGGCTAAGAGATTGGGTGAGGCAAGGAGACGGAGGACATAATTCCGAAGGAAACGCAATTTTGTATAAGGCAGGTGTCTTTCTTGTGACGTCTTTTCCCTGCTGTAACCTTCTATCATCTTCCACACCAGGTTCTCATAATAGCGACTTATATTCTATGCCCGCCACACCACTCTTTCCCTCACCTATTCTGCGAACGTCTCTGCCTTCAACCCACATTCAACTCCGCCTTTTGGATGCTTAAGGTTGGAATGTACAGGGACAACACTTCGAAAACCCTCACTCCGCAGGATGGAAACTCATTAGCGGTTTTGTTCAACGTGGCGTTGAATGATACTTGGAAGGAATTGATTAACGAGGGCCTAGAGAAAAACTGGGTTGAACCGCCCGAATCGCCGGATACGATCTCGCCATTCATCGGTGAGTTTGAAGTGACCTGACAATTGATATTTTCAAGAGGAGTTGCTGATCTGGATACCGACTCTTTCATAGCTGCAAGCACACCATGTCACAGGGAATAACACTTGAGTGTTTGATTTACTCCATCGAGAGTGGGGATATATCTTGTATAACAATCTTTCCGCGACGCTCAATTAGAGAAGGCTGGGATTGGCAGGGCAGAGAAGAAGGGGCAATGGGGAATGCGGAGAAGGAGAAGGAGGAGAGGGAGGAGCAGAGTGAACAGAGCGGGCCGAATATGAGGAGGCAGGTGATCGTATCATTGGCAAAGAAGGAAAGGAAGGTAATGACGCGAAGGAGGGAAGCGGCGGCGTCGTTGGTTCCTGCGGAGAATTCTATGAGTTCTATTCTCGATGTCAACATTGGAGCAGCAAGAGCAGTCGGTGGTCTTTTTTAATGCTGGCGGAGGTGGTGTAGATGATCCATGCCCGTGGTCTGACGCCGAGCCATGCACGAGGGTAGGCGGGGGAGGCATGTTGATATAGTATGCGGATCCACTAACTATGCCTTTTGGTGTTTCAGATGGTTTGAGGCTGGAAAACTGAACAACAGCAAGGTAAAGAGCGAGAATGCAACAATGAAGGTAAGGAAACCTAGGATTCACTCAAATTCATTTGCTGATCATCCTTTATAGGTTGGGCAACAACCACGATGAGTCCGCCCATCGAGCTGGATCATTTCCCTACCAGTGAAGGGCAATGATATTTATGTAATTCGATTATCCTGTCTGTGCTTTTTCCGCTGATTCGTGGTCCAACCAATACTAATACATATGTACAAACCAGCCTACACCACCCAACAGTAGTTATAGGATGAAGTGAGCTAGTTTCACTGTGCTGAACTGAGCTCTTTTCTAAAACTTTTTACTCTATGCACCACATAATCACATGCCCTGTAAAGATGCCCTAGAGCCGACGCTGAAGTTGCTGCCCTTTGTTACACACCATCAAAATGGTTGCTGGCCCATGAGGAACGTGGCCTGCCAACTCTGGCTCTGGGTTCTGGTGTCATTCATGACCAACGGTACGTTGCTCTATGCCAGAGGCTCCGGAAAGACGGCTGGTATTTATGCCTGGGCGCTAGCTGAATTACCCGGAGCCCTCCGTTAGTAGCCTACGTCTTTCTTAACTCACGCCTCATTTACCCGCCGCTTCATTTGTTTTGCTGAACGCGTTGGCAGTTGCAGCCCCCGACTAGACCTAGAACGGCACGTCAACCTATTCTGAGCTTGGATACGCCTTTGTAACTGTTTGTTTGAGCAGACTCGCCCAGGGAGAGCATTTGCCGACTGGACTGAACTTCCAATTAGGGCTGCCGATGGCTTTAACCTACAGGACACCATTTGAGCTACAGAACTGGCCCGGGATGGTATTCGACCCGACTTCGTGGATTCCCCTCATCCCCCTCCTCCCTTCAGCCCCTCCGCCTCCCCACCTGCTAGTCCTTTGTCCACCCCGTCAGGCCTCCCCATGCCCGCCGAAGCCCCTTACTCCGGCTCCCAGCATGCTCCGCTGGATCCTACCCCCTCCCGCCCAGGCTCGTCGAGGTCGTCAGGCAAGCGAAAGGCGTCCTTCGTAGATGTCCCTAGCGCTAGGGCTCGAAAGCGTCCACGGGCCCCTCAACCGCCGCCTGCTTCGCCAGTTCGAGAGATGGCTAAGCCTCCTTCAAATCAATCTTGACAGCATGCAAAGCGGAGGGCTAGAAGGCAGCGAGCCCAGGGCGGAGCCTTCGGGTACCAGCCGAAGTTCAGCCATGCCCAGAATGCCAGCTCAATCTACGCCGGCCTTCACCTCAGCGATATTCTTGGCAGCACCTCCGGGTACCTCGGTAAAGAGCGGGTTGATCCCGACCGTCGCGACAGCATTTGGTCACTGGATCAGATGGTAGGCGAAGGTTCCACCCATGGGATGAAGCTCATCAAGATCAACCTCACTAATCCGGGCATAGCATTTTGTGTCCCAGCCTGATTTTTCAACCTGCTATGAACAGCTGCCCAATGCCCCTTGTTAACAACGACCTTGTGTACGGGGTTGTTGTTCCTCCTCCGGAGGCGCTGATGGAAAGGTGGACCCCTCCTTCATGGAGGCTGCGGGGCTGGCTGCAAAGAAGCTTGATGAAGTTAGGCCTGACCTCTTTAAATCAGGTAGGAAAAACTTCACGGATGAGGATCATCGCCGTGGTCATTCATTACAATCTTTCAATCAGCACCGAATGGAATGTACTGCTCTTAGACACATTCTCGCCATCGTAAATGCCATCATTGATTGTCTCATATCCGTTACTGGGGAATTGTCTTCGCCATTTCCCGCCACATTCTGAATGTCAAACGAATCCACCACCTGTACAGCTTTCCACTATTACACCAGTGATGATCTCACCTTACAGGCTCTACAACCCCTAATGTGTTCTCTTCTACATCGCCGCCTTCTCCAGAACTGGGCATCACGATCTTTTACCGGTACTCCCGAAGTACAGTTCAATTGTTTCACAGGTGCCTCGTTTTTGACGTTTGACCTTCAAAGTGGCGCCGTTGCTCTATATTTTTTTCTACGGTTCCGCATAAACGTTTCCCTGAGGATTCTGCGATAAAGAATTCAGTGAGCACGAGTAAGCTAAAGACCACCGAATGCAAGTCCGTCTCATTGTAGAGCACGTACACCAGCGCTACCCTATGGCCGGGCGATATTCACTTCAAGTCCTGGATCCATTATCTCTATCTCCCGCCAGGCTTTCACTATTCCTCAATCCGAATTCTCCGTCAAACTCCATGCAATGAATAGCGTCGTCTCTCCTCATCCTGGTAAACTCATGCCTGCCTCGGTGCATTGGGGTGAATTTAACAATGGTGTAGCTGCAGCGCCCAGAATATGCTCTTCGCCGCGGCGAAGAGCGTGGACAGTTCATGGATGGTATTCAACAAGCCCTCTGAAGTGACCGCAGAGTAGTATGCAGGATCCTGGGTGGACTCTGACTTACGAGTCGTTGAAAGAAAAGTTAACATGACGTTTGACCCCCAACCATGACTCTATATCGATTGGTGTTTTGCTCGGGTCAACAGCGGCGAATGTGGGTAATGGGAATCATCCGCATGGTACGCTGCTCAATCATTATCCTCATCACTACACTCGCTGATCATACCTACCAGCCTGACGGTATCTTCTACTTCCCGCGCTGTATACATTCGCTCACGAACAAACGCTTAGAGCTTTCTGGCATTCAGACTTCATCCTCTCTTCAACATTCTGCTCCGGGAGGAATTCAATGATTTGGCGTAAGTAGCTACGTATTCTACATAATTGATCGATCGAATTACTGCCATTAGTTATGCAAACAGCTGTAAGAGCCTTTTCTCAAAAAGTCCCTACGCGCGAAGTCATCCACTATTGCAATCAGGTGTTGAATAATTATCTGTCACGGATCAATTTCTTTCACACCAAGTCACATATGTACCTTTCGATTCCATACTCGTTTGGAGAGAGAATAAAACGAGACTTTTATGAATTTTCCTTACGGGAAGTCATCCACTCATCCACCATACTTCTTTCTCGCCCAATCTGGAATACTAAAAAATCCAAGTCACTGAGGGGTGTTTCTGATGGCCTCTGCAATCAATATAGCAAGCTCTGAAGGGACGGCGGAAAAAAAGTTTGTCCCTGACTGAATAATTGAGGCAATTGCGCTAACTCTTTCTTTATAGTTCACCAACTCAGGCAGAATCAGATAACTCTGCTCGCAGTCGGACGGTGATGACGATGCTCTCTGGCTTTGCCAACGAATGTATGACTGAATGGGGCTTTTATTTTGCAATGACACAGGAATTGGTAACTCAAAATCGAGAACGTGGCCCTTAGAAATGAAAATACAGCCCTTAGAGTGGGAAATGCAGCATTGAGGAATACCCAGTCTTCTATGGAAACCAGCATGAAGAAACTTTGGCAAGATAACGAGATCCTTGACCGTACATTGAAGAGTATTGGCCCGGAGCGAGACTTCTATAAGGACAGAGCAGATCGCTATCATGCATTATTCGCTGCATCCCCTGAAGCACTTCCTGCTGTCTGTCATGATCTTCAGCAGGAGGTCGAACGATTACGAAGACAATATGCAGCTCTCACATCGACTATCGAAAGATTTGTCAACGACGGGTTAGCTCTCGGAGTACTTGTGAAAAGCGATAACAGTCCCGACGGTATGTAGATGCTATTCGCTCAATCACTCCGACTCAGTACTGCTTTACTGATTTTGCTGATTAGACATGTCGCTCAATGTCGACTACCAACGACCTCCGCAAGCCCGAGCGGCGGCTCCCTCAAATGTTGATCAGAACATGCACCAACAGCAACCTTATATGAACAACCGTTCTCTAATAATATCTGATACCAGTCATTACGTAATCAACCGGATCAGTTCATCTAACTTCCCAAACAGCATCACAACCACAGACCTTTGCGCATAGAACCTCGAACAACGCCCCCGAAGTGACGCCTCTTGCCAACCAACGCCGACATTCTGTCCCGTCTATCTCGCCATTCGCTCATGAGCGTCCTGTCATCGGTATCTCGATGCCAGGCCAAGTGTTACAGGCCCAGTATAACGCTCCGCAATCGAACCGTGTTCCCGCCCAGGTTGGCATTCACTCTCATTCTCAGCCTCAGCCTCGTTCCCAACCTTCCACGACCTGCCCGTACCCTTCTCCCACGATCACTCACCCACAACGTTCCGCATCCTCTCACCCTTCGTCTCATTGTCAAGTACAGATGATCTCGCAGGGCCGTCCTACACCTTTTGAAAACCGTTCGTCTCGTTCGAAAGTCCCTCATAGCCATTCTGTTCCTCTAAACATCCAATCTACCCAATTACGAATGAACCGGCAGAGCCATTCTGCACGCTCAAAAACCAATCTTCTCGTTCATCTGTTCCTCCACATAATCGACTACCACCAATGATTCCGTTGGAACATACTGCATCTCTCGAGACTCAAGTATCTCGTCCATCGACTCCTCATTCTTATCCGGTTCCTGCAAATAATCAATCCATACGCTCGTATGCTTCTTCGAACAGAGTATCGCCTTCGCAAAGCGCACAAAATCCTCGCATCTTCGGTAACGTCCATCAGTCCAATCCCTCTACGGTGCTGCAGTCTGTATCTCGCATGGGCCCGCTTAGCACCGTTGTATATCACACGCCTGTTCTAGTGTCCTCTTCCAGCGACGTACATATAGCGGCGCAAGTCCACAACGTACAGATTGATGACAAGAAGCCTATCCAAGGACCAGCTCCACCAACTCCTCCTCAGTTGGATAGATCGCTTAGTTCCGATCAGGAACAGTATCCGACGTTACCATCCCCCCTTCTTATTCGAACACTACTAAAACGCGCGCCGAGTATCAATGAGGGTGTCTCTTTAAGTCCTTCCAAGCGTATGCGTCTAGATGGAAAAGAACCGACGACTCTCGTTCACTCCGCTAAGGCCCCTACCGTGCCACGGGGTTTTGAACCCATGGTCTAGGATGTTGTCCCTTCGCCTCATTTCAATCAACTGGTAGCTGGGAACGTAATATTCCAATCCCCAAATTTGGGGTTGCCCTCCCACCCTAAAGCGATAGGGGAGGGAAGGGTGCTGGAATCACAGAGAAGGATCAGCTGGTCTCTCCTTCGAACGCCCTTGCATCGGTTGAGTCTCACCTAGAAAACGTGGAGGACCCACAAAGCAACTTGATGTCGGATAATCCTTCTGGCCCAATGATTTCAAACGTAGGAAGTTGTCAAACGGTCAACAATGGGGAAGCAGAGGGGTCAGAAGTCGATGAAGCGGGAAGGGATAAAGAGGGTAAAGAGGAAGGGGGCGAGGATGAGGATGAAACGAGTTGTGCAGAGAAGGAAGCACTGGGAGAGGTTTTGAAATTGGAACATCCAGGCAACATATGCAAGTTGTGTCGGTGAGTTGTCCCTAAATCATCTATATGCCCAATGTGCACTTTGCTGACTACACCGTAGTTCACGACATGACGGGTATCCGGACAAGTATACTGACGCTGATACTCCCACCTCGGTACTCGTCAGCCACTTTACCACTGTCCATCCAGCAGGATGGAGTCGACTTCGCGGCTCTTCAGTTCCAACGTTGACTCCGACCGCCGCCTGATTTCTCTCGCGACCAAGAGTATTGTGCTTTTTCAAACATGCATTAGACTCGCTCGTTTCCTCATTCCATGTTAGATTTTGCATGTTCGTTTCCTCCTTCGACTGGAAATATCACAATTCTTCCTGAAACAACTATTTTTGGGTTCATATTAAGGAATATCATTTCCGTTCGTCGTTTCATTCATCGCAGTCATAATGTGCCCTTGAATTATACACTTCGTTGTATACACATTGCATTTCTGGGACCTTGTATGTATTGGCACAAGCTACTCACTCTATTATATCCACTCCTTTCAGTAATAAACACCTTCAATACATGTATGGCGTAGTTATCTGCTTCACATCGAAGAACTCGTCGAGCCAGTGCTTCTTTCTTCTGAAATAATCCCACACCTTATGATCACTTCTATGGCCAATTACACCTCTATATATACCATATCATTCTTTTATACTATGTACACTACCATATGCTCTAGCACAACCGTCACATCACTCCTGAATTTCCCCATCCTCCAGCTCAATTTCGGCACACTGGTCATGTATCTTCATCTTGTGATCCCGCTTTCGCGCCTTTTTAGCTGCTTCCCTTCGTCTTTTTCCGGCCGCTCGTTGTCTCAATTGTGCATCAGGATCACTGATAAAGGCCCATTCTATAGCCACAAAGAAAACTGGATCCTGGCGGCAGCATGGACCTGTCGAAGTGTGAGTTGTCCTGAATTTCTGAAAGAGTAAATCGCACATTTGAAGAAACCATTGACATGTGATTGCTTGATCATCCCAACTGCGCATACAGCACAGTATGACTTCTTAAAGCACAAGCAGGTTGTGACCACCTTCCCTATGTGTTCTTCACATACCTAACCAAAATATTCAATAGATCAGTATTAAAAGGATTATTCAGAAACAATCTTACCACACAGCTTTCAGAGTAAGCCCAATCATCTGACTTATGCTGAAATACCATGTAAGAGCTCAATATACTGCATGCTGAATGACAAACCTCTTTTCGAGCCTTCTTGATGGTCTGAAAAAAGTCTCTACTAGATATTCCAATCGCAGCCGTGTCTATGGACAAGCAAACAATCTGTAGGAATGTTCAAATCAAGCCTGAGGTGCACATGAAGGGACTTAAATTCACTTGGTACAGCAATCTCCAGTTCTTGCAATCAAATCCCAATCGATCTGGAGGTAGCCACAAAGTTTTTGGATCAATAAGGATAGTTTCTTGTGAAGGACCATCAAAGCCAGTGGGTCCGGGGTTACTGCTCGTAGTTGTTATTTTATTCTGTGAGTAAGTTGGTGGTAGATCAATGTCGTCTTCAGATTTGTCCACTGTGTTTCTAATCACTATTGCAGACCAAGACTCAAGAACAGGAAGCAACTGACTATTGTGATCAATATATGTTTGGTTTGGTAAGACAACAGTGTCAACATCTTCGTCGTAATAGATATCATGAGGATTTTCAACGTTGATCCAGAACAGTGTCAGTGCATCTCCAGCATAACGCAGGGCATATGCTGGTTCATTACTAGTAAATGCAAGGGAGAAGTTAGACAATATGCGAGTGGATACTGATATCACCTACGTCTCCTCCAGCCAGCCTTTCCACTATGGACATAACTTCATTCCCAATATAAGGTAATAGCATACCACTTACATGAATGAGATATTTCTGTAGTACAACTCTTAGTACTAGCGGCCATTAGTAAATGGTAATGGACTTACCCATATTACACCGTCTTCGCTATTTATTTTTGTTGCCGTTCTAATGAAACCGACTTCATACGTAGCAAAGCTTTCCTCTTTCCTTTTTTTCTTGGTGGCCTTAGTTGCCTTCCTGGTTCTCGTTCTAATAACCCTTTTCATGGTTCTAAACCAAAATATAGAATAAGCGCTCAAAAGATTCTCCTGCAAACAACTGCCCAACACCGTGAACACGGTCACAAATTTGTCAGACTCATTAGTTCATCTTCACCATCCCGCAGATGCGCGAACAGTGCGAACGGGAGGGTTCATGGTTTCCGCCTACCCTACTTACTTCCCTTCCTTGTCAAAGGGTAATAACCTCACCTTTTCATGCTTAGAAGCCCTTCATTCTTCTTCCGCCTTATGAAGTATGAGCAGTGCGGGATAAAGCGGTGGAGTGATGCTCACGGCGCGGAAAGAAAGATCTATCTGAATAGGTTGAACTTGGCCATGGTGCAGGTGCGGCTGACGTCTGCTCTAGCTGGATTTTCTACTCTTTACCTAAGTATTGCTTATTACCAGGTCCTCGCACAAGGATGGTCATACAACTGGCCTATCTTCATTTTTGAACCTCTCTCCCGCTCTGAGAACATAATATGGTCCTCCTTCTCCGTCTACTCTACAAAGAGACATTCAATCTCTCCGCCGACTAATTAACTCAAAGCTAAAGAACTCAAGCTCTACTCTAACTATAGAGCGAGCTGAGTATAGTATTCAAGCTACGTCTGCAATCTGGAGGTATTGAACACTGGGTAGATTTTCGAGATAATTGGGGTGTATTTTTGAAACAGATTTGTTCCAGCTTTCCGTAGAATGGGTAAGCGTGACTTGGATTCTCTGTCCTTTCAAATGTTTCACATTTGCCTGCCAGTTCCTCAGATGCAAGTATGGGGAAGATTCATGACTGGAATTTGAGGGTGTTATTTCTATGAAGAATGAGACAACCTATTGGTTTAGCAGAACCTCCCAAGTGAGCACATACTCTATTCGTCTTCTTCCATCAAGTGTACCTGAATACACAAAGAATGAGATTGCTCGAATATGGAAGGGCTACGCTCCAGGACCTTCTTTCGCAACTTGTAAGACATCTTCTTCGAAGTGGTGCACATGCCCTCAAAGGTCATTTTAAGGACGCCGGCACCGCTGCGGAAGACACACCATCTTCGCGTCCTGTGCGTGGAACTGCACCTCAAGTCGTTCCTACTCCATCTTTCTCAATACAGATCTCCCTACCGGCCCTCCGAATGCTCCACCAGCGTCAGGTGATAATGGTCCCGCACCTACTGCTCAACATGCGACACTTACGCCGGCCCCCTCCTCAGAAAGTCACTTTTTGGACTTTCTTTAGGCAACAGGTCCGTACTGATCCTCAAGCAAGACTGTGTGAGAGTTACCGTCCCATCCGAACAAACCACGGTACTTATGCTTTCTAGCTTAGCACTACACCGACCCTGAACTTCGCGAAGTTTTGCAGCGGTCCAACATGCAAACCAAATCGCTGTTGAAGCCGTGAACACGCAGCTCAAGCTTTGGAAAGACACGGTCGAGAAAGAGGTCCTCAGCCACCGCCACGTGTCGGATCCTAGGTTTGGACAATCGTCAACCTCAACTACAAAGGATACATCGGTGAAAATGTCGAAGAAGGCATTGGTGACAAAGGAAGGAGCTGTGGAAATTGAAATGCTAATGAGCTCCTGAAGAAGGGTCTCTGGTCATGGTCAAAGCTATCGTATCCAATTCGACGCGTCGGAAGCAAAGACGAACGGAGGCGAACAGGGACCCACGAAGAGGATGAAAGGTATTGGAAGACGATGAATTCGTAAATGACGTCAACGAATGGTGAATTTTATTTGTTAAAATCCACTGCTCTCACTATGTGTACTCACCTCATTTTCTTTAGGGTCCTTGGTAATGAATTTTTCTCCATACTTTGTCCGAGCCCCACGCAGCATCTGCTTCTGTCTTGAAGCCGTGGTCAGCCGGTCTAGTTTGAGTCTTCAATCTTCATAGAACCTTACATAGGTGTAATCCAGTTACTTCACCAAATGACTCTGCCTACATTCACGCTCTCAATATCTCTATCGATGCTTCACCAGGATACACTGTACTTGCTGACAAACAACCTCCAATAATGTACGTTCAACCTTCACCTTCAGATTTCGAAGGTCGTTTTGACTGTATGTCGGGAGGTCCCCTTGCGGGTCTCGACAGGAGCAATGTCTTCGTTGCTGGAGGCCTTGTACCCGGCGCACTTCTGACACCGGTCACTCCTCCGACCGCTATGTACTGTCCCTGTCTGGGAACGACTATATCTCACTGAACCACCGCCACCAGAATGGACATCATCCGACATCAATCTCTACATCTACGGTTTGGACTTCGAGTCCGCCAACGAGAAGATCAAACATATCGCGGACGTCTACCAAAGCAATTCAGGTTCAGCCGATGCACCGTTTTTGTTTGTACGGAATTCTCAGACGGTCACGTATTTAGAGTGACGAATTCAGATCGTGTCAAAATTAGTCAAGACTCCGAGGGAGGCGTGGCTCAATTTTTATTTTGATAGTTGTGCTGCTCGTTGGGACGGTAAAGAAGTTTCGTACGGGCGTTGGCGTTGGAGAGTATGTTTACGCTTATTTCAGTTAGGTGACTCTTTTCTGATGCATTTCTCACAGCTGGAACGAATGTATTCACTATGGGTCTTGCGAATGGACACTACTTCGGCGATAGGGAAGCAACATGCGACAAACGGTACATGGTTTTTATTCCTGTCGTTTTTCCTACTGACTCAGTCGCTTCCTGCAGTGTCTTCACGTATTCCTCCTCCCGTTTAGGCTCGTCAAGGTCGCTAAGCAAGCGGAAGGCGTCGTTCGTAGATAACCCTGGCACTCAGGCCCGAAAGAGTCCCAAATTAGAGCCATAATTGAACAAACCTCAGCTTGCTCAAAAAGTACTGTGATTCCCCACAACGTATCAGCATTGTTGCTTTCATAGAACGTGTGGTGATCTACTAGACGGACCTCTGAAATTTGGCGTGCATAATCTCGAGTGTAGATTGCGCGTGTGATCACCCACGATTCACATAGCGAAGCAGCCAGTATAGGATATTTGCACGCAGATAGATAGATAGATTAATACACGGCACCGCCTCGAAAGACGGGGTCCCGTCTCGGAACAGCCGGTTACGGTAGGACAACAACAGCGAGCTCAACCCGCAGTGAGGGAAGGTAGACTACTGCCGACGTACCGCGCACGAGTGAGAGAGTGGCAAACGAGGACAAGCAAGAGTACGAGTACGAGAGAGAAACGAGAAAAGGTCACGCAAGAATACGAGTACGAGAGAGTAAAGAGTGTATGAGATAGAGTTCTCATAAATAGAGTACGGGTACGAGATAGAGTGTATGAAAAAGAATGAGAACAGGAGAGAGTATCACAGAGAGCGTAAATACGAGAAACGGTCTTGCAGTCAGTTACACGAAGGTAGTAATGCGAACGATGAAAACGTCGAAATGTCAATGTAGAAGAGTGACAGCGGGCAGAGGGGATGAAGGAAGAATCGGGAGGCTATGTTGAGTCGTCACCCACACTTCCGCTCGCGGTGTGGTCATCGTTCTGTTCGGCGGAGGGAGAGGAGGATGCAGAGATGACCAGTGTACGGCAGCCTCGTGGATGAAGCGTGCAGTACGAGAGGTGGAGGACGTATTGAAGATGAAGCGCTTGAGATAGTGGAGAGCTTCTGAGTTTGAGAATAGGCGATTACGAGGAAGAGGGAATGAGGGCGATATGTCGTCAAGAAAGGCAGTCCGTAGGCCGACAATTGTGTGGTCTGCAGCACATTGGAGGAAGATATGTTGAGGGGATTCTGGGTGGAAAGGTGACTGACATGACCGGCACTGTTTTGTGGGCACCTCTGTTGGTAGCAAGGGATCAATTCTTGCTGGCGATGACCGGAAAGTGAGGGGAACCATGTCTCCACACAGTAGTCTGGTGAGAGAACGGCGGTGGGAATGGTTTCGGATGTGGATCAGGTAATGGCGGAGCGTCCGAGCAATATATTTTGATGGGCCCTCTTTCTGCGGTTCAAGACGGCCGTGGAGTAACGCCAGACGATGGCTGGAGTCTACTTGGACTGGAGATAGGTGTCGGACTCCTTGGAGATGGAATTGATGAGTGCGAGGAGTGACGTTTCGGATAGTAGTGCTGATGCGGGGAGGGAGAGAGTGGAAGAAGGAAGATGGCGAATTGCCCAGTCGACATCTAAAAGCCAGCATTTCATGCCGGAGTTTCGAAGGTTGAAGTTCTCCTGCAGTGCAAGGTGAGCGTAGTGCTCCGGTCCGAGTTTTAGGAGGCAAATGAGGTAGCGAAGGGCAAGAATGACACGACGGGTACGTATGGGCATGATACCAGTCTCTGTGAAGAGAGGTGCGAGAATGGAACGACGGGATAGACCCAGCATGCGGCGGAGAAAGAGCAGTTGAATTTGCTCGAGCATGGATAATAAAGGATTTTGCTTTCTCAATCAGTGTGCGTAGGATGAAGACATTGTTGTTAGTACGATAACCAGCCCTAAACCCGTTTTGAGATGCCGGGAGAATGTGAGCTTCTTCCAGAGCCTGGCTAAGTTTGAGATGTAGCAGGAGAGAGGCAAATTTGAGGATGCAGCTTTCCAAGGCAATCGTTCGGTAGTTGTTGGGGTCTGCAGAATCCTTCCCTGGTTTGGGTATATCTACTATGAGTGACACAAGCCACGATGTAGGAAATTTTTTGAGTTGGAAGGCACGGTCAAAGAATGAGGCAAGGCGATCATTGTCGATGTCTTGAACAATTGAGTATGTGATTAGGTCGGCGCCAGTGGACTCGTCTGAGTGAGTTGTGCGTTTGAGATAGCTTTTTATTGTAGCGATGTCATTTTCACATATAACAGAGTTGAAAGAGGGGAAAGCTGAAGGGGGCGATGGGTTAGGAATTGCATTAGCATGGTTGGTTTCTTGTTGAAGTATCTGTGGGTCGAAGGAAGTGGTGCGAGGGTCAGGAGGGTTCATGCGAGGGATAAATGATACGAGTTCTGGATTTTCAAAACATCAATCATTGGTCTTCCACTTCGTTGGAGCTTCCATGATTCACACCAGATAGACCTTTGGAAGATAAGGCATCAAATTCAATTAGAGGGGGTCATTCTGGGTCCCTTCCACAGCAGTCCGCAGTCAGCTCGCTTGTCGAGTGTCGGTAGCGATCTTGACACTTGTTCTCTGTTTTCTTCCGCTGCAATGAGAGAATCCAAGGAGATAGAAGTAAAATAAGGAGATCCTGCCGAACAATCATTACTACAGCAGGGTACAACTGGAATTCTTGCATCTCTGTAGTTATTACTACTAGTAGAATTGCTTAGAATTGACGCTAGAGATATTGGAGAAAAGCAAATGTGGAATCCTCCCAGCGCGTCGTTTGGTTCGGTCTATCTAGTTTTCTCTCCTCCGACTGTGCTTCAGAACCCTATGAATGTAGGCGCACAAGTAGTTGATGGTGTTGATAAATATGTGGTGAGGTGAGAAGGCATCGGGCCTGTCTGGGGCCGGAGCAGAAGCGTTGAAGTTACTTGTAACATCCTCAGGAAGATGAATAATTTGGTCTTCTGAGGAGTATAATGTTGCTACGATCAAGCTGGTTTGTCAACCGTCGTCAAATGCGACGCGATTACGCACGAGTAAGTTCAGTACATGAATGTAAGGTGACCGATAAGTTGAGACCATTCGGAAAAGACAAGCCATTGTGCGCTATTAAGATTTTCTGTTTTACAAGCTAGACATAGAAAACTCACAGATTTGACACTCCGGCCGTTTGAATCGCTCTCAAGCACATAGCGAGAGGTGATAATTATAAACGCGTTCGACAAGAAAATAAGATCAAATGGCCGAATATCGATCATGATGATCACTGTTCACCCACGGTGATTAATATGATCAACAACTTCGTGCATAAACTAAATCGTAACTCCTTGTATTTGAGCTCACTCGTACATGGAAAGCGCCATGTACTCAGTGCTCGTGCTGCAAGACTTTTGACGTACTCGATGTAGCGCCTCCGTTGAATGTCGAGGATTTAGACCAGATACCAGATACCAGCCTGAGATATGTAGCTGTATGTATTACTCCCTGTCATTCAATCCGTTCATTGACACAATCTGTCCAGGTTCAAACCGGGTTCATCCTCACTATCAACCCGACTCGTACACAGATACAGACTGTAGGATTTGACTTCCACCCGGCACCGTTCGAATCTGGCGCACTCTCTGGCCAGTTCAGTGGGACGTTCGTAGTAGTGTCAGGACCCATTCGCACTTTCTACTTGGGCCTACTTGGGCCAACTTATTATACACAACGACCCAGTTAACATACTCGCAACGAAGATAGAATGCCATAACTCTCGTGTACAATTTTTTCCTTTCGCTTACCAACTTGAAGGTGAAGCTCCCACTATAAAAAGCCTCATCCTTTGTAAGCTCCGGCTATTGCACTGAGATAAGTTGTGTACACAAGTTTATCATAATATCCAGTATATATGGTACAGCAGGTCTTTCGAGGAGATCTCGAATCAAATTGATACATCTGCATTGACTTATTCCGGAGAATTTAACATGTTCTGCCCACGGTCCACGCGAAAATGATCCTGCCGTGTCGAACTTTCAAAAATCGTGCGGCCCGTAGCGGAACCGTGAGTACTTATCCCAGATTCGGATGATGCCGTACTGTGGCTTGCTTCCAACTCTGAGTCTTCGCTATCTTCCTCCGTACTTAACCTTAGACCTGGAAACATAACTTTTGGCAATGGTGGAGAAGGTATATTTGTTTTCTTATTTCCCATAGATTAAGCCTGAACACTGTAATAGAGTAACCAGAATATGTCGACTTCTCCAATCACAAATCTTGAATGCCCTGCGATGCAGAGCGGAGGAGCTCTATATATACGTGCAGTGAAGCTGTGTTGTCTGATTTGTCCAAATCCTCCCAGCCGTGTCCTCCTGATCTTCAAATTTCTCGAAATGATCCCCAAGCCCAAGACAGTAGCAATGAACCGAAGGACAATCTGTCTACCGATCATGGAGAAAAGATTAGGAGGAGCAAGAGGCATCACGGTCACCAGAATAACACGTCGAAGGATGACATCGTCCGATTCTGTGTCAATAAGAGCTGTAACAACCCTATTCCTCTTGATCAAAGTTACAAAAAATGTCAGGCTTGTCGCAGGACCTATCGTGAGCGCCGCATGAACGTTGTTTGTGCCGGTGGTTGTGGTGCCTATATTCCTCGCAATGCTGGCTTTAGGAGTTGCTTGGCCTGTAGGAATATCGGTCACCAAAGTCATTCTTCTACTTTGTGCGGGCGATGTGGTACTACTATCCTCCCTCCTGGGTACCGCTACAAAACTTGTGCTCCATGTCTTGTACGTAACAGAGAACAGCGCCGTCAAAGACTTGCTTTGGCATCACAAGGGGTTGAAAATGAAGCGGACGACGTTCAAAATAATGTGAATATATAATCATTCATCATTTTAGGCAGAACTGACATCGTGTGTAGGCTGACATTATTCCTGCTACTACCGAGATGCACGAAACGGAACCAAACCACGACAGCAACCATAAAGAAGAGGAGATTCCACATCAGGTGTCGGAAAGTCATAACCTAAATGCAAAGGTCAAGACTACGCTTATGCCAGCTGAGCAAGATAACCAACAGAGAGCCAACAGTGTCAATGAGCCGCTCAATGATGTGGACAGTAGTATCAAGGACTTTGTGGACGTAAACAGCCCTGTAGACCAGTTCAAAAAGAATGAGAAGACTTATACCAAGCAAGAGAATGAGCGTCTACATAGGGAGCTTAAAGGTGAGCCCATCACAACTCCGGGCTTTTTCCTTGATGCGACACGACAAACCCCATAGAACTCAAATTCCAACTGTCTGCAATGATTCGACGTGATATCGCAGAGCACACTCACTTAAATGTCTTGAACCGCCTCCTTCTCCAAACCAGATCCGAATACTCGCAGAACAAACTTTCACAATCAACTGTGAATGAGACTTTTGACAATCTCAGCAGCCAATTACGAGATCTAGCTGATAGACGTTTGGAGAACATGCCTGTAGGACTTGGGCCCATATTGGACTTAATCAAAACATCCGAGATCGGTAATGACGGAGGTCCATCCAAAAAGCAACGGCACAGCTAGGTCTCATATTGATGGCTTCTTCATCTTGAAATTGTACGACAATGATAATCCGATCTCATATATTGCAACAATTGTACATATTTACATGAGAATATGATAGTATTTGATGATATTTTTGACTCGGATACTAATTCCAAGTCAGATAATTATACCATGTTCCACATATTGAGAGTTTCACTTCCTTACAGTAGTTTCGCAAGAGGTGCCGTTTTCCCAAATTGATGGACCTATTTCGCGGATTCCATTTAACACTTTGATACACTACATCAACTCCACGTCTTCGGGCCGGTCGCGAATACTCGACTTCCACTCATTCCAACTACCTTTTAATTTTGAAAGATCCTTTGTACCTAGATGAGGTTTAACCGAAATGAGTCGACCATCAAACAGAAACTGTAGCTCAGTGGATTCTCACTTTCGTAACACATTGCCTTAATTCCCCATTCCTCAATTTTAGTTTTGGGCACTCGCATTGCAACAGTACCGGGGAATGCCTCCTGTTTGAAGAAGACGATCGGATTTTGCAAATTCGCGGGTTGTGCAGGGGGTACGTGCAGAATAGGTCGTTCTGTGTGGGAAGGGGGCCGCTTTTCCGGGTACGGAGGGGGAAGTTGTTCTGGGTACGGAGGGGATTGTTCCTCGCGACTTTTATAGACCTGACAGTAGAGGTTTGATCGGTTATTGTGAGTGTAGTTTATGCTAAGAATTCAAAAATAGATGAAGTGAAGTCTGACATGGTCAACTATTAACCTAATTCATGCGCCACTGCATGTAAAAAAGGTCCAGGTCAGCATATGGCCCGGGGATGATAAAGAAAGAAAATTGACAGACATTCCAATGAACCTTTGATTTCAAGTAAGTACCCAATTGCCAGATGGTATTGACGACACTCACGTTGTCGGGGTTCTGATTGACTATACCAAGTTTCGGCAAGAGATACATGTCGTCCGTCACCAGGGACCAGAGAGGATTTAAAAGAATCAGTTTACTGACGCTGATGAATTGGCCCTTGCGCTCCTCTGCAATTTCCTGGAAATTCGGTCAGATATCGACTAAAAACTTCGACTTGACCGTTGCCAGACACAATGAGCTCACCGGTTTAGCATACGCGAAGCCTATCAACGTGGATCTCATACGCATGCTCAAATTATCCTATACCTTGGTTTTCCTGGTGTGATCGGGGGCGCCTGTGGATTCTGGAGCTAGGCTATTGGCACGCACGGGTGTATCAGATCCAGAGCCATGCATAGACGGTGCTCATTTGCAGCGTAGAAGCTAGTGCCACAACGAAGACCATTCGAAGAATCCATGATTTAATCTTCCCGGTGCGACCTGGAGTAGTGTAGAACTGAGGAGCTTGAGTTTTCATATTAGTCGATAGTGATGGAGGAGACCAGCTCCGAGATATGTATAAGGGGGGGGGGCGATTTGATTCAAGGGCCCGGACTCCCTTATATATGTATGTGAAAGCAATGCAAGGCAGTGATGATCTATTGAAATTCCGATTGGAAAAGCAACGACAAAAGGAGTACACAGTATGGCGTCCCTGGCGTCAGAAAATGGGCAAGCGAAATGAAACAGTCAATAGGTAACTCGAGGGTACAGTGCTTTGCAGGTGCTTTGCGAAAAGGTTTGCTTGTTACCAAGTGTTCATTGCTCTGTATTTGTCCAATACATTTTTGGGCCGAGACTCGAAAGAAGTCGTTCAATACAGTTTCTCTTCCTGTCTTCCTGTGGACTGCTTATTCTCGGACTGAAATTGACGCATTAACCGAGTCAAAGTTGAGACTGTTGGACTGGGATGGGATGTGAGTAGAGACCCGGTTTCTCAATGTTTTGCGATATAACATGATGACCTAATTGCGCAGTTCTCGTGCCATCTACTCGATGCGTCTGGTCAGATATAGGGCATTCATCCAGGTTCTTCTGGTGAGGAATGGAGAGAGGTTGTGGATGACCGCCGACTTCCGGGACAGTAGCACATTTGCAACCGCACAGCAACATGGACGTAGAGTAGATTTCGCTTTCAGGACTGTCTGATTGGGGTACAGGACTAGTCAGAAGCCCACGGCGAAGCGAACAAGAGAGCTACTGAGGGTCTGGCTACTAACCAGCAATACAGCAAGAAGCTCGTACACTGATAGATGTTCGCAAAGTACCAGAACCAAGGACTTCCTTTCGCCCGGAATCCCCAATTCATCGACAATTCACCGGATGAGCAGCGCTATTTCCCATACCAGAAACCATGGGCTCTGAAGGCGAAGCGGGGATGTCTGACGAAGGAGGGGAAGGCTTCCCAACGTAGAGGATCCTCCTTTTGCTCGCTGTTGGGCCTGGTTCCAGTGACATATCGTCGTGTATAATGACAGGCTCCTAAGCTAAGTTCTCCATGGACTCTCCTAAGTAGCGAACTTCTTTGAAGTTCCAAATCAGGCTGAAGATCACCGATGAAAACTCTGCGTTTTTGGAGCGGCCGAGTGAAGATAACCCCATCGTTTTCAACAGAGCCACATACACCGAAGCAATTACCTCGCCTGTAAAACCGCACCCCAATACCACAGGATGCGAAACCTGTGTGTCGACAGATATCGGCGCTAGTTTTGGGTAAGGTCTTTCTTCTGACTGGCGAGAACGAAGGTGTGCAGGCTTGAACGTGTTGGGCCTTGCAGAAGATTTATTCGAAAGAGACGTGTAAGTTTCACAACGTTTACGACAACAGATATCGCAGATGCAGGTGTCCTTGCAACGGAAACAGAAAAGGTCATCGCGAGTTGAGTCAAATGAGACAATGCTGGCATAGCTAGGGAATACGTGTCCATGAGGATAACAAAAAAGAATGGCAAGCAGGAAAAGCTGCGCACCGGGAGGTGACACATCTTATACAATACTTGGCATTGCAACCCTCCGACGCACATTTCATAATCTAAACGACTTGTTTCGACATTGATGGCGATAATATTCCAGCGGACCTTCTGGCCAATTGCTTCTTGTTAACGCAACCACCTCCCCGATCTCCTTCCCATGATCCGTGTTCATTTCCGTAAATGTGGTGGTCTCTGGTTCTGTCTTTGCTTTCCCTTCTCCACGCGATCGTATTCTCTCCCGAGGGACCAGTTGACTCAGAAGGAGCTTTGTCTTCAATCTCCTTTGTCTCCAATTCCAGATCCATCTCCTTCCGGTTCGCGTTCTTCCTTCTCTGCCTTCTTTGAGTTGCGGTCATTAGTTCAGGAGGTTCATTGTCTGAAGCAAGTTCAACTTTCTTTTTAAGAGGAATGTAGATGATCTACTAGATCTCACCGCGCTTGCGACAGCACGCATCGCAGCGGCAATTGTTTATACATCAAAAACACGAAAAGTCTTTTTGATTGATGTCAAAAGCGATCTACATCAAAAAAATAAGAACCAGGAAAGAGAGCCAAAGACGACGATACACACCGAACAGTGACGCATTTTATATAGTATTTGAGGTTACAGTTATCAAACGCACAAGCCATGTGCAACTTGAAGGATCTCGTGCGGCGTTGATGATTAGAATTACTCAGATGAACCCAGTGGCCAATTACGTCCGTTTGCAGCAACTTGCTTTTTCTTCTTCTTCTCCTTCTCTCTCCCTTTTGCTTTTTGAGTAGGATTAGCCGGTCTCGGCACCTCGAGTGCGGCCGAATCAGACAGGCGTAATTTGGGGGAAGGTATTGTTAATCTCGACGTCGGACTGCGTTCGCCTGCAATCCAGACCCACTCTCGATAGAGATAACGATAACATCGACTCCATTATTCAGCGTTGCCTTCAATTTTTGTAGGGACGATGAGACTGTAGATGGAGATGCCAGGGTAGCCGGAGTGGCGGAAAGAGCGGATACGCTGGTGCGAAAATGAACATCGAAGTCCAAGCTGTCTTCATCATCTTTTAATCCGAGTTGGAACCGTAATCCAACACGAGACTGACGCGTTACTCTGGAGAACAGGCGGAGGGGGTTGTGGTACGGGTGAAGTCGCAGAGGACTGAGGGTCCGTATTACGCCGCGTTCGAGCCTTTAGCTGAACGCTAATCATTCTCTGTTTACCTCGATGAGGAAGTGGATCACTGGAGTAAAAAACTCTCTCGGAAGAATCGAGTATATCTAAACCATCAGAGGTAACATGCTTGTCCTCCACGGAGAACAAGATAGAGGGATTGATGGATGGTGGCGTTGCTACCTGCATCTGGGGGCATGGACGTATGCTTTTGTTGACCAAATTGAATCGCAGGGTGGTCGGGAGTAGAAATTTCAATCTCGGCTCTGGAATTACGGCTAAGCCCAGAATAAAGGCCAGGCTCAATTCCAGAATTCACTTGATCACCGGCCTCTGGGATTCTTCCCGTACCAAGGCTAGGAATTAACCACTCCCCAACGTCAACTCCTCTATGATCGCCATGGACGCTGGAATTGCGGTTGGTTATTTCGTGACCAATCCCTGGGTCACGTCTTGGCATATTCAGGAAACCATCCAAAGATCCGTTTAACTGAGGTTGAGGTAAAGTATTACATGTAGCAATGGTCTATGTAGCAGTAAGGAGTCCGGAGTCGTAAAGTCGAGGGAAACGCAGACATACCTGACCAGGACGCTGCAGCTGCAACATTTCAATGACGTCTTTCGCCTGCTGAGGATCGTTCTGCAATAACACCGAAAATTTCTCAGCAGCCATCACAATGCGTGTCTGGTTCGTCATGACCTCTCTGTCCGATGGTGGCCTCTGCTTCTACTCCCAATTCTGCGCCATCTCCAAGAAAAGCACTACCGACGACCGCAATAGGTGGAGGGGAAGTCAATCCAGGTATGTGCGCATTAGTTTGCGTAGAGGTCTGGACGTGAGCGTGAGGAGAGTAAAACTGGTGAATATGTCCGTTTTGATTCCCTTGTGAACTTGGAATCTTGACAAGGTCATTAGAAACCTGAGGACCTCCGAATCTCGTACTAGGACCTGAGGCTGAAACAGCCGACGTACGCGAAGAAAATCCACGCTGCCCAATACAACCTGGGATAAGATGGTCGTCGCGAGCTTCATACAGATTTTGAGCATGATACGCGTCGTGATGAGTATGTGAAACATGAGATTGATACCTACTCGTACTGGAATTAGCGAGCACAGTGGAAGGACGAGGTTTCGCAGGACCACCCCGTTTAACGTGAGGTTTGACTCTATCGTTTAAAGCCTTTCGTTTCCCGAGCGCCTCCTCCGATAAACCAGGGGGATTCAGCAATCTTGCACCGGGTTGAATTGAGAATTGCTGAGCCTTTACTGGGAGTGAATGACACTCGACAAATTTAAGAGGTTCTGGTTGAGAATAGCTTTTTCGCAAGGACTGAGCCGATAACGATGAGGAGGACCATGACTGGGTCGAGATTGGTTCGGAGAAAGAGGTTGGCACCGAAACTGACGGGTAAGACGCAGACGACGTGGAGAGGGATTCGCAAGAGCTTCCAGGGTCAGCATATTGAGCTATAGCAATTGGAGTGGTGGAGCAAGAAGGTTTTTTCCGGAACTTGATATCTTTCAGAAAAGATGACTTTGGGGGTCCTGCGAAAACTGATGAGAGCGCTCTCCGGGGAATTCCATGTGGTTGAGTTGTTGGTTTCGGGGTTGGGCTTGTAAGAGGCATGGCAATCTTCCTAGTGTCGACGGAAGGATATGACGACGACGCTTGCACTTTATGAACCTCTGACAGGTCCAGGTACGGAAGATCATCCTCATCGTCCGTCTCATCTCCAGGAAACTCTGCGTCCGAGTTTTGAACAATCCAATACCCTGCCAAAGTTTCAGGAGCAAAAATGGAGGCAAACATACGCTCTACCCACCCTGAATTTCTTTTTGAAAAGGATAACATCCTATCCTTCCGCTGCCAATTCATTAATCCGGTACTACAGCTATTCAATTCAGGGGGTAGGCCGCGCTTCGTCCCAAGTTTTTGGATTCCGCCTTATAGATGGTTCTTCGCTCCGATATGACGCGTATTAGAATTCTTGACCAGCAACATCCGACGGTCACGCCTGTTCTGTTTAGAGGAATTGGGTATGGTGGACTCGTGCGCATTCTTCAACCAACTCGCCCCGAAAATGAAATCCATGTGCCTGCCTACAAAGAGCCGCACGTAACTATCACCGTCCTCGCGCGTCTTGTCAGTCGGCATCATGTTACCTGGGATATAGAAAATCTTCGTCGTCGTCGTCGAGTTTTGACTGATCTGACCACTATGGAGATAGAACTGTTGCCAGACGATGGCGCCGCGACGGTAGATGGGTTCAACTTGGCCTTTTTGCGAGGCAGGTGAACACCGTCAAATGGACTTTGTTTCTGTTTACGACGAACGACAGGTCGAGGTTTGTCTATGAATGCCCCAAAGTAGTTATCCTCTGCGTTATGTATCATGGAAGCGTTCAAAGCATCCTGAAGGTTTGTGTACTGCATTGTGGTATTGTTTAGATGATGATGATGGAAGCGCAGAGATAGAGGGAGCAGAAACGTTCGGTCTAGGAGGTGCTTTCTTGTGATGCGACCCGAGTGGTGGAGGCGACGGGGAATCCTGGAATAGGACAGATGGAGAGCTGAACTTAGTAATCTTTTCCAGAACTTTCGGATGTGGTTTTAAATAATGGGCATGAGTAGTGTCTCTAGGAAGAAGAGAGGCTTGGATATGGGAGAGAAAGATGTGAGTGTGCCGGTATCATGACCATGGTAGGATTCGGGGTCAAACTTTTCGCCTGGTTCTTGTTGATGGTAGTTTTCTGACTGCTGTCGCAGGGGCGAGAGCGTGCTAGTTGATGATTTAAGGGACTCCCTAGGGGAGAAAAGAGAAGCACCATCCAATGAAGATGACGGCGAAAGGGAGAGATGGACTCCCGACGAGGAGAAGTAAAGAGACTACTGTTGATGCTTTCAGGCATATTCGTAGCCTAGATGTAGGATGAATGATTCAATGGACAATAAAGCAATAAAGGTCATGACAGTGGTAGAACTCATTACAGCCGTCTCGGTATCGGCGTCTACGACTTTCGGCCTCTTTATCAATCGCATCGAGATTCTAAAACAAATGAGATTAGCTACTCAGACACTCACAATGATATATGGAAGTCATACCGGAATATTTGCACACTTTCCTAACGCTGAAAAAGACTCAGACGACAATACATCCTGATGAATTGGCAGCTGCTTCAAAGCGGCGACCTCTGAAGACGTGCATTCGGAAGTAGATTCATTCTGGGACACAGATTGGATTGAGGTGAATCTCTCGTGGAAGACGTTTTGGATGTCGATTTTGGTTGAAATGAGCCGCCACGCAAGACTTTTCTAATCCAAACGGTTTTAAATGTTCGATGGACCATTGAAACGCGCGGCAAGAAGCGAGAGAGATCGAGGCTGGGAACTGGGGGTGAATGCGCCAGATGATTGTTCGAATGCTTCCTGAAATCACCTGATATAGCTGCTCGTCTTTCGTCTTCAAGCTTCGATCTAGTTTATTCAAGTCGGTAAAATCCACACTAACGTGACTGTTAACGAAGGACCCGACCGCCCTACCAGTTTGAGTGGGCCAGAAATCCTTGAAAGTACCCTTGCACTTCGTAAAATCCTCCTTGTAATTCGGGTAATCACACTTGATATTCTGCCAATGTCGGCCTGCTTGCTCAGATAGCCCTAACAGGCCCTAACGTGGAATTTCCCGTTTAACCGGGGTTACAACGTAGCATACGATTGGGGAGCCTAGGATTTAAGATGTGTCTGGTAACCGTCTGAATACTCCCATTGTCTTCTCGGGCTCATCCCAATGCGTCTGATACATAGTATGATATATCAGCGTAAGCCTTACATGGAAACGATTCTCAAGAATCACTCACGGAATGGTTCACGCCATCTGTAATCATAGATCGTATGAACTTTCCCTTCTCTCCCCCCCAGCCTTCATATCATCGTCCTCGATCTCCCAAAAGGTCGGCCAGACGAAGGAGTAAGTTTGATCCCCGATAACTGCCCATACCGTCACCATATTCTACAGTGCAGATTGATCCGTAGTTATCAAAGCACGCCTCCAAGTAAGTCTTTCGGAGTTGATGTTGGAGGACCTTTGAAAAGTACAAATCGGTGCTAGATTATGGCGTTAGGACGACGTTCTCGTCATGTTCCGCTGCGATGAAAGTGTAGATTGAAGGCGTTCGGGAAAGCCAAAGTTCTTGTCTGTAGTCGTGATAGCCTGTGTTGAGATGACTGAAGAGCGGTGCGCGAGCTGAGTAAGGAATGTTGGGATCGCGGAACGCAAGCCGCGTTTCTGGGGGAATGGAAAGACCAAAACCCGTGAGCGCGGGCTCTGCATGTACCATGGTTTTTGTCAAAACAAGTAAACAATTTTAGAGCAAATTTGTGGCTCACCTAACATAATATGGGCACGTAGATACTGTCCGACCCGATCTCGCATCCCGTTAGAGACCAACGAGGAGTCTATGTTCGCGATTGCCGAAAGGGAAAATGTGATCCCAAAAGACCAGCCAACGATAGCTAGTCCACCTTTCCGGGTCTTCTCATCACCATCCACCTTCTGACTGTTGTTTTGAATGGGAGGAATTCCAGAACATTGAATAAAGCGTCGATGAACTGTAAAATCTCCAGGCCTCGGAGCTCTAGGATTTTTGTCTTGGCCTCGTCGGTAGCAGAAGCTTGAGGGCCATCGTCTTCGATGAAAATGATTTCTCATCCTGAGTGAGCGGGGTTGAGCCAGAGAAACCTCGTCGGCCTGGCGCCATGTTGTATTGTGTGTTCAGGGGTGAGAGACGTTTGAGTGAGAAAAGAACCTGCTATTGATATCTATTGAAGAAATCACCCACCGTTGCTGAAAGAATGACCATGGATGAGGAAAACAGTTTTGTAGCTCGATACAGAGGAGCTGGGAGAGCCACTATCTAAATATGACAGAACGACATTGGAAGTGCAATTGAAACCAACACAAAAGACCATGCAAGAAGAAAACCCTTAGGTGCAGAAACGATCAGCGCTTGATAGCGTGAGAAGATTTCCGCGGGCGCGCCTATGTTGATTTAGGCCAGGCATTAATATCTCAATCCCGACTCAGTGTCACTCCTTATTGAGCACGAGCAGTGCGACGTAGAGTGCCTCGATTTTATTCTTCTTCCTCTCTCACCTTACCCGTTATGAAGCATGAACAGTGCGCGATAACGCGGTTGCATACTCTCAGTCAATTACTCTCAAATCTAAACCTTTCTATATAAGGGCCCTCCACTGCGTCCGATGCTGAACTTACTTACACTCATACATGATACGCTCTTCTGCACAAATCCGGGCTGCGTTGGCCTTTCTCAATCATTCAAATTGGTGTGCACCCAGCCTCGAATGGTAAATGTGGATCAGTGCTCCGAATCGGTCGGATATAGGTGTGTGCACAATCTTATAGATTCACTCTCAAAAAGTTGCGAAGTTCTTCTCACTTCAGATCATATTCGCTCTCAAGTGGTGAAATCAAGCTGAACTCAACAATAGTGTTGACATGGGGCTGCTGGCTGGGTGCCAACGTGGTAGAGAAATAACGCTGAACTCAACAATGGTGTTGACATGGAGCTGCTTTGTCGGACCATTTGTGTCCCGCCTATCTGCCGCTCATTGTCGTCAGTTCCTCACGCCGAGAAGTTCTGCCCGTCATCATTAAAGCAAGCCTACATATGTTCTGTCAATAATCGGGTCAGGAATCTGTGCCTCCTTCGTTTCGGGATTTGGTCGCAGACGTTTACACTCGACGACGACGCTTTGCGCAAACTCGCGCCGTCGGTCCTTCAATTCGAAGGCCCTAACAGGTTCGCAGTCCAGCGAACCAGAAACGCAAAAAAAAAACATATTAGATATATTACCTACTCCGACGATAGTTAAAACTCTTCGCTTGCTCGTCGTCGACGGTTATTTACCTCATCTTCTCGATCTCTTTCTCTCCGTTTATGATCCTCAAAGATCCTCTGCTTCTTCTGTGCTCTGGACAGATTTCTACCGAAATACGTCCTGACCAGTCCGACGAAGGCAAATCTCCCTCTGCCTCCACTTGCTCCCGTCAACAAATCAAACTTGCAACGTCGACCCGCATCCTTGTTGGATACACAAGCACATCTGCAAAATCTTGGACAAGTCGTGGATGATCTAACTTCGAAAGTGGATAACGCGAAGCATGAAATTTTCATGGTCAAGACACTTCTCCAACAGGAGCGGGAGGTTTTATGAACGATCGTGTGATAGATGCGCGTATTACTCCTGAAGCTCATTTGCGGACTGTTTGATAAACACATCAGCAATTTAGCTCCGCTAGTTTTCCCCTTTGTCCTTCCTCGTCGCTCTTATCTTCTTGTCGACTGGGCTTGAGGCTCTCTTCGAGGGTCTTCCTCTTGAAGGTCTTCCTCTTGAAGCCTCCCTCTGCTTGTTTGCCTAGTGTCATCCTCGCCTCTAGACTCCCTGGGCAGTGGTGGGGGGATGACACTCCCTGAATGTAGTCCTCGCCATCTCCTCCCTGGGTCCCCCGTGGGTTGCACTGCGAGTCAGTCCAGCAAGGAGGGCTTCGATACCTGGCAGTCGTACTTGATTCCCGTTTGGTCGTGAATTCCCCACACGACCCTCTCTTTCCGCATGAGCGAAGCGTTGCTCATGATTATCGATGATTTCGAGCCAGGGCCTGAGACTATTACAGCCCCGGCGAAACTGTGAAGGGAATACGAAAAAGGCACTCCAGTCCTATAATGATCTCCTTACCAATTTCGACGCGCCTCCGTTAACGATTCTGTATGTCTCAGACGGCGGCAATGCAGAAAAGATAGATAAGCGGTTGTCCAATAGAGCTCAAGCCAGAGGCTTGTCCACCACGCTTGCAACTATGGATACGACGTCACTAGATAGACTTCAACAAGAGATATTCGTCATTCATTTCTTCCATCGGTGGACAGGAGGAGCACCGTCACCTTCGCACAACGAATTGATCCATCAAAGCGGAATTCACGCGCTACTTAAATAACCTCTTTTATGTGAAGGCACAACATATAATTGTACAACGGAACAGTTCCTTGCACCGAACTTGTGATCTCGATATCAGTGCTCTTATGCTCTCCGACCTGTGGTCCCGGTCCAGGTGATCCCTCTCAAAACCCTCCGAAACTGACTACTAGCTGGCCTCCTAGCTTAAGCCATCTGCTGTCTTCGTCCTTTTTTCCGTGTTGTCATGGGATAACTATGGAGTATCTACGCCAAACGACCTGCTCAAGAACGGATTTTCGTTGTGCTTTCTATGTAACACCTGCGTGCTTTGCGGTAAGTGTCGGGTTCATATTCCGATGTCTGTCCAACACTCATCCTCCTTTCAGAGCAGCCTATGGTCTTTTCTCAACTAATATACTCGAAGGCATATCCTGCTCGGAAGCACACGAGGAAATTCGGCTCAATCTCCCGGTTTAAAGGATGCATTCGACCTGGGGCAAACGAAGAGAAAATACTTAAGAGAGGATTGTGAATGCAATATAGCTGGGGCTTTCGTCTTCGTTAGTGGCTGTATCGTAGCCTTTCCTTGGGGTCTTTGAATGCCATGGCGCAGACGCACAGGCTCTATCTCCTCCTGTGGGCGTTCATACCTCGACACACTGAGACTCGACAGATATACGATGTTGTGAACTCCCAAATACAACAAGGTCTCTCTACTGATAGACCTGGTTGCGCAGTGGCAGACTACCTGGGATCGATCGTCTCCATTTACATCCACAGCGATATACTTCAATCCGAGCATGAACTTACGTTCCGACGAGCGTGAATATCATAGTGGATGATACGGTGGAATATCAGGATATCGTTGGTTTTGGAGGATCTCTGAGTGAGCGCACGTTTGTTTGTCCTTCGCGACTTATGTGCCTCTCTAGAAGAACACAAATTTTTCGACACCTGGAAGAGTTCCGTTTCTCACCTCCACCCACATACTCTGTCTCTCTTTGCCACGCCCCGTTCGTCTCCTTACTACGGCTTCAAAATAAAGAACCATAGCTTTGAGCAGTTCAAGATAGGGAAGAATGATAAACAGGTGATCGTCGTGAAGAATATTGCGCACCTATATACAAAGGTATGAAACGAAAGATATAATATATCGAATTAAAGCTTACGAGGTGTAAGAAATAGTCTGCTGTGAATACACAATGAATGAAACGGCATTCCGAGGATAAATTAATAGAATGTGAGCTAGGATAGGTCAGGGAAAAAAAGAAAAAAAGGAAAAAATTGAACAGCTACTCACGATATGGTCTGTTGTCTTTGTTGCAAAAGGACATGAGCAAGCTGGATGAGGAGATTGGCGTAGGGCGTGGTATGGCTAATATGACAGTGAAGTAATGACGTCTATCAACCAACCTAGAAGCGATGACTTGGCGACGTTTGATCTCCCTTTTTAGGAGTGGAGTATTCGCTGAACATCGTGAGGAGACAGCGTGCAGAGGTATGGCGCTGTTACTGGGCACGACGCCAAGCAGTCAGCTGTCAGGCCAGAGATCACGGTCGAAGTCGCTTATGGGCGGTCCGGTAAAAAAAAAATTCCCATTTTCACGGAATTATGCAAAGGGCTGTAAATACTAGGCCCCACTGTTGTGGACTGCACACCTTGCTTGAGATCAAAAATGCGGCGCGCATAGGGCGCGCCGCGAGGTGAGGTGTCCAATTATAGCAAGATGATTAAAGAGCGCAGAACTGTTGGCTGATTGCCTTCAAATTAATACGAAAGCAATCAGCCAATTAATATTGTACCAAACGCCAAAAATCAAAACCTCTTCAAGAGCAAAATTCTGCAGGATGCGCAGGCCGGCTTAAAACTATCCCAGCCAGAGATAATCCACGGTTTTTCGTTATCATTTCGCGAACTCATGTTATATGAGGAACGGTAACGTTCTTCTTGTTTCCCGTGTCAGTGTAAGTAAATTGATCGTTTCCTTGAAATCGCAGAGGAGATTTTGCGATACAAGTCACACAAGGATAAACTCCTACGAAATTTCGTCATTACTGTCATTCCTACCCTCGCTCAAGTAGATACCCGACTGTTTGTGCAATATTTCTTGCACCAAACGATGGTCCATTTGAAGGGTCTAGCTCTCGTTGCAATCGGACATACGGCAAGACAAATTGGAAGCGATATGAAGCCATTTCTAAGCTCTATCATGAGACACATCAAGGGTGGTCTCGAGGCTTGCGTGTAAGTATTTTATTCTTGCAATTTTCCTACTCATGTGAGTCTTTTCATAGAAGAGACAGTGCGTTTGGAGGACCAGTAATATTTCAATGTCTTGGACTGTTAGCGGAAGCCCTGGGCTTCACCTTGACCAAATATCTTCAGGACGTGTGAATTGAGACAGCGAGTGTGATAACCGGATACCAGGGGATCTAGGAGTAGCTTCAGCAAAAATAAAACCGTGTCGGATTTACTATGCTCAGTGTCTGGAGCGATTCTGTCGCAAGGATGAGGACAGAGAAGAGTGAATGCCTCCGCGTTTGACATGTTATAGATTCCTCGCGTCCCATTCCTGTTCGCTGCACGAGCATCTCTCTGTGTCCCGAATTGTCTAATGGGAGAATCTTCCGGCATTCAGTGTGAGGGTTTGTGGGCTGATGACAACTTCGATCTGGAAACGCAAGATGGTCTAAGAAAGATTACGATAATGTCAGAGTGAAATATTTCAGGGTCTATCATTCAAGATACTGTTCTAATTTGCACTCAGGAATACATCAAAACCCTTGTAAACTGTTCGGACATTAACATCCCCTTAACTGAACAATCAGTAGATGACTTGTCTTTCCCAGTCAACAGGTGCTTTACTCTGAATTCAAATCCTTGGCATTGATTGAGCCTTACATTTACAGATTCAGAAGAAGGTTAACTTTCTAGATAGATACCAAAACCATTTTTTGGAGCGTTTCGTACCATTGAGCGGACGGACGAAGTCGCCTCCCTCCGGCCGCTGGTGTGCAAGGACGTGCCGAGCTTGTCACCTTCTCCCCGAGGAAATGCATTCTGCACTGGTACCCTAAGGGTAAGTTTGTTTGAGACTCCCGTATCGACTTTCCAAAAAACCTCCGACATCTTCCCTTCGCTCTAACACATATCATCCCACTCCTCTGTTAATGCGTACACTCACTAAAACCCCGGCTGCTCCAATGTCCTCGGAGTCAAGATTATGGTTGATTATTTTGCCCCATGTCTGTTGGACAAATGTTTTGGACAATTTACCTTTCGAGAATTTCTTACCAAACCATTTTGAGTCCTGAAGGTAGTAACAATGTTCTGGTTTGATACATTCGATATGTGAAAGGGTACTACGTGCTGCATACGTTCCTATGATTGATCATTCCTCAAGAAGGTCCAATATTCTTCTTTTTTCCTTTCAAGTTGCGACGATGGGCCCTGTTTGCAATGGCTGCTCCAGTGAGACAAATTCTCCTTCCCGATCCTATGGAAATACAAGCAAGCCATTGCTATGAGTATAATGCTATTGGAATCGGAGGAGACATTACTCACTGGTGATAATTACCTTTGAGTCAACACCTGGTTCTGTGGTATCCAACGAGCCTCGAGTGCTAATGACAGAGTTTTCCAGAAGCTTGGAGCCTAAGGAATACTGAGTCAAATATCAGGGTGTTCATGAACTGAAAGCACTCACGCGAAGACTTGGATGGTTTGTGAATTACGACGGCCACCATGGTTCTAATGATCTTTTTGTTTTTGTTCTTTCTGGATGAGACAGTGAGTGACTCGGATCTTGAGGACCCGGCGAGCTCCGCATCCTGTAGTGTCAATGGCTGCGATGGTGAAAGAGAATCTTCTCCTGCATAAGTCATTTCTTTAATGAATACTTTCTGTGCGGAAACAAACGGTTACACCAGATTACAGACCGTCATGCAATTTGAGCCACTCTTTTCTGATGAATGTACTCCAGAAGGCTGGATAGAGACAGTTATGTCCAGGGTAGTCAAGGCCAGTTTCTTCCACGGTTTTGCAATCGTTGCAGGGGATAGGATTTGAATCAAGTCCATGTGTATGCATGACCGTTGAAAATAACACGCAGAGCTAAACCTAGGGGAAGTATAAGTTGAAGTTGTGACGGTGTGAGTGAAATATCTGCGAGTATAGTGAGGCCAAAAAGAAATGGGTTCTAATATTATAAATATCAATACTTCCTTTGGGAGGTGTATCGGAGATGAAAAACGTTCACTTGTATCTTGATTTGACCGATCGAAAAAATTAATTGTTTCAACACTAGCCAGTTCCTGCTACCTATAAGTTAAAGTCACTTCACTACTGAGGATTTCTTAGCGACATATAAAGTACATGCATCAACGAAAGCGATACTTACCTTGATATATTACTCATTAGAGGGTCATCAAATAAAAAGCGCTCACAGATTTTCTCGATCAGTTAGGCGCCCATTCGCCTGCTACATACAAATAATACTTTATGACAAGTGGTACTTATCTTTACCGTTGGCCGGCGCTGTTTGGATATTCCGTCGAGCGGAAATTTTTCCAAGTTTCTAATCCTTACTAACTCCTTATATGATTCTGCGTGGCAAAAATGTCGTAGTTCTCGGTGTAGAGAAGAAGTAGGTTCTGCAACTACAACATCCTCGAACCGTCAGAAAGGCAGCCACGTTTGTCTGGCTTCTGCACTCTTCTGCAGGTGCGGCGGATATCAGGTTCAAAATTTAAAATTCGAGGCTCATAAGAAGTTCTATTCCTATGTGAATCACTCCTTCCATCCTTGTGATTGTCAGTTATCACAGATGTGCAAATCGAGCATATGGTCTAGGTGACTATACGAATGATCGTGACCCCGAGCATACGTTTAGGATACTCCAATCCAGATATTAATATCCCACTGGAGGACCTTGATGAGTGGCAACGCTCTAATACTTCTTCTCAATCTGGACAATTCATTTCTCTTGCAGATTCTGTGTCCAACGACTAAAAAGGAATGCCACCAAGAGGGAAGACTGCTCCTGCAGGGCTCGTCAAAAAAGAGCAGCATGACAAAGAACCTTCCAACTGTGGGGCTGCCTCGTCACCCTTGCCAGCGGTTTTGGATGCATCTACACCATGCGGAAGCCAGAAATTTTTTCTTTCACCCCCGACCCTTCCGATGAGCATCCACCCTTTAAATTATTCCTCTCCTATGACTAGTATTGCCGACGAGGACGAATTTCCACATCTATCTCAGCTCACACAGATGGTTCGAGCAACGAGACTAACACCGAAACCGAAACCAAAGACGCAGAGGGATACAACTGATAGAGAGGATCCGCCATTTGAAATGCTCAATGATATAGAAAGCGACGTGAGCTTATTTCCACGGATCAAGCTGGTGTTTTCATTGTCCTTTTCATGTAGGATTCTACAAAGTCCGCAAAGTTCCAAGGGAAGCAGCGTGAACAGTCCCGTTCCCTGGCCGGTACACTAGCCTTTACGAAGCGCAAATGGGACAAATCGATATCGTCCTCTCCGTCTACTTCGAGGCCAAAACAGCGACTGAAGTACTTCCATGACCCAGGAAACGATGAAAATGGGAGTTCATCGTGTTCTCGCTCGAGAAAATCCTCCGATTTTCTCAGATATAACTTTTACGATTCATTCCTGTACTTGGATGCCAGTGTCATCGTCCGCAGCGGATTGACACAGTTCAAACTGCGTCGTACATTACTAGCGAAACACGGAGTGTGGTTCACGGCGCGTTTTCAAAAATACCCAGATGACAGGTTCGGGGAACTCCCACAAGATTGTAAGTCAAGTACATATCTTTTATCAGTACAGCTAAGATATTCCAATGAGGACTCGTACATGCCACGCGCGAAGCGCGATGGCCCACTTCCGCACGTTTCTTCCTCCTGTCAGATCTTTACTTGCTGCCAGATTCTGCCACCTATCAGAGGTCTCTGGACTGAAGGATATTCATTATGATGTTTGCAATAGATACAAAGCAAGCCCCAATAGGTGAAAGCGCTTATATGGTAGAATGTAAGATATGCTGACGCTGCATGCTCAAACAAAAACAAAGCGGAAAAACTATACAAGAAACGGGAAGATGAGATATACTTGTGAACAAAAAATGATTTATCGGTTACTTCAGCGGACTCCGCGGCTCTGATATTGAAGAGTTTCCCTCCCTCTGTGGAAGTGAACAATCATCCATCCATATTCTGAAAATACATGTTCATGCACAGTGGGAAAGTTGCTGACTTTCCTCTCTTCGTATGCGTCTTTTTGTTCTTCAACGACTCCAGCTAAAAGTTTCCTGGTCGATAGCTATCCGACATTATGAGCAGAATATCCGAATTACAAATGAGTACAAACCTTCGTGTTAACCTCGTCCGTCCCGAACTTCAACTATGTGTTTAATATACGCGGCAACACTGACACCGAACATCTGGCAACCCTTTACTTCGTTCACCTCGATCTCGTCAGGGCAGGGATCAGGTTCCAGCGCCGACAGTTCTTGGCCGGCGACTGGCAAATTCCCGTCGACGCCGACTCGACTGTCCCACTGATATGTGCTCTTATCAGAATCATTGACGATATCCACTGGATTCAGCATCAACGCAAGGTTGGGGCCTTCGAACCTGGAAAGGACCGTGCTGGGGATGAATTCAACCTCTGCATTAGTTTGTCTCCCACTGTCCTCTTCCGCTGACATACCCAAGCTCATCGCTGCATGATTATAGCGGACAGCGGAAACCAGATGCTTGCTTGCGTGTCGCTGGAGGGACTTGAAGAACCGTTTTCCTCCTACCCTTTACCTTTCGCTCACCGCTGGCGAGAAGCTGAATAGGAAATATCCTGATTCCAAATTCCGGAAGGCTGAAAAGATTTGCGATTCCGATGTCAAGATTAATTCAATCAGCCAACTCATACAGGATAATGATATCGGCCCCACTGACCAAGGTATCTATGGTATCTTAATCAACATTCAAGCAAAAGTTCATAATGATCTTCTTTTAGGGCGCCATGTCATTGTTGGCTCCGAGCCTTGCAGTAAGCTTCCAGAAAATTTGAGTTCTGTAATTATTGCCGACTGCCTGCTATAGCTGAAAACGTTACCGGTTGGGGTCTGTTTGACCCCAACCAGTGTGTCGCCGTCGATGAGACTCACAAGTTGAGAATTATCGATATGACGAAATCCTTCAAGCAGGACGTGAGCATGAACTCGAGAAATGCCGAATTAGCGATGTCTTCCCTCCAGTTACAAGGATGATACACCTTTACCGATGATTAGTTTGCGTGCGCCAGCTATCAATCTACCCCTTCAATCTTCGAAACTGAACCATACTTGAAGGAGAAAGATTGATAAGCATGTTGGGGTCGCATCTTATTGTACGTTTAATTGTTACTATAGACAATGTAAACTTCGTACTTGGGACATTGAAGATTTTAACATTGAAGATTTTGCCATTGCCTTCGAAATCTCTTTCACCATAGGCCGAGAGAACGATACGACAACGTACCCGGTTCACTACTAAAGTTCGTGACACCTCCAGCAAGCATGTTGAGGGTTGGACACCAGGCATGTGATTTCTGGGCAAACGGTCGTCCGGTGCTTAGTTTTTAACCCTTCTCATACTGTCTTTTTGTTCCGTAGAAACTGACATTATCTACTGTAAATATACGGTGTGAGAACAAGGGACATTAATAATTGGAGGATGTATGAATTCGAAATGCGAAAGGAACTGGGATACGACAAAGAACAGATGAATTGAAGTGCCGGGGCAATGACAAGAACGGACAAAAGAGGATACCGTATAGAAGACTCACACATTGACCTGAACATCCTGTCGAGTTGTAGATAGACGGCACGCCTGCCCTGTACTCGTCAACATATATCAAGCACGAGCTGTTGGGGCTGGACGTACTGCGTGATATTACACGCACTAGCGGGATACGAAGCGGTAGGTGTACCCCAATCCGTCAGGTTCATGGGAAGCGCTGTCAGCTTGTAATATCGAAGCAGGAAGACTCGAGCGCTGAGATCGTTAGCTAACGTTGATGCGGATTAGTTCAATCTGGAGTATTGTAGAAGAAGAGTATGATGCTCATGAGCACCGAGCAAAACCACATATATATCCCACTAGCATCTAGCTGCGTAGCGAAAACCCCTCCACCCGCTTGTGCGAACCCGCTTCTGAAGCTGTTTGATTTTGTTTCTTGTACCAAGCATCCTTGACCCATCGAGCAATCTGTTTCGATAGTATTCCCAGTTTGGACCGAGTTTTCGGCCAGATAACATTCGGGAGTAGTATGGAGGGCTTATTGGTTAGAACCGAGGTTGTTTATAGCCTCGATGATGTCAATTTCACTGGCGAGGGGTCAAAGAAGGTCGGTGTTGAGCATCCAGGACGAAGGCCAGACCTGGGTATCCTTAGAAGGAATGATATAAGGGTAGGTGAGAACTGAGCAACCATACGGAATGTGCGACACGTCAATTACGACGCGACTACCCATGGGATAGCGTCCTTTGAGGTGATTCAAGTTGTAACCTGCAAGAACTACAATGAGTACTGATATGAAAGAGTGATAGAATAATTGACCTACTGGATTCTTGTTAAGCGTTGTAGCAGCAGCAATGTTCCTCGTATTATCCACTTTAACGTTCCCTGAGTGAAAAAGAGTATTCTGCGACAAACAAAATAAGCACAACGACTCACTTATAGTAGTCCCACTCTGAGAAGAACTCCGTCCCAGAATATTCACGTATTGGTGTGTATACGGCATTCGAAAGCCAGAAAATTCCAAATTTAAAAGTAATCAAACATGAGGATTTATCCAGAACAGATGCGTCTCAGAAACCCGAACTCAGGATTCCTGATCATTCCTCCAATGATACCAATATACCACGACTGTGCCATCCCAACTTCAGCTCCCGCAACCCCGCAAGACAACGCAATGAAGCTGGCCGCCCCCAACAGAAGTTTACGCCAGTTGTTGTAATCCTCAGCATTGTAATTCGACCATTTTCCGCGACAGAGAATGAGATGTTCCTCGATGAAGATAGCGGAGAAGATGGCAAACCAATAGGCGAGCATGTCGAGTATAGTCTCCAATCACCCGACAAAATGGCTTGCACCTGCGATTGCGAGGATGATACAGACCACACTACCAATGATCACGATGAAGATTCAGGGTATGGCTTGCACAGATGGGTTTATATTCTTTAACACACCGTTAGAGAGGAATAATGTTGATGTGTAGTTGAACGAACCTGGAAAGTCAAAGCCAAAGAATAGATAGTCGGAATATTGGTCGCGATAATACTTAGTGCCATGATTACGAGAGGAAACGAACCGAATCCGCCCATTGGTTCAGCAAGGCCGGCACCGAGAAGACCACCAACCGAATTTTCTGCGTACGCGTCTGCCCAAGTCGTCTTCTGGTTGAAGGTAGACATCGCTGCTGCACCGAAAATTTCCACGAGGGTGGGTGGAACATTGAGACCGAGATATGTTCAGAAAATTATCTTGACAGAGGATATGTCCTCGGGCATGCGAACGGTTGCCAGTGCCGCGTAGCTTGTGGCACTTGGTGATTGATTTATGATTCAAAAAGTCGGGTTTACTCACCTAACTTGCAAATCCAACTCGTAGAGGACAAACATTAGTTCCAAAGCTCGATTGGGGTAATGCATGGGACACACCACATGCGATTGTGGGCCACTGCACATCCGTGCATGGCATTCACTCGGCTTCAAGATTAAATGATAGTATGTATTGAAAATCAAACATATTTTGGGGCGCGCAGTGAGCACCGCGCGCGACTCATTTTCGTGATTTCCTCAAGTCTACATTTTATTCAGCCTCGTAATATCTTCCGTGAAATCGAGCTCCCAGTCAGATTTTCCTATTGTCCCATCGTCTTCCGCACGATATTGATTACATTGAGACGTGACCATATTGAAACCGGACGAACTGTGAAGTTGCGGGTGAAGAGGTAAAGCATCTGCGTCAACGTCAGCTTCCAAGTCAAAGTCAAACTTGACATCCAGGGCGTTCGTAAGCATGTCTGCGTCCAAAAAGGTATTTGAAGCCACGTTGTCTGAGTCCATGAAGATTGGTGTGTGCGCTTTGTGATAATTGAAAAACTTGAATGCAGAATCCAGTCCATGGGGTGTACGAGGACAGTGAGAATGTCGCTTCTGAACACTTCAGGATCAATGACGTATTTTTGACAGCTTCGTGAATGGGACGAAAAGAGATGAGGATATGGTCTTGTTCTTCTTTGTCAGAGTTGTCGGACCCAAAATCGAGAGATGGTGGCCCCTTGAAGCGATCAGACCCAGGTTCAGAATGCGAGGCAATGCGATGAGCAAAAGGAACTGGGGAGAAAGATGGATTAGCAGCACATATATCCATTCCTTTCATGTCGTCGTCCGATAGCAGGTGGTCTACACCTTTTTGACTAGCACATGGTTCACTACCCGAGTCAATGTCCAAAACGCCGGAGTGGTGTAAGGGGCACAGTGGGCCAGCCAGCGTCAACGTCCGAATCAATGTCCAGAACCTCAGTTTCGTGTTCCAAGATGTGTTGAGGGGGACGTGGGACAACCTGAGGTGCAGCATGCGGCAGGACATCCAAGTAATCATCCATATCCAGAACTATTTCCGAATCCTGGTCCATTTCAGCTTCAAACACGAACCTAGAGGGCAAAGAAAGCGCGAGGAGCTGAGGGAGCGTTTCCTGCTTCGGATTCAGAGAAGATGGACGTGTGACACTCCAGATGGTTACGGTGCTCTCCGCTCCCGCTGACACTGAACGACGACGAAATCGACGGAACAAGCGAACTCGGATGTGCAGTCGCACTCGGCAAACTTGATCTCGTCCACTCGAAGACGTTTGCACCGTAAGCGCAGGCCTTGAAGAAGCAGCTGCACTAGATCTGGGAGTAGTGTTATTGCTAGTATGAATATTCCGTACACCAGATCTGGAAGTCTGGCGGGCAGAAGGTCTCGGCATAGGTCGTGCGTTCGCCCGAGGTTTAGGCCGGTTGTGTGGTTTAGATGAAGCCCTGGGTTTACTAGAGACAGAAAGACCACCAGCAACTCCTCCTCCTCCTCCAGTAGGAGAGGAAGGACGAGGAGTTGTAGACCTCCTCTGGCTGAGAGACTTGCTCTAGTTGGGGGCCAAATAAGCAACAGAGTTTCTTTTTCACTCCCCCCTACGGAGCCAGCACCGGAATAAACGAACTCAGTACTGTGTTGAGCACTGCTTAACGTCATCGTGGTCGTGGAAGACATCATCAACTCGACAGACTCCCTAGAGTCGGACTCGGAGTCTGAGTTGTCCGATTCAACATCGACGTCCACACTAAGTCTGCGTCATCTTTGTGGTTGGAAAGATGGGTGTGATGGCTACTGCGGCTAGTGGGACTGCTAAGCCGACTCAAACGACCTTGCTGGCCACTGAAACTCAGAGCCTCCTCCAATGGAGTTAATGAACGGCTATCCGAACGACCACTGGGAGAGTCCCCAAACAGCACACGCAACGAGTCTCTGGATACAGTTGGGATGGGAATTTGGATAGGTTCAGCGGAGTTGAGGTCACGATCAAACGAAAAGATATGTTCGTTATTGGGATTGTCGTCAAAGATCAAGGGGTGATAAGCGGAAGAGGAATGATCGAACATCTCTACGTCTTGGCTTTCATCTTCCCCATGAAATCGTTCGCGTTGGGATTTTTGGACGGTGGAACTAAGGAGGTGGTACCGAACAACGGGGGAGTCGACGACGACGCCGTTGTCGTAGTTTGAGTAAATTGGTTGAACAACTCGAGGTATCCGTGGTATTTGTCGTGGTGTCACTTGACCCCTTCTGGGATAGAGAAAGCCGGAGACCAAGGTCTCCAGGACCGCACTCCACCTACCGCACCAGGTGCAAATGATTAAGGAGGCCATCCATGTCGTCTCCGCCGTCCAAGCCCTTCATACCTTTCATACCGTCAAACCCATCCATCCCTCTCAATAACTCATCAAGCGGAATCTCAATCGTCGGTTGAGGAACGCTGAGTGCGCTAGAGGTATCATCGGAATGGCTAGCACCATCGTTATCTTGAGAATTTGAATTCGAGTTTGAATGCAAATGAGGATACGAAAGACTGAGATCTTCGACGTAATTCATACGCGTCGTGAGAGTAGGAGAAGGGTATAACAGCACAGGTGGACCCAAGTCTGAAGAGGAGAGAATAGTGGTTGAGAAGGTGCCTGCGTCCCAAGTGTTCATAAAGGTGTTATTCCTGGGGGTGTTAGAGGGCGAGGTAGAGCTCGTCGTCCTCCCGCACTGAGTCGCCGTCAGTTGGGCATCACCACAAACATCCATTTGGTCATGCGCCTGATCGATAGGTTTGGCAGCGACAGTACCAGCTTTAGTTCAGAGTTGGCGGATAGCCCCAAGACGTATCTACGCAAGGACCCTGTATATTAAAACCGCATCTGGTCTCATTTTCGGTCGGAGCGCACCTTCACACTGAAAATGAAAGGTACTATGTCAGTTATGGAGTCGGGCCCTTGGGGCGTTCGTTTCCAACGACCCAACGATCCCTAACGTCTAGCACCTAGAGTCTTTTGACAGCGGTTTCGGTGGACCGAGCCATTTCCCGGAAGCATCGGCTTCACGTTCGGATGATCCACGGAGAGCCAGGCTACATAATCACTTGAAGCCTTGAGCGTGAGGATGTCCACCATCCTAGTCCTCTTTGTCATTCATAAGCAGTTCTGCCTGTACGCTTGGGCATACGGAGGTGATCCAGAGGCAAAATCCCACAGAAAACATCAATTAAGACCTTATTCATAGTAAAGGGCTGTCGGAAAATGTAAAGATAGAGGAGAGAAGTATTAAGACAAGTAACGCACCACGGAAGCACGGAAGATAAGTAGACCCATCACGTAACTGGAAGATAAGCAGACGCCATAACTTAAACTAATTGACAAGAATTAGAATACCAAGTTGAACCCGAATTAGCCAGACGCTAAAGCGGGTTTACAGTTGAAGTAAAGACGGGACTCCACCCGACACAACTTGGTAAACACTTCTACCGTCAAAAGGAGGTCAAGAAATAAGCGCCCAGGTCTTTGCGATTTGGTTGTTTGAGGCAGACCTCTGCCACCGTCTACTCTTCGTGCCCATATGAAGCGACCGCCAGACAATCCAGCTGATAGCGTAGCTCCTCAATGACATTTTGTTGTCCTTTTTCAACCACTGGCTGCGTATGTTGTTGCGGTTCGACGGTTCACCGAATTTCGATGGGGAAGAAGGTTTGACCTGGGAGGAGTAGGAGGGAAGACTGCGACGATAACAGCGAAGCAGGAAGAAGCAAGAGGGTCGAGGAGAAAGTCGAGATTGACCATACTGATCTCAACGCGACAGCTGCTCCTTCGACCCTCCGAAGCGCATTATCAAAATACCCCGCTTTCATGACGAAGACATCACCGTTCGCGGCGTGCGAGTCGCTACTGACCACCCCTCCGTTCAACTCTGCAATCTCCTTCTGGCTCTTCTACCACGTTGGCACCCAGCCAGCAGCCCCATGTCAGCACTATTGTTGAGTTCAGCTTGATTTCAACACTTGAGAGCGAATATGATCTGAAGTGAGAAGAACTTCACAACTTTTTGAGAGTGAATCTATAAGATTGTGCACACACCTATATCCGACCAATTCGGAGCACTGATCCACATTTACCATTCGAGGCTGGGTGCACACCAATTTGAATGATTGCGAAAGGCCAACGCAGCCCGGATTTGTATAGAAGAGCGTATCATGTATGAGTGTAAGTAAGTTCAGCATCGGACGCAGTGGAGGGCCCTTATATAGAAAGGTTTAGATTTGAGAGTAATTGACTGAGAGTATGCAACCGCGTTATCGCGCACTGTTCATGCTTCATAACGGGTAAGGTGAGAGAGGAAGAAGAATAAAATCGAGGCACTCTACGTCGCACTGCTCGTGCTCAATAAGGAGTGACACTGAGTCGGGATTGAGATATTAATGCCTGGCCTAAATCAACATAGGCGCGCCCGCGGAAATCTTCTCACGCTATCAAGCGCTGATCGTTTCTTGTAAGGGCCCAGGGTTTTCTTCTTACTTCTGCCTCTGCAGTTCAGCACCGCGAAGTACATACTGCTTCGTTTCCTTTCATTTCTCATACAACTGGCTCAGCAATTTCTATATGTACACTAGCAATAGGATAATCAGTTGGTGGGATGTAACACATTTGAATGAATGAATGTGGAACAAAGCAATAGAATAATCAGATGAGGATCTATGCTGAAAGAGTTTGTAGGAACGATTTTGGGAAAAGATAGTAAAGTATAACATCGAAGATTTCATCCTCATTGTCACCACGGGAAGGCAACTATCCCAGTAACATCTCATACATCTCATAAGTAAGGACCTCAAACGCCCACTAATCCACGGCACGACTGTAGCGTTGCTCAAGTAAAATCTATGGGTTGAAGAATTAGAAACCCATGCATCATATTGTAGATTTTCAATTACACACCCCCGGAGCCATAGACTCCATTCCACAAAAAGTACTCGTAGTCTGACCAAACCACATTCCCTCCCTGCAAAGACCGTAATCAGCAACTTTAACATGCCCGTCCAATGTAAGTAAGATGTTGTCCAGCTTCAGATCCCTGTTGAGTGCAACACGAAGGTCAGCTGCGGGAGGTTTGATAACGGCTGAAACAGACCTATAGAAGCACCTCTGATGTGTAAAACTTAGCTTGTCGTGGCGAAAATTGCTTTTGTTGAATGTGCAACATGAGATCACCACCGTTAACATATTCCATGACAAAGTACACTCGTGTCTCGGTCTGGAAATACGGATGCAGCCCAAGCAAGAACGGTGTCGTTCTTTAGCATACACGCTTCTCTAACCGGGTGCTATGCAACCGTTAGTGCAAGCTGCCATGCATGAAAGTTAGCTAACCTCTCAACCTCATCGTTATCAATGATAAGTTCCCTTGATTGCATAAAGGCCATTCGTTTTCTTTTCTTCTGCCAGCATGACTTTACCAAGTACAGCTAAGAAATTGAAATCGCCAAGCTGACCTTGGGCCTCTGAGCTTATTGTCGGACAGGCTAACGCTGCTGCTGTTGTTGTTGTATTTGAACCTGCGGCTGTTGAGGTGGTGTTTGCGCCGTCCGTAAAACTGTGCTGGAACCATCAGGCGGTCGTTGTTGCTGCATCGGCGATAAAGGAAGGCCTATCTTTGTTTGCACCAGGGATGGAGGTCCAGGCGGACGAGTACCCTGAGTTGCCAAACCTATTTGGCAGCGAGTACGAGAAAAAAAACTTCACACACTGGTTATGCGCCAGGTTGCAGTTGCTCATAAGGACCTGTTTGAGGACGCAGAGGTTCTTGGGCGTACGCTGGTGGTGCTTTAATGCCAGCAGATGGTGGTCTTGCACCAGGAGGAGGCCCGCTGAGCGGGGGCTGTTGTTATTGTTGCTGCTGAGGGTAATAATGAGCCTAGGGATAACTATAGACCAGTAGGGACGCAAGGAAATGGTCTGCAGCTTATACCCGGGTAGCGAGTGTGAGCACGAGTCCAGCAAGCCTATTTAGAGCAAAACCCGATGAGGAACGAAAAAGATACACCAAAAATTGCAAAACTTACCTTGAGGATGCAGGGGACAGTGAGCGCACACTCAAATGGCCACCGTACCATCTGTAGCTTATATACCCAGGTAGCGAGGGTGAATACGAGTCCAACGAGCCTATTTAAAGCAAAGCGCGATGAGAAACGAAAAAGATACACCAAAAATTACAAAACTTACTTTGAGACTGCAGGGGACAGTGAGCGAACAAACAAACGGCCACCGTAGTTTCTGCAGCTTGTATACCTGGGCAGTGAGAGTGAATACGAGTCCAACGAGCCTATTTAGAGCTAAACACGATGAGGAACGAAAAAGATACGCAGAAAATTGCAAAACTTACCTTGAGACTGCAGGGGACAGTGAGCGAACAAACAAACGGCCACCGTAGTTTCTGCAGCTTGTATACCTGGGCAGTGAGAGTGAATACGAGTCCAACGAGCCTATTTAGAGCTAAACACGATGAGGAACGAAAAAGATATGCAGAAAATTGCAAAACTTACCTTGAGACTGCAGGGGACAGTGAGCGAACAAACAAACGGCCACCGTAGTTTTTGCAGCTGATATACCCAAGTAGCGAGGGTAAATACGAGTCGAACGAGCCTATTTAGAGCCAAATGCGATGAGAAACGAGCAAGATATACAAAAAGTTCTTTAACTTGCTTTGAGGATGCAGGGGATGGTGAGCGCACACTCAAATGGCCACCGTACCCTCTGTAGCTTATATACCCAGGTAGCGAGGGTGAATACGAGTCCAACGAGCCTATTTAGAGCTAAACACGATGAGGAACGAAAAAGATATGCAGAAAATTGCAAAACTTACCTTGAGACTGCAGGGGACAGTGAGCGAACAAACAAACGGCCACCGTAGTTTCTGCAGCTGATATACCCAAGTAGCGAGGGTAAATACGAGTCGAACGAGCCTATTTAGAGCCAAATGCGATGAGAAACGAGCAAGATATACAAAAAGTTCTTTAACTTGCTTTGAGGATGCAGGGGACAGTGAGCGCACACTCAAATGGCCACCGTACCATCTGTAGCTTATATACCCAGGTAGCGAGGGTGAATACGAGTCCAACGAGCCTATTTAAAGCTAAACGCGATGAGGAACGAAAAAGATACACCAAAAATTGCAAAACTTACTTTGAGACTGCAGGAGACAGTGGCGAACCATCAAATGGGCACCGTAGTTTTTGTAGCTTGTATACCTGGGTAGTGAAGGTGAATACGAGTCCAACGAGGCCATTTA
Source organism: Lentinula edodes (assembly GCF_021015755.1). NCBI lineage: Eukaryota > Fungi > Basidiomycota > Agaricomycetes > Agaricales > Omphalotaceae > Lentinula > Lentinula edodes. The sequence goes on from NW_025764313.1 coordinate 839,059, forward strand.
AAGCTAAACGCGATGAGGAACGAAAAAGATACACCAAAAATTGCAAAACTTACTTTGAGACTGCAGGAGACAGTGGCGAACCATCAAATGGGCACCGTAGTTTTTGTAGCTTGTATACCTGGGTAGTGAAGGTGAATACGAGTCCAACGAGGCCATTTAAAGCTAAACGCGATGAGGAACGAAAAAGATACACCAAAAATTGCAAAACTTACTTTGAGACTGCAGGAGACAGTGGCGAACCATCAAATGGGCACCGTAGTTTTTGTAGCTTGTATACCTGGGTAGTGAAGGTGAATACGAGTCCAACGAGGCCATTTAAAGCTAAACGCGATGAGGAACGAAAAAGATACACCAAAAATTGCAAAACTTACTTTGAGACTGCAGGGGACAGTGAGCGAACAAACAAACGGCGACCGTACCCTCTGTAGCTTATATACCCAAGTAGCGAGGGTAAATACGAGTCCAACGAGCCTATTTAAAGCTAAACGCGATGAGGAACGAAAAAGATACACCAAAAATTGCAAAACTTACTTTGAGACTGCAGGGGACAGTGAGCGAACAAACAAACGGCCACCGTAGTTTTTGCAGCTGATATACCTGGGTAGTGAGAGTGAATACGAGTCCAACGAGCCTATTTAGAGCTAAACACGATGAGGAACGAAAAAGATATGCAGAAAATTGCAAAACTTACCTTGAGACTGCAGGGGACAGTGAGCGAACCATCAAATGGGCACCGTAGTTTCTCCAGCTTGTATACCCAGGTAGCGAGGGTGAATACGAGTCCAACGAGCCTATTTAGAGCTAAACACGATGAGGAACGAAAAAGATATGCAGAAAATTGCAAAACTTACCTTGAGACTGCAGGGGACAGTGAGCGAACCATCAAATGGGCACCGTAGTTTCTCCAGCTTGTATACCTGGGTAGTGAGGGTGAATACGAGTCCAACGAGCCCATTTAAAGCTAAACGCGATGAGGAACGAAAAAGATACACCAAAAATTGCAAAACTTACCTTGAGACTGCAGGGGAGAGCGAGCAAACAATCGAATGGCCACCGCAGTTTCTGCAGTTTATATGCCCGGGTAGCGAGGGTAAATACGAGTCGAACGAGCCTGTTTAGAGCCAAATGCGATGAGAAACGAGCAAGATATACAAAAAGTTCTTTAACTTGCTTTGAGGATGCAGGGGACGGTGAGCGCACACTCAAATGGCCACCGTACCATCTGTAGCTTATATACTTGGGTAGCGAAGGTGAATACGAGTTCAACAAGCCTATTTAGAGCAAAACGCGATGAGGAACGAACAAGATATCACAAAAATTGCAAAACTTACTTTGAGGATGCAGGGGACAGTGAGCGAGCAATCAAATGGCCACCGTAGCTTCCGCGCCTTATGTACATGGGTAGCGAGTGTGAACACGAGTTCAACAAGCCTATTTAGAGCACAACGCGATGAGAAACGAGCAAGATAAACAGAAAACCCCGAAACCTACTTTGAGGTTGCAGGGCTCAGTGTGCACACCATCGAATGGCAGCCGTAGCCTCTGCAGCTTATATACCCGGGTAGCGAGAGTGAATACGAGTGGAGTGGACCATGAGATTGATGGTGATTCAGGCGCTTCGAGTGGCCGAAGCGTCGATGAGGATGACAGTTGAGAAGTCTTTGGTTTCAACTGGTTTGAAGTAGGGACACCAGGAAATGTCAACAGTGGTGGTCCATCGGATTTGTCTAGCTCATTGATGCTTGGAAGTCATGCATTGAGTGCGCATTGTATTCGGATGAAGTGGAGGATCAAGGAGTAGGGCAATAAGATGAAGAAGACCCCGGTGACAGTGAACCAATGTAGATAGTGAAACGAGAGCATGCGAGGAGATGGATGAGGTCGATACAGGTGCAAATTGTGAAGCAGGACACCGTGTTCGATGTTGATGTTGATTGATGATGTCGAGGAAGAGAAATGAGTAGAATTGGTAGTTGGCGATCCTGGAACGGTCGAAGGGGTAGTCAAGCTCGTTAAAGTAGACAGCACTCCTGCCAGGCGATCTGGGACCGTGGATCGCACACTAATATTCAAGCTCGGAGGACTGACCCCGTTCGCGCGTGAAGAAGGGAAGGCGGCGGAGAATGAAGCAGGGCCGGAGTTTTGCAAGGCATTCTTCCAATCTGAGAATGTGAGATGCTTCAGCGAGATTTCCGAGACACAGAATCTCCTCTGCTTGGGCTCGTTCTGTGCATGGAGAAATTCATGTGCTGCGTTGAAGAAAAAGCAGATTAGAACTTACGACAATGATGTGTCCCTCCCGTTCTCCCCCATCCTCAATTTCCCCTCTACTTGAGTCCTCTCGTTGGCTTGGAAGGGAATTCAAAGGTGTCGGATGAACGATTTGGTTTTCGATTAGAACATATTACGATTCGAACTTTATTTTTTGTTTCAAACCATCATAATATATATTATTTTTTGGCTTGCTTTAGAGTTTTTTTTGTTTGAAATAAAATAGAAGAGATTTGGGCGTAGGGGTTAAGGGGTCAAGGAGTTGGGCGTGGGAAAAAAAGGGAAATGGCCCATATCCCCCCCCGCCCACCCCTCTAAGACACGAGAACGGATGAGCAGTATTTCCCCATCCTGAAGAAGCTGTTTGTTAGTGCTTTCCTGGAGTATCCAAGTCCTTAGTCGAGGATCAAAAGTCTTCACCATCCTTCCTTCAGTAGCTCCGATAGCCTCACGTACAGCAACAGAGCAATCAGCAAGACAAAAGAATGGGTAGGTCTTACATTCAGTTGTAAGTATATCGGATGTTCCATTCTCATCCCAGAATTTGATGTAGACTTTTTGTCGGATATCATCTGCATATGACTGTCGATTTTCCAGTATAGTGGATCGTTCCTGATGGTCAATTCGGGCCTGCTCTCTCCGCTGGTAATGCTGAGGTAGAAGGGGCCGGGTGTGAAGATACATAGGCAATTGATCTGTACCTGATGTCGAAGTCTTTGCCTGGGGTTTGTGAGATGCTTCTTTACAGGTGATATTCATCTCGGCCTGATATTTTCCACAACATGGTTTGCAAAGCTTGAAACTACAGTTTGTATTGATTGTAGCTCCGGCCTTCCCTGCGCAACCACGACCAAGGCAACATGCACGCATGGAGCCATTCACAAGACGAGTTTCAGTCTTTCCGGGGTTCCAGATAAATGGTGGAGTGGTAGATGAAGGATAAGGGGGTTGGGGAGGTGGAAAATCGGAATCATTAGAATTGTGGAGGAATGATGAAATAGGTTCCTTTGAATGAGATTGTGTACTCAAGGATGCTGATATTATCAAAGTATCCTGGCTCGGAGGTTCATCTGTTACAAGAGCGCTATCGGCTGTCACAGGATTGGAAATATTAGAATTTGCAGAAGCTATACAAAAATCGTGAGATGTTTTACCATCTTTGAAATGAAAGACTGACCAGAAAGATGTTGGGTCAATTGTTCATGTAGTAGTTGAATCCCGAGGACAACGCTACCTTCTATTCCTTGCTCTTCTTCGGCTAGATCCACACTTCGAGCAAACTCTCGAGCTTCTTCCTCAGTAAAAACCCGATCTGGAATCTCTATTTCCATTGCTTCACTAAAATCAAAGAGATTCTCCATAGATGCAGTGGATCGTTTTACTGGTGAACTTCCTTGATTGGGACGGTCTAACATACGTGATGGAGATGGGGGGAAAGCCGAAAATGGATGTGCTTCAGTAGTCTGTGTGAGGATATCATGCATTGACATCTGTGAAAGCTTTTTGGGGCTGAACTTAGGCAAAACACCTCGAACTTCATGCCGGACCAGGTCAGATATGTGCTGTGGTGGAAGATCAGGCCTCCAGGATACAAAATGAGTGTCTTGAGGGTTATCCTTGTTCACGCACTATATATACAGGTCAAAATTATCACCTTCGAAAGAGACAGAAGATTAGGACTTACTGACTCGTACCAATGTCCTCGGTGATGAGCATAGTTTGAGCCAGTGCATAGCCAGACCTTAACAGGGTTTGAGCATCCCATTCTGTTGCACTCAACAAATCTGGGTAGGACATTGGAGGGCTTCCGACGATAACTGGTAGTATAACGAGCCATTAAGAATAGATGAAGAATTGGCAAAAAATAGGTGATTAACACTTTTGAGATACTATTCATATAAGCAGAACATCGAGTGGCATAACTACTGTCCAAAATAGGACTTCATGAACAACAAAGAGATCAACAATGGGTCAAAAATGAATATCTATATTGGTCATAATCACAAGTGGACGCGTCCTCCAGCCTCCGGAGCTGAAGAGGATAACATGTGCCGGGAAAGTAGAGCTCATCGGCTCTACCATTTACTCACAGGAATAAGTAGAGGTACTCGAAGGCTCTACTTTTGGAATAAACTCTACTTAAACCTCTACCTCTACCTCTACCTCTACCTCTACTTTTTCTTTTTTTCGCTAGTGTGATAGCTCTGGTAAGTATATAGTAGCTGCCGACCCGCTTAGGCGCTCAGCTCTCTGCTCAGAACCACCTCGACAAAGGTACACGGGTACGATTGTGACCATGGAATGCCTGCTGTGTATAGTCTGGAGATGGAAATTCCACCTGAATAATGTGAGTTCAATGTTCATGATTATTTTCATTTTCGTGCAGTTCAGGGTCCTCCTTGTTGCGATAACATTGACTAACCCAATGTTCATGAGCATGCCGCAATAATGACAGAGAATTTGCACCGTGCTTAGTTTCACAGACCAATGATTGCAGACGACGTCAATTCTGGGCTCACCATCAAGTGTCATTTATATCGCGATAATGGCATAAACACTACACGATTCACGGTGGCATGTTCGGTTTGAACAGACTTGTACAATCCAGAGGCGCTGAGACCATTATTCCCCAATTGCTTCCAGACACAGCTGACATTTTGCTGGCGGATATACACCAATACTACAGAGAGATCGGAAAGCGGGTGGAAGAAAACATTGAAATGTCATTGCGCAATTTCATCACCAAACGACGACACGCTGGAGTCTGTAATAAGTATATAACGTCTTGGTTTATTATATTCAATTCTGGCTTCCAATTTCCCAAGCTTGCACCAATCTCTTGGAGTCATGTCACAACTCGAGAGAGGCGAACAAAAACGAGCTGGTTTAAATGAGGACAATGTGAACGAGAAAACTGATTCCAACGTTGAAATCGAACTCCCACACGGCCTCAGCACTCTTCCAAACTCAATCGACGAAACAACCAAAACCACAATCTCAGCCCTCTCCGAAGCCGAAAGTAACCCATTCTTCATCCCGAATCTTACCTTCACCCCCTCCGAAGAATCCAAAGTTATCCGCATCCTCGACAAGCGTTTATTTCCATGGGTTCTCCTCACTACGTTCGTGCTGAACATGGATCGGACGAATTTGTCAAACGCAATTTCAGACAATCTTCCGAAAGACTTGGGGTTCACGACAAATACGGTGAACCTTGGAACGGCGATTTATTCAGTGCTGTTTAGCCTGGCATGTTTGGGCGGAGCGGTGGTGTGTAAGATTGTCCATCCTGCAAGATGTGAGTCTAATTTTACTCTAGGCTGTGGGCGATTCAATGCTAATCTCAGTTTCGTAGGGATACCGTTTTCTATGTTCTGCTGGGGCTTGGTTACAATGTCACATGCATTAATCAGAGATAAAGGTGGATACCTGACTGGTAAGGCTTTCGTATCGCTTTTCACCCCTCTTAATCTAAATCTTTCTCCACTCATGTCAGTTCGTTGCAGTGAGCTTCCACTTCCTTCTCTCGTCTTGTCCTTGTTATTGACCTACTTACTCTCAATACATGTAGTGATAGCTGTTACAGAAGGTGGCGTAATCCCCGCCACTCTTATCTACCTCGGCTCCTTCTACCGCAGCACCGAGCTCGCTACACGTCTGGCATGGTTCTGGGGTGTACAAACTATCGCCAGCGCTGTCAGTGGGCTTATGGCTAGTGGATTGTTGCAATTGCAAGGTGTCTCAGGACTAGAAGGATGGAAATGGCTCTTCCTGGTCGACGGGATTATTACAGTGGTCGTTGCGGTGTTGACTTGGTACGTGTCGGGATTCTTGGATTCGAGTTTTGGAACGAACCGAATCTAGGTTCTACCTTCCGCGAAATGCCACGCTCACTAAAGGCGGTATCCGTGGATGGAAACCGTGGTTCGATGAAAGACAGGTTCGGATTGCGGTTACGCGAATTGTACAGGATGATCCTTCCAAACGGCTTTATGAGTATGTGTACTTGATAGCAGTTGAGTCGTGTGCTCGCTTTCTAATCGTACAATTATTCAGGCAACGCGTGCACTGGGAAGACGTCAAAGACGCTGCAACCGATCTTGGTTTATGGGGACATCTCCTTATCACTGCTGTTGGACTCACACCGACGACTCCTCTGGGCGTATGTAAGTCATCGAGTCACAATCAACTTTTGCATTAATGAACCATCTCACAGACCTTCCATCCGTTATCAAAACCTTCAACTTTTCGATATTCGTTGCAAACGCCCTGACAGCGCCGCCGTACATATTACAGTGCTGTACGACGGTTTTGTTCATTTGGCATTCCGACAGAATTGGAGAGAGAGGGTTTCATGGGGCTTTTGGAGGTGAATGGGAATTCCACAAACTTTTTTATGCCCTCTTGACCTTCTTGACCCCTGCTTGAGATCCCGAGCACGCAACCATCTCCATATTGTTACGAATCGTCCCATGTCAATTCCGATTGTATCTGACTGCCTTTTTTTCATCTAGCAACCTGGCAACTCGTTGGATGGATCTTACTTCGTTGTTTGCCTTCGGATGCGAGTAAAGGCGTCAAGTGAGAATTCTCCTTCGCCAAATACCCTGTACTTATGTGACTACTCAGATATTTTGCTGCGCTTCTCGTTGCTTGCTGGCCATACACCCATCCCTTGAATATTGCATGGATGTCTGAGAATACAGGGCAAGTCGTACTACTTCTACCTTCTCTGTGTGTACTCATATCGTGAAATGTAAACAGGAGCATCGGAAAACGAACTCTCGCCTCTGGCTGTGTCATCTTCGCCGCCAACATCTACGGAGTCTGGGGTTCGCAAATCTATCAAGCCAAAGACGCTCCAGATTACCGTACCGGAAACACTATCAATATCGTATTTGCTGGTACCGCAGTGTGTTTGTGGTTTGTGCAGAAGGGGTATTACAAGTATCGGAACGCCAGAAACGCGAAGGTCTGGGCGGAACTTGGTGAGGATGCACGGAAGAGGGAGGAGATATCGCAGGAAGTGGAAGGGAATAGAAGTGTGTTGTTTAGATTTACGACGTGACAGTTTAAGTAGAACTAAGGTGTAAATTACTATGAGTGGGGAAATGAAGACCACGCTTTGGAAAGTGAAAAAAAAACCCATACTCAAAGTGTTGCATCGACGCCAGCAGGATTTGAACCTGCGCCCTCAAAGAGGAACAGATACCGACAGTTCGAATCTGTCGCCGTAACCACTTGGCTATAGCGCCATTGGGTCATGTTGTTCCTTAACATATAGATTCTTTTTGACTTTCTAGTCACTAGTGGTGAAATTTTGTAAATATGATCCTGTATTTAATCGTAGATAGGAACAACGAGAGAAATGCGGCGATTTCCACAGAAAAAGGAGCGCAGTACCGCTTCCCGGGGGCGTGGGATGTGTATTTGGCCGAGGGCCTCCGAGGGTCTTTCGCCGCTGCTTTTCTAATTTCTTTGTCATCAATTTTCGTCTGACCACCTCTTCCGCCTTCAACACCGGTAAATACGAGTGGAGAGGCTCAGAAATGCCCGTTAGTCGTACTACAACTACCACACCGGCCACACAAACACCACAACCCAGTCAAGTATCTATTGGGAAAAAGCCGATGACATACAATCAGACTCAACAAGCTCAGCAACAGGCGGCACAGGGACAACCAGGACAACCAGGACAACCGGGACAGCCTCGTTCAGCACGGGCGGCGTCCAAAGCGCCGATGAATCCCAATCAGAACCAGTCTTATTCGAATAATCATCATCCGAGTGGCGGTAATTCGAATAGTTCCAGTACCAATTCCAAAGGTCGGCCACCAGCGACGTCGGCCAATGGCACGAAGAATACCAGTGCTCATAACAGCAAGATCTGGTCGACTAGCTCTGTTGAAGAACGCGAACGAATCAAAGAGTTTTGGTTGGGTCTAGGGGAAGAGGAACGACGAAATCTGGTCAAGATTGAGAAGGATACGGTGTTGAGGAAGATGAAGGAACAACAAAAGCATTCTTGCAGTTGTGCTGTTTGTGGCAGGAAACGGTTGAGTCTTTTTTCTTTCTTTTTTGGTTTTACAAAGAAAGAGAGAAACTGATTATTGATTATTAGTAACGCTATCGAAGAAGAACTAGAAGTGCTATACGATGCCTACTATGAAGAATTAGAGCAATACGCTAACTACCAACAACGATATGTTTCTTCTGGTGGTACAATTCCTCCTCCGCCCGGACCAGGACCTTTCCCTGGTTCCGTCGAGCTCGATAAAAATGGGGCAGTTGTCGGGCATCCCGGGCATCCACAACACGTAGCTCCTCATAATCATCGACCCAACAACGCCAACGCCAAAGCCGTCAGAGGTGGAAAAGCACAAGCTCAACCGCAGCGTACCAATATTCCTGTTAACGGTCGAGGAAAGCCAGGAAAACATCCACCGCCGGAATCTGAATTTGATGACGCAGACGATGATCCAAACGTCGACCCAGACGCCGATCTCGATGACGACGAGTATGAGGAAGAGGACGACGACGGTGAGGATTATGAGGAAGAGGACGAAGAGGACGAGGAAGAAGATCCTGATCCTGATCCTGACGACGAAGAACTCAGTCCTAATCCAAATCTACCTGCGCATCCCGGGGTGAATGGTGTTGGAATTGGTCGTGGACGAGGAACTCCCGTACGGCCTGGAACAACGCCACAATTAGGTGTAAGGGGTGGTGCAGGAGGCGGGAGGGGGAGAGGTCGTGGTGCTGAGTCACCATTGAATGGAACTGAGAATGGGAAAAACCAAGGAAGAAACGGTCTATTCAATCTGGGCAGTAGTCTTACTGTTACAGGTGTGTATCGTTTGCCTTTCTTTCATTTTTTCTATCCACAACTCCTGCGTTTTCGTTTCTGATCAATATCAGATGATCGATGAACTTTTTTGATGGAAGGGTCGTGTGCACGTTCCCAACAGCACTTTTCCTTCCTTTATCTTTTTTTCAAATAGCGTCGTCGTTGTACATGTTCATTCTCACTTACTCTATATCTCGACGATTCTCCTGCTATCATTCCTACTTCTTTTTCCCATTCTTTCCCTGCATATTCATTACTCCCTCGTCGTCATGCTCATCTTCCACCTCCATCCAATTTGCTCAATTTGCTCATATCACACAAACTCTCTTCACAGGTCCTGGCAACATCCTCACTGTCGCCGACGATCTTCTGAAGAATGATGGTCAAAAATTCCTTGAGATGATGGAACAGCTCGCTGAACGAAGGATGCAGCGCGAGGAGGAAGCTGTGGGTGACCTCGAAGACGACTCGGAAGATGAGGAAGACGAGGACGATGAGGATGGCGGTGAGGATGAGGAGGGTCTGGGATCAGAGGATGATGATGAGGATCTGGATAGAAGAAGGCGACGGAGGAGACAGAGAGATGTGGAGGATGAAGGTAGCGATGACGAAGAAGATGAGGAGGATGAGGAAGAGGAAGAGGACGAAGAAGATGAAGAAGATGAGGAAGAGGAGGTAAGTGCGGTTCCTTCTGTCGGTGGTGTCATTTATGATCGTTCCCATTCACTCGCTCCTCTTGCGGGCTTTGAGGAAGCGGTGTTAGATTTTTGTGCTCACGCGATGCCACCTATGTTATTCCACCCATCGCGCTCGCTGACTGCTTTCAATTTTACCTTTTTCACTCACAGGTTATGACGGAAGAGCAGAAAATGGAGGAAGGCAAACGCATGTTCAGTATCTTCGCCGCACGTATGTTCGAGCAGAGGGTTTTAAAAGCCTATCGTGAAAAGGTCTCGTTGTTCTCCTCCTTTCTGGAATTCCATCCTGATATTCTTATGGCATCGTTTTACAGGTCGCCCAAGAACGTCAGTTACAATTCTTGCGGGAGCTCGAGGACGAAAATAAATCGATCAAGGAACGTGAGGCTAAGAAGCAGAATGCGAACCAGAAGAAAAAGGATAAGAAAAAGTCCGTTTTCGTTCTTTTCACCTTCTTTATTTCAACACTCACCATTCTCGATTTTCTAGGCAACAAAAGCTTGCCAAAGAATCTGAAAAGGCTCGTCGGGACGCTGAGAAGATTGCTTCCGAAAACGCCGCGAAAGCCCAACAAGCTGCTCTCGAGGAAGAACAACGTAAGAAGCGCGAAGAAGAACGCGTGAAGCGCGAAGCCTTTCGAAAAGCTCAGGAACTCGAAAAGGCAAAGAAAGAGGAGGAGAAGCGGAAGAGAAAGGAGGAGGAGAGGAAGAAACGGATGGAGGTCGAGAAGGAACGAGAGAAGGAACGGGAGAGAAAGAGGAAGGAAGCGAAGGAGAGGGAGGCGAAAGAAGCTAAGGAAGCTAAAGAGAGATCGGCTGCACTGGCTATCGAAAAGGAGAAGAAGGATAAGGAGGAACGGGAAAAGAGGGAAAAGGAGGAGAAAGAGAGAAAAGCTAGGGAGGAGAAGGAAAAGACAGCGGAAAGAGAAAGACTGGAGAAGGAACGCGAACGGAAAGAGAAGGAGGCTCGAGAGAAGAAAGAGAAAGAGGATCGTGAACGCGAGCTGAGGGAGAAGAAAGCTGCGGCAGCGGCTGCGGTGGTCAACCCCAAACGCTCCATATCGGGTTCCGGACCTCAATCCCCGCGGGCTTCAGGCTCAGGTTCAGGCTCAACTTCTCCTTCAAGATCCAACCTTAACGGGGTTTTGAAGAAGAACCTGAACGCCACCGGGAAAGCCTCTCCAGTTGTCCTCTCAGTCTCTGCCCCGTCTCTCTCTACTCTCATTCCATCTCTTTCGTCTGCTCCTGTGTCAATTCCTGGACGATCTCTCCATCCAGGACAACAACAGTTCCAACATCAGCAGCAGCCTGGTCTCGGAGGTCCTACGAATCATCTTTCTCAACCACGTCCCCTGGTTGCAAATATGTCTTCTTCCATGACTTCGGGTCCGTCGACTCCCATTGCTTCCCTCCATGCACATATGCATATGGGACCTCCCACGCAAACTCCAGTATTCGGGCAACCGCTTAACATGGGTAGTATCCCTCATCAACCCGGTCTTTCACCACGGGTTCAACACGGGCCTTATTCTCCTGCTCCGTTTGGTTCTTTTGCTCCGATGCAACAGCAGCAACAACCGCCGCCGCCTCATAGTGGTCCATCAGGTCCTCCTCCTGGTCATGGTCTCGCTCCATCGGCTCTTCCCAGAGGTTTCACAGGTTCCGGTCCTGGTGTGCATACCAATGGAGCCAGTTCTTTTGATCCCCCGACCTCGTTCACTAGAGGAGTGCCTGGTGCTCCCCCTCCAGCTCCGATTGGTCCACCATTGAAACTCAATACACTTCCCGGCTCTGCATCCGCTGGTCCATCTAGCGCCCTTGCCCCAGGTTCATCTCCGATTCAAGCAGCCCAACCTCGACGGATGTCTCTGAATCATCCTGAATTATCTGGTCCCGGACCGATAACTCGACCTATGGGTTCCATTGCACCAATTGGTTCTGGTGCGCCTGTCACGCCGATTGCACCTATAGCTCGTCCATCAGCGATCATCAATACGTCCTCAACATCGACATCGGAAAGTGCTATTGCAGGGCCAAGCAATTCCCTGCCCTCCTCTGGTTCTGGCTCTCCTGTTCGTAACAGCCCACATCCGCGTCGAACCTCGAGCCCCAAAGGAGTGTTAGGCTCTAGTGCGCTCGCTGCAGACGATGACGAGGTGGTCCCGGTGAACAAAGGACGTAGACCGGGAAATGTCAACGTTGGACAAGGATGGGGCCCCACCAGTCCGTCAAGGGCAGGTGCGATTGGGGGTGGAGCAATTGACAGGGGTCTCTGGGGACCACCTGCGCCTGTGAATGTTGGAATGAACATACACAATCCTCTCGTCTCTCCCATTGGGGGCTTTGTCAATGCCCCTCGTTCGGCGGGTTTGTGGGGATCTGGGCTCGTTCCCCCAAGTGCTCCTGAGTGGCATCAGCCTTATCCAAACTCATTCATAGGCCAGGCTCAAGCACAGGTCCATACCGGTGCCTCAAATACTACTCCTCCTCCTCAATCTAGGAATTGACGGGAGTTTCGCTTTATCCTGGACATTAATCCTTTGGGCAGTGTTGGTAATCGAAAGTCAGACGGAATTCAAGTTCCCATTCTTTCTATCGCTTACAAGTTACGCTGCCGTCTTTGCTGCATCCCATATTTCCTTCGATCCGTGCAATATCTACGTTTTTTTTTCCCTTTTTCCTCTTGTCAGTCACCCTCACTAATGCTTTTTTGCATTTCTGTCTCACGCTCTCAGTACCCACCTACTTGCTTCCTGGTTGCTCTTGTCAGTTCATGCATGCATACTACTGCTCATCACATTACTTACTTATATCGCTTCCATCATGATATCTGTTTGCCTTTCCATGTCTGCAATGAACTGAATGATATAAAAGATTACCAATCTATTTCTTGTCGCTGGTTTTCAACATTAGAATTCTCGGCGAATAGATGGGCTTACTTACAAGCCTATGGGATCCGCTGACCGTTTGGGAGCGTATAAGAATCCTTAGGACAAACTACAGGAAACTTTGAAGCTGCTATTGTTCACTGTTATTTTCAACCTCACGATCCTTGTAACATCTCTTTCTGTATCTAGCGTATACTAATCTATCTATCTATCTAAATAATCAATGATAGCGATCTTCCGGTTTATTTCATGGTAAATGGAACGAAGCTGGGGGATATTCGATCGGTTCTTCTGAACTCAAAATTCGAATGCTTTTCAGCTGCATATCCAAAACCTGGAAACGCTTTCTCGAAGCTGGGTGCTCAAGCTACGTGCATCTTCGGTTTAGAATCGACTATCCATCTTGAGAGTATATTGCTGGATCCTGTGCACTTTCTCCTGCATCCTGTATCTATAATCTTGAGTATGACCTAACTTGACTGTACACGATGCAACTCTTCTGACATATGTTCATCGGTGACTCGCTATAGCTCGCTATCAGCAGTAAGTAGAAAAACCTTTTTCAAACTTTTCGTGTTAATCAAAATGAGTATGGCCACTATCTGAGAGAGTCATTCAGGCCTGGCCCTTTCTAACGAGCGAACAATTTGAAAGGTGAGCATTATATAAATGCACAACCCGGTGCAGCTTTGTCTGCAAGCTTCATGTATTTGATACTCCAACTAGATTTAGCTAACTCTATCATGATAATTATAGGATATTGTGTTTTACGAAAATTGAGTGAGGGATGTCTTTCAGTGCAAAAATCTTGTAGCCTGACGTGCTCCCCCACCTACTCACACTTATTGAACTTGGAAGGCTGTAGATCGAACATACACGTTACTTTCACACTACTTCACCACTCCGTGGAATTTTGAAATCAATCTACCGCAACACATGTCTTAATCGATATCGGGTAGGTGATATCATGCTTTGACTTTCCCTATCGGAGTGTCCTTACTTACTAACTTATTCCAGAGCAAATGCTACTCGAAATGTTACAGATGTTAAATCCATTCAGGTGCACACCCATGCTTCTATTGAGGCGTGTGTTTGAAGATGAAAAAAAAATTGAAGGTGTATACAAACTTTCTCCGGGTCTTTCACCTTCGCTCGATTTATGCTAGTTTCTTATACTCATGAGCTAATTTTTGTATTTACGCTGGTAAGTATTAATTACAGCATTGAATGTGTCTTCCTTCGGACTTCGGAATCAAACCGTTGCTCTACTATGTAGTAATCAGCATCCCTCTCCTTCACTGTTCAGGACACGACAAAATTGCAAATCAATTTGAAAAATGGCTCTTACAATGAGGTTTGAATCCCGAGCAAGAGTAGGCAACGCCAGATTTATTTTATCCGTTTAAATAGAACGTGTTAAATTACTGGCTGCTTAAGAACAGTATCCTCCTCGTTCCCTCGCAACGAGTTCACTGGCTCCCACTGTACAAGCAAGCTTTGTTTCAAAAATGTCTTGAAAACACCAGTAGACTATCGAAACTCACATTAACCATACACCAGTATGGAACACCTGTTAGCTCATTGCCATACCCAGGGTTGTTCTTCGAAGGTGCTATTCCTAGAGAAGTAGCTTTTCCGACTCCAATAAGCGTTTGGGGTTCTATTAACTGTCGGCCAAATTATGAACAACGAGCTTTTCCATCCACAGATAGGATTGGAGGGAATACCTCATAGCCCAGGTGCATATAGCGATCCCGTGCTCGGGATGATGTCGCGTCAAGCGTAACTGGAATTCCCGGTGTGACACTATGTGCATAAGCGAATCCTTCACGCATAAGGATAGACATAAGACCTAAATAAAAAATTGAAGTATCAACCAACTTGCAGCGAAATGCCTGGCAACAGACCCAGGTACAAGTCATCGAAACATAGACCGGTTGGCATGGAAGAAGGGTACTCACCTCGTCCTTCATACTGTTTTGAGCTAAACACTAGCTGGACGTACCAGGAATCGGATTCTAGCAACACTGTCCTCTTGTTTCGTCTTCCTATTCCCACCCCGGAGCTTGGTTTTTCTATCGCCTTTGAAGAAAATGCCTGCTCGAATACACCGTGTGTAGTGTGACTGTACTCCTCCGACATACGCTTTCCACGAAGGGATTGACAAGCCAAGAATCAAGAAAAATGACTTGACATACCTTCAATCCGTTTAATCCCCAGTTTTTTAAACACCTTAAAATGCCACCCCTAATTGCATTCAGTGCGCTGATTCGCTTCCTGGGCGGGTACCAGCATACAACCGCAGCAATTGTAGTAGCAGCCTTAGATCCAGAGCTTCCTTCTACTGTTGGTACGGCCACTACAACCCTCCCACCACCAATCATGCAAGCTTTGACCACGAAATAATAAAGGTCATATAGTGCGCGGAGATCAGCTTTGCCTATTACTGACATTGGCTGGCAAGTATACACGGGTTGAGAAAAAAATCGCATTTTCAAGAATTTTGCCTCTAACCTTCGTAGTGCCTGAGAAATAGTGAGCTATCGCGTCGTGGATGAATGCCTCGGCGGCTAACCATCCTATGGTCTTGAGCTCATCCCGCCGAGCTTCACGTATTATGAAGCATTCAGCCCCTTTCGTGGCCGAGAAGGGTGCTAAGAGTGAGCCCGAAAATGTCACCATAGATATAGACTGTGTTATCACTGATCAAGGAGGGATGCAGAAAATGTAAGCTTCGGTAACTTCCAGACCCCAGAAGGAAGTTTTGCAGAGTGGGAAGCTAGGGGAAGCTTTAGCTGTAAGTCAGCTTAAATACGAACCAAAAAAAGCACATGTACCACGGATGTACGGTAAAACCTAAATGGAATTCATTCCTATTGAATACTTATAGAAATGTGAATTACCTCCTCTAAGACGAAAACCTACAAAGTGATAAATATAAACAGTACACAGCAAAAATACGAAAGACGACACAAATTAACAGCAGTTCATCACAACTAAATCAATCAAGAGACAGTCAAAAAAAAACACAGCATATAAATCGCGCGAAAAAACACGTATTCAGTGTCCGCCTTCAATAATATTCCCGATAGCGAGAGGGTTCTTTTTTGGTCCTCTTTCATTGTCCCTGGAATCCCTCTCTTTATCTCGCTCCCTGTCTCTCCCGCTTTGACTAACATCTCTGTCCTTGTCTCGTCCTCTCTCTCTCTCTCTTCCCGTAGTTGAGATTTTCGCTACACCCTCCCCGGAGCCCGACCGTTCTTTACCCTCATCCCTAGACGACCGGCTGCTGCTACGAAGCTGTATGATATTTGGATACATCCCGGAAGGTTCGCTTCCACTGTTCGGCTGTCTCATCGGTGCAAGCTGTATTCGGTCTCCTGAATTTCCTGGCTGAACGCCAACATGGGACTGAGAGGCAGTGGCTGAGCCAGGATACACGGACAATGAGGGTGTTGCATCCCAAGGGGTAGGTGCACCAGATGAGGGCGGTACTCCAGTGCCTCCCCCCCACACATCTGTTCCAGGCGCCCCGTTATTTCCTCCGAAACCAGGAGTAGTGGGTAATGGTCCATTGCTGTTGACGTTCCCATTTCCATTGCCGTATGCCATATATCCGTATGGTGGGGGATACGGAGCTGGAGGACCAGGATGAGGTTGCGAATATTGGGCATGAGGATGATGAGGCGGGCCAGGTGGATGGCTCGGGTACCCATATTGTTGTGGTTGAGCTTGTTGAAACGAACGGGGACTCCCAGGTCTTGGAAGTCCAGGCGGCTGGGAAGCGAACGGGCTTGATCCATAATCGACGTATCCACTACCAGCTCCATTTGGTGGCGTCGTTGATTGGTGACCAGGCTGACCAGGTCTAAGCAGAGGCGGAGCACTAGCTATAGGTGCGGCGGTAATAGCACTCGGAGAGGGTGTACCTACTGTGCTTCCATAAGCACCAGCATGGAATGGGTTCTGTTGCAATTGCTGTGGAGGCGCACCCGGTTGCTGCTGCGCGGCATCATAATAACCATATGGAGGAACGTAAGTTGTGTACATGTGCTGAGTTTGAGGTTGTGGTTGTCCATAATCGTAAGGTCGCACCTGCGTATGTGGGGGAAGAGGGTAACCGTACCCTGGCTGTTGATATTGTAGCTGTTGCATTGACATTGGCTGCTGATATTGCTCCTGGGGAATGATCTGCTGATGCTGTTGATGCTGACCAGAGTTTACGCCCCAAGCGGGATATCCTGCATATCCCTGAGGTGTGGGCGGAGCCATAGGTGGTGGTGGTGGTGGTACAGCATTGTATGTAGCATGGGGTGGAGCTGAATAGCCGTATTGTGGATGCGATGGTATAGGGGGCTGGCGATAAGGACTGTAAGGAGTTGGGCCGGGGAGTGAATGCGAATGAGGAAGAGGAAGAGGTAATGGGTGCTGATGAGGCGCTGTTTGTTGCTGCGAGGGATGTGATATGTGAGAAGGATATTGGGATGAATTTCCTTGATGCAAGGGTGCCAACTGAGGTGGCTGAACTTGTACACTATAAGCTGGTGGAGGTGGTCCCGACATAGGAGGTTGTGCGTGCGATTGTTCGAAGGGCAATTGTTGATGGTGGTATGAAGAACTAGCACTTGGACCTCCAGGCGATCCTGAACGTTGAACAGGTGGATCCACAATATTTGTGTCTATCTGAGTGATACCAGTCGACCCGGATGCGTTAGTAGCATTAGACGAGCCAGAGGCCTTTCCGGCCGTTGTCAAACTCGTGCTTGATGACTCAATCGTAGCTCCTGGAGGAGGTGCGATCCGACTTACACTTGCGATCGAAGAATTCACTCCCAAGGGAACTGGGGTTGAACTACGTGAACCACCAGTAACGTTGTTTGGTGCTCCTGGCGCAATAATCGCTCCTGGAGGCGGAGGAATTCTCACTCCTGGAGGTAGACCTCCTATGGAAGCTCCGTTGAGTGATGGATCGATAACTGTGGTCGGGACACCAGAGCCTCCTATTATGGACGAATTCGATCCAGATGCCGCAGGGGCAGACGAAACATTATTGGAGGTGGAAATAGAGGAAGATGTCGATGTCGAAAAAGGAGGATGAGGCGCAGGGGCCCACGGGGCAGGAGCTATAGGCTGGTGATATTGGGGTTGCTGATAGCTATCAGTCCGAGCGCGTTTGAGCTCCCGGCGGGTGGAGGAAGAGTTAATATTGGATACAGACGAAGGTTTTGAACGAAGTTTCGGCGAATCTTTGCTTTTCCGTCTTTCTTCCCTATCTTTGTCCTTCGAGGGGCTCTCTCGGGTGCTACCACTGCGCCTTCGTCCAATACGAGTCAAACGACCACCGGAGGACGAACTTGGCCGACCTTCGTCTAGTTCCTCATCATTATCACTGGCATTCTCATTATTGCGGAGCGGATCATCGATATCCATCCTCATTCCAAGCTCATTCCCTTCATGGACGTCTTCACCCCCAACGGTGGCGGGATCAGAAGGACGGGCAAGATCGCTCCTCGGATCGTCATCATCACTTCTAGTCCCAGTCGGGCTCTCACTCCTTCGACCTCCAACACTACTGGGAGCCTCAATAACACCGGTAGTACTGGTTCCAACAATCCTGGAACCAGGCCATGCGGGCTGAGCTTCTGGCGGCAACGGCTGCAAGGGTCCGCTAGCAGGTATGCTCCCTGGTGGAGGTGCAAGGGGATTATACTGTTGCTGGTAAGGTGTTTGAGGTGGATGCGGAAGCGGGAACGATGCATAAGTATGCTGCTGTAGCTGAGAAGGAGGATGAGTGAGATAACCCATGTCATTGAGCCCCGGAGCCGATGTAATTGCTGACGACGATCCATTGAAGTGACTGGCAGTAACGCCAGGTGTACTGTTATATTGACCTTGAGCACCAAAAGTATGTTGACTAGCAGCCAACGCATTGGACACGTTGGCGTTGTTACCCCTACCAGACATTGGTTGGGGATCCAATAAGGCTGCAACAGGTCGTTTTCGAACACGGATGTCTTTGCGAATGCGTATTTTTATCCCTTGGTCTGCTAAGGAGCAGGAGAGGGGAGTAGACTCTGAGGATAACAATAGTTAGTAAATGTAGCATGTATCAATGTAAAAAAGTGTAAAACAAACAGTTGACAACTCACCTTCCATCCCGGGGAACTTTTTGGCTGTGTAGACATAAAATGGAGCAGAGAATATCGATCTACAGTGGCGGACGTTGATCCTACATAGTAGAAAATGCCATCGTCAATCATTGTCACCAGTAACTTTAGGGCAAACATATCCAGGATCGTTATCATTATCATCATCAGAGGGCGACGTTGACTGCCACAATAGGAAGAAAGATGAAGTAGGGAGCCCCAATGAAACGTACCCAACGACCTCATACAGGCTCAATTTCAGCCTATAACTTCCTTCCGTCCTGACGCTAAGATCGGGGAAGACGAAAAAGCCAGCATCTTCGTTGCCGTGTTGCGGGTCTTTCAGGTGATAAAGGGAAGAAACGACGGAACCAGTTGTACATCGTGTGCGACCGTCCTACAAAAAATCAATTCCCATATATCAATGAGTAATGAGTAGAAATTTACCTTCAGCCAATGGAGTTCAGTATCGTCATCAGGTTTTGCAAGGCATGCAAACATAAAGTAGTACGGATTTTGTAAATACGATTGTGCATACGAAGTTGCAGCTGCAGATGGCGTGGGTGTAGCCGAATCGCCTTCACGGTCGACATTGCCAGTATCAGAGGCGGAAGAGCCATCTCGGGATACAGTAGACACACTGGGTGCGGGGGAGCTAGCTATCGTGGAAGGGCTCGCGGCGTTAGGGGAACTGGCTCTTGCGATCTGACGTCCGCCGGGATTACTAGAGGAATTAGACCGCTGCAGAGGGTCTACGACTCGTAGTTGAACAATTGGAGGTGGGTCAATTGGTCGACGATCGGCTGTGAACGGGAGAGATCCAGGTTACTGGTCGGCAACGGACAAGTGAGCAACGCAACGAACCTTTTCCTCCAACACCACACATCCGCGCCTGCTTAGGCTCCTGTCTGACAGTAAGCTCGTACTCTCTGCGATTGTGCAAACCGATGAATTCAGTATAAGGATTGTCATTATGAATCGACATGATATTCAATTACACGGGTAAGGGAGGTTGCATTGAAGAGAAATCGTCAGTAAACGAGAAAAAAATACAACTCCGGCAAAAGACATCATTGGATGGACCCAAAGACAAGGACCCGGAAATATTCCCAAAGCAAAAAGAAAGTTACGACCAGAAGGAAAAAACACTTACAGTCTGTCCCGATAACTGTCGAAAGGATAAGGTACAGGCGGCGCATTCGGTATTACACCCACAGCAGACGCTGACGACGAGCTCATCCTGCTTCCAGCGAGCAACCTTGGTCAAGGTTCCAGCAATAGAAGTCGTATGTGGGTGAGTTTCTGATAAGCTGTAGAACAATGTGAAGTGTATGGAAAAAAGGTGTTCCTCTCACGGCACCTACTTGCCTTTCTCGTGTTAATCTTCCCACACTCACCCACGGCCATCAGAGTTCCATTTTGCTGGGTTATTGAACGACAAGTCGGTGCTAACTTTCTTTATCTAGTTTGCTTCTCGGTTTGTTCTACTCGACCTACATATAGACTCTGAACCTCTATGAACCTACTCTTCAACATATCCCACACTTTCGAGATAGTCAAGTTTCAGGTCTATCTAATACATTCGGTTGTTCTCGGTGTACCCTCAGCTAGCTAAGTTCTAAACATCCACTTGCTGTTGATGCTTGCTATATTCTGTATGAACCAGCCACATTTTAACTGCGATGCGGAAGCGCGTCAGTCATAGCAATCGCGATTCATTACGAACGTCATCCACGAATCAGAATTGGACGCAATTCATGGAACCAACTCGTTCTCAGATGCAGGATATGTATTTCCGTTCTGGGGTTCTTCAAATCACGATAAATTTACTCTGGCAGATCATCATACCAGGTAGGAACACGCTCGTGTCATTTATCGAGAGTCTCGTGTTATTACAGCTCTGAACGCTCATTGGTGGAGGTTGTTCGAGGATAGATAGTTTTGACAACTTGGACCCAAACTTTGTCCCCAAGGCTAGGCTCACGGAGACTTGACAGTTATGTTATGATCTGTTCTAATGTTCGTTGATATGCATATTGATCATCTGCAATGTGCAAGCATGGCGAAAAACCTAAAACGTGCTTATTGCTCTGCAGAATACAGTTTTGGTCGGTGGAAACAAACGATCATTTACAATTGACTGGACGAGGTGACTGAATAATATTTGATTTCCTCATAGTATAATATTGCTGCCAGTGACTGACAAACCTTTCGGGCCCATGGTCAGCGCTCTTTCTGTGCACACTATCTGCAAACAATGATTTTTGAACCAAGCGGGTGGGACCAGTGCTTCTCTCTCCTTCTATGCTTCCTTGCTTCCTGCAAGACCGTTAGATTCCATGGGTGTGCTTTGGTTCTGTTGCTGGTGATATACCTATTTTTGTTCTGGTCACATCTGTCGTTAACCTTTCACTAAATACTTTATCCTTTCCACATGGAAGAAAAGGAAATGAAATCCCCTGAAATCCCTCAATTCTGATTTTTCAGACCTCCAAAGTAATTTTCGTAGTCAGACAACCATATATAGTACTAGTCTAGAATGGATTCTGATATTTTTATGGCAGTATCATCGTTGAGTATACCGATGACGAGTTGACCGAGTACAAGACATTCCATAGATCACCAGATGTGGGCAGGACCTGTATGCACTTCAGGAAATTCAAATAATTCCTGCCATTTGACCATTACGACGTGATGCTGCAATTCACTTACTGTCTACAGTATACAAAATGCTTACTTGCAGTCATTGAGGAACGTGATGCATATTCCGAAGCATACTCTGTAAAATAAAGTGCACGGCAGAGGGCATTCAGCGCTCGCAAAAACCTAATGAGGTTGTCACGTCGTAAATCTGAACAAAACGCTCTTATTCCCCTCCACCTCCGCAGCCATCTCTGCTCTCTTCCTTCCGGCCTCACTAAGCTTTGCCCGAATACGCTCATTCTTAGCATTCCTATACCTATAGTAGGATTTTTGAATGAACCACAAACATACCGCAGTAGCAGCAAAGACGATGTTGATAATATTTCCTGTATGATAATCTGGAGCGTCTTTGGCTCGGTAGATTTGCGATCCCCATACCCCGTAGATGTTGGCTGCGAAAATGACACAGCCAGAAGCCAGAGTTCGTTTGCCGATGCTCCTGTAATTCACAAAATGACAACGTCCAGTTATTTTCAGTAAACATCAAGTAGGTACAGTTTACACGGCTTGCCCTGTGTTTTCTGTCATCCATGCTATATTCAAAGGATGTGTACTTGGCCAGCATGCAACGAGGAGTGCAGCAAAGTATCTGGAAATAACACGATTGCGGTAAAGCAATCATAGATTATCCAGTGATTATGTAGAAGACACTAACTTGACCCCTTTACTCGTATCAGACGGTAAACAGCGGAGTAGGATCCATCCAACAAGTTGCCAGGTTGCTAAATAAAATGGACGGTGAGACTCAGCATTAATCAACGTGAACTTCTTTATCGGCTCGGTCATATTTACCTCCGAAGGCACCATGAAATCCCCTCTCTCGGATTCTATCTGAATGCCAGATGCACAGAACCATGGTACAACACTGCAAAATGTACGGTGGCGCCGTTAAAGCGTTGGCTGCAAAGACAGAGAAGTCGAACGTTTTGATTACAGACGGAAGGTCTTCGAAGCGGTTTGGAACCGGATGAGCACGTAGTAGTAGTGTATAAATCACGAACACAACCCGACTTACATACGTTCAAAGGATTCGTAGGTGTAAGCCCGACAGCAGTAATGATGAGATGTCCCCATAGACCAAGATCAGTTGCAGTGTCTTTGACATCGGCCCAGTGCACGCGTTGCCTGTATAGCTGAACAATCAAACAAGGAACGATCGAAGTGTACATAGCTCACTCGTAAAGTCGCTTCGAAGGATCATCCCGCACAATTCGTGTAACCGTAATTCGTACCTGTCGTTCATCAAACCAGGGTTTCCATCCACGAATACCGCCTTTGGTGAGCGTCGTGTTTCGTGGAAGGTAGAACCTCAAATCGGTTCGAGAGTCAAATCAAAGATATTTTGACAAAGCAAAATTCACGTACCAAGTCAGGATTGCAACAACCACCGTAATAATGCCATCGACAAGGAAAAGCCACTTCCAACCTTCCAACCCCGACACGCCCCGTAATTGTAACAGTCCACTAGCCATAAGCCCACTGACAGCACTAGCGATAGTCTGAACACCCCAGAACCATGCAAGTCGTGTAGCAAGCTCAGTACTTCGATAGAAAGAGCCCAGGTAGATGAGTGTAGCGGGAATAACGCCACCCTCGGTAACGGCTATCACTGCGAAACGAGTAAATGAGGGTCAGGACCGTTGAAGGAGAAATAAGCTACTCACTGCAACGAACTAGATTGAGGGAAGGGTAAAATAACAACCAAATCCAGGATGGGGTACAATATCCTCACCGGCCAAGTATCCACCTTTATCCTTAATCAATGCATGCGACATAGTCACGAGGCCCCAGCAGAACATCGAAAGCGGGATCCCTGTGGAATATGAAATCAATATTGGCAAGATGAATTGAAAACCACAAGTCACTTACATCTTGAAGGATGAACGATCTTACACGCCACCGCTCCACCCAAACACGCAAGACTAAATAGGAACGAATAGATTGCCGTCCCAAGGTTCACAGTATCCGTCGTAAACCCCAAGTCTTCGGGCAAATTGTCCGAAACCGCATTGGACAAGTTCGTCCGGTCCATATTTAGCACAAAGGTAGTGAGAAGAACCCAAGGAAACAATCGCGTATCAAGGATTCGAACGACTTTAGATTCTTCGGACTTTGTGTAGGTTAGTGTGGGGATGAAGAACAGATTGTCAGAGAGGACTGAGATACTTGATTGGGTGTGGTGTCCGAAGTAGTAAGATCGCTCGGGAAGGCTGTTGAACTCGTTTAAGCTGTCTCCGATATGATTTACCTTCTCGAGCGCATCATGTTCTTCTGACTGCGCCGAATCCTGCTCTCCTCCTAGAGGCAACGATTGCTGTGTCATGTCTCTGAGAGGCTGATGCGTGCTCGAAATTTTGGCTTGAGTAGCATACGAATCCACATCCACTTATCTATGTTTTTTGAGCCTCAAGTGTCGTCGTTTGATGATGAAATCGCGCAATAGACTCCCGCTGTTCGTGTCCATAGACTTTCTATGTAAAATTCTCTATGTGTTCCTTTAGTGAACCATTGGTTTTCTAGTAGGGATAAGTAGCACCTTCAATGCCTCGCCTATTGATATTCACCCGAGAAGTGAGATACATTCGCACCAGCCAAAATTTTGCCAGATTGGTTATTTTGCTTCTCTTCTTCGGGAGACAGGGTATACTGTCATGGCTGAATTTCCCAGACGCGAGCAACTATGGCACAATAGGGCATGTTGGATAACGTCTTTGAGTATAAATTCAAAAGGCCCACGACATAATAAAAAATAGAAGTTACGTCGACTGACCAACGAGATTTTATTACCGCATGCCATTCGACATTTGTCGGTGTGTCAGAACCTTCAATGTGAACATTGGACGGCGACTGCATAAAGTGACTGGCATCTACGATTACGAGAGTTACGCTGAATATAGAGGAGTTCGAGCGAGTTCGAGGGCATGATCGGAGCGGTATTATAAGAGTAATATAGAGGAATTCGTAATGAATGGATAAGTGTGTAGCTATGCGAAAAGATCAGTGTCAATCATCTTGGGCAAGATTCGGTCGAATAGCGGCGGCGAGCGCCGAAAGATTGTGTTTTCACAGCATGTGAGTAAGTTTACACCCCAGGTCGCCCGCCGCACCCAGGGCTTGTACCTGCGTGTACATGCATTTACATACTTTCACGCCACAAAAAGATAATATTAAAAATCATAGATATAAAGATTTACAGGACAACTTCAGCAACCTTCAATTCCCACTTTCAACCCATGACCTGTCTCCGAATTCACAATCCCCCTATAGTAATATTGTTGGTGTACTTGTCCGTAAATCACCCAATTCATGCGCGCGAGATAAGTAGTATGAGCAGCCAGCGAGGGATATGGGTAGGGATGCATGAATTCTACTTTTGCAACCCCGTGTTCAATCTTTAAGACATCTTTTATCAAATCCCTCGCCCTTGTATCAACTGGACTATTTGTCTCTGTGGAAGGCGCAGAATCAAAGCTTCCCCCTTTGAGCACAGCATGTGGGTCTGTAGTAAAAATAACTCTGAAGTTAAATTGTATGGGATCGGGGGCATTATCATGCCCCACGTCCATGCGTGGAACCAGGTCGCTATTGAGAACCTACAGAGCAAAGAAGGTAGCAGGGAAGAGCTTTAATGACATGAGATAGCAGATTCAGGCTTAAATATAACTCACAGAAAGAGGGACAGCATGCACGAAACAAAATAGCCCTAGAACAACGGCCAGAAGAGAGTGACCAGGAGTCAAACACATGATGAGTATTTAAATAAGGATCCTTCGGAGTATATATGGAGAGAAGGTTGAGTGGTAGACCTGGGAGCGAGAAAGTCTACAAGCAAAGATTAAAAACTATAAGTAGACACAGAAAACATCAATGTTTGGTATTGTTGTCCAAGAAGAATGTTGGAATTGGGACTGAAATGATAAAAAAGTCATTCAAGAGAAACATCAATGTTCATTCATCATCACACTGGAGATAGGGAAGAACAAAACGTACAATTGAAGATAGATATAGCTCGAAATGCTTTCTCTTTGGCCAGCAAAGAGTAAAAAGTGTTTTTTTGTGGGCCTGGATGGAAAATTTTTGCTTCCCTAGTTTATGATAAGGATGTAGCAGGCGTAATTGCCTTGTCTATCAATGATGATCAGCTTGATTGAGCATCCACCCCACTGACAATGTTTATCAGTGATGCCACATACAGCATACAGGTACAGCCCCAACCTGTTCCAGCCTGTATAAATTAAATATCAGTGATAGAGGACTACTCACAAGTCAGAGGAGTCATAACTACCCAGTACTCTGAAAGGATCAAGTGGAACATCTGAGTCTCCCCACTGTTGTCATATTTGCATCTACTACTGTGGCCAATTGAAAGAAAAAGCAATAACCAATAAGATAGATAGATAGATAGATACTTGGCGCCATCCGAAGATGTGGTCCCAAACACGGAACAGCCGGTCTCAAGGCACTGGCGGCAGCGAGCTCAATCTGCAAGGAGAAGGTAGACTACCGCCAGGTCAACAAGGCAGAGGAACATAGTACAGAGATGAGAGAATAGAGTAAGAGTAATGGTACAGACAATCAATAACTATTATGAAATGACCTTTATGCCTCCTCATCACCATCTAAATTTTGCAATATGAAGTGTTTCCACAGAATGATAGCCTCGTTGATGAAGCAAGCTGCTGGACAGACTGAATCACAACCAAAAATGAAGGACTTGAGGTAAGAGAGGGATTCAGAGTTTGTGAGTTTGTGAAGGAGCGAGAATTGGGAAGGGCAATGAGGCCCTCAATCTCTGTGACAAAATGTTTGCGAACCATGCACACACCAGGGACAGACATGCACTGGAGAAGTACATGTTGTGGAGACTCAGGTTGACCAGGAAATTTGCAAGTGCGACACTGTTTCGATGGACAGTCCACGGGTTCCAGAGGGTGAATGCGAATGGGTGAGGCACAGAATGTTAGCGGGACCATGTCGCCACACAGTAAATGCATAAGGGTAAGGCAATGGTTGGAAGTTGATACTCTGGTGAGGTAATGATGGAGGGTTCGTGCCTGGTATTTGGATGGACCTGTCACACAAGGTTCACAACAGCATTGAAGCAGGGTGAGGCAATTGCTGTTGCTGACTTCACTTTGGAGAAATAGGTTGCATTGGTGAGAAACAGATTTGATTAATGACAGAACGGCTTGCTCAGAGAGCTGGGTAGTGGAAGGAAGGACAAGGGTGCAGCTGTCATGCCCTGGCTACAACCAGACCTGCCCAGTACCAGCCATCACCTCCTATTTACCCCTACACCTTCCTATACACCTCCCCAATCCCCAAACACCACCATGCACCTCCCCAACTATCACCATTCCCCTGACATACCTACCCAAACGTCCCGACTCTCACCCCAATACACATACAACACCCTCCTAATAGCCAACCCCTTTAAGTACTAAATCTCGATTACCTTCCTCCCTAGATTAGCTGCCTCATGTTCCAGATGTTCTCTTGTTCTCTTCCTGTACCTACTTAAGTAGCGCCGCAACGTCCAGAAGCCCCAGCTTGGTATATTTTGAACACACACCCTTTTGCATAGGTCCAGTCCCTGTCCCTTTGTACCTGCTAACCATACGGATTTCTCTTTACACTTTGTTTCTTTATCTCTGTTTCTCTCAACTCTTGTCTCTCGTATCTACGATCCAATACATGCTTTTACTTGCATGTTTAAGCAATCCGAGTGAGTCTCCGAGCTCCCTCGAACAATACTAAACCTATCCAACCTTGGTGAGCTAACCTCCCCAAAACCTCCTTGAGCTCCCCACTTGTCCCACAAGTTCTGGGACCTCAATCTAGGTAACGTCGAACTACGTGCCGCTTCTCCCTTACTACCTCCAACACTCGAGGACGTCCACCTCTAACCCCCAGTTCCCGGGACCTCCCCTCCCGAGCGTCCACCTCCCTAGGAACTTACACACTCAAAACCTATTCTCTCTAAGACCTATTCAATCTTACGTTGACGTTCTAGCAAGTACAACTCCTCCTACGCAACGCTACTAGGTTTCATACCTCCACTTCCTCTACCTACGCCATAGGGACCTCCCTGGACCTTACAGGAACCCCTTCAAGGGTCACATCTCTCGATCCCAGCTACTACTAGGTCACTCCCGTCCTCGGTCGCGGTTTCCGTAGCTCCCTTCGAGCTCCAGCCTGCTCCTAGCACGCTACAACATAAACTCTTCATACCAAAACCTACCTTAAGACCTATTTTGACCCAGGTCTTACAGCAGCTGGGAAGATGCTGGATGGCCCAATCGAGGTCAGAGAGCCAACAAGAGTTCCCAGAGGAGTGTAGGACATGGTTGGCTTGGAGAGTGAGGCTGGCATAGCGGTCAAGCGGCAGGTTAAGGAGGCAAATGAGGTAGTGTAGCACAAGGATGACACAGCAAAAATAGATCAGCATAATTCCAGTCTCAGTGAATAGAGGTGCAACTATGAAACAATGTGAGAGACCCAAAAGCCATTGTAGGCACAAGAGTTGAACTTTTTCCAGCATAGACAGCAGGAATTTATCTGTGTCAATGACCAGCTCACAGCCATGAATGAGGTGACAGTCCACAAGTGCTGAGTAAAGCTGAAGGGAAATGGATGGATTCAGGAAATTTCAGCCAATAATCAGCTCACACCCAATGATACCCCCAGCAGCGGTGATTGCGGAGTCACATTTGGCAGTGTAGTGAGCTGCGGATATGTGGCGGTGGGTTGACTGGAAGTAGATTCCAATATAATAAACCATGTCATGATAGGATAAATGTAAGACCTGGGTCAGAATAGGTCTTAAGGTAGGGTTTGGTATATGAAGGTTTATGTTGTAGCGTGCTAGGAGCAGGCTGGAGCTCGAAGGGAGCTACGGGAACCGCAACTGAGGACAGGAATGACCTAGTAGTGGCTGGGGCGAAGAGATGGTGACCCTTGAGGGGGTTCCTAGGAGGTCCAGGGAGGTTAGGTAGAAGTATGGAACCTTGTAATATCGCGTAGTAGGAGTTGTACTCACTAGAACATCAATATAGGGTTCGAATAGGTCATAGATGGAAATGGGTCTCGAGGTGATAAGCTCCCGAGAAGGTATATGCCCCGGAAGGTAGGTTCCCGGGGACTGGGCTTGAGGATGGACGTCCTTGAGTGTTGGAGGTGGTAACGGAGAAGCGATATGTGGTTTGACGTGAGGGGTAGCTTCGACATTACTTAGATCGAGGTCCCGAAGCTTACAAAGTAGCTAGGGAGGTCTGGGAGGTCTAGGGAAGGGTAGCTCACCAAAGCGTTTAGGCGTTGGGGAGCTTTAGTAATGTTCGAGGGAGCTCGGAGACTCACTCGGATGGCTTAGACTTGAAGTAAAAGTGTATATTTGATCATATAGACGATCAGAGAGACAGTAGACGAGAGTAAAGAGAAACAGAGGTAGAGAAACAGAGAGTAAAGAGCAATCCGTATGGTTAGCAGGTACAAAGGGACAGGGACTGGACCTATGCAAAAGGGTGTGTGTTCAAAATATACCAAGCTAGGGATGCTTATGTTACAGAGGATACTTATATATGTGGGCTGAATAGGTAACGGGACATTGTAATAAATGAGTATCTAATGGGGCTGGCGTGAAGTGCGGAACCCATGAGGCTAAATTGATAGGGGATTGTCCGGCGGCATACGCGAGTCGCGGAGCTGTCGCTTCAGATAGAGGTTAGCATTGGTCGGGAGGTTGGCTAGGGTTCCGTGGTTCATGGGGGTTCCATGGGAGGTTATTTGGGAGGTGTGAAGGAGCTGATACGCGGTTCTGGGATGTCTAGGAGGGTAACGAGGGGAGCTTTTAGGGACAGGGCATGACAGTAAAGCAGTACCGGCAAGAAGCAGGATAGAAAGAGTGGTGGAGATGTGACCAAATAGCATGAGCCACGACTTGTCTGCACTCATGGTGAGATTGTTGTGAAGGCAGTAAGTTTGAAAAGCAGCAAGGTGTTGTTGAAAACCATGGGCCGTGCGAGAACCAAGGACAATGTCGTCAGCATGCTTTAAGTGGGAAACAATAATCCCCATAAGTTCAGTGTCCCCAGGATCATGCCAGAGGCAGAAGGTGAATAGGAAGATATTCCAAAGGGTTGGTGACAAAGGGTCACCCATTAGGACACTGCACATGGCCTGGAACTTTGTGGATAGGTGGCCCTCATGAGAGATAATATAGTTCATCCAGCTGTAGAGTGAGTGCAGCCAGTCGGAATATTGACCTGTCAGTCCATATTATAAAACAAGTTAACCTCAGCGTTTCGTAGAAAGCTCGTTATATATAATATATACCTATAAAACAAGTTAACTAATATAAGAATAAATAAAGTCAGAATAAATAAGAGAAATATAAGTAATGGACTCACCCTCAGCGTTTCGTAGAAAGCTGAGGGCGGGGACGTCTCGTATCTACTGAATATAAGTAATATTGACCGACGGAGGAACAAATACAAAACGCAAGATAAGAAAACACAGATGAAATATTTTATCGAAGTGTACCTGGCCGGACTCATATTTCCTGCTTTGGCCTAATGTCCATATTCGTCCAACACATATGCCTCCAGCTTGAGCCATAGGGAGTTCTGGTTGGTGGAGGGAAATGCATTGGAGATGTCAAAAAAAGCAAGATAGACCGAGTCCCCTGTGGAGCAAGATTTGTTGACCAAAGTGTGGAGAATAAATGTGTTGTTGTTTGTATGATAGCCAGATCGGAATCTGTTCTGAGAGGGTGTCAAGTCCATGCCTCGGTACCCCATTCCGCCGCTCAGTATTCCGAAGATCTACCTTTTATTGTAATCTCATCCTTATTGTTCTTTCTCGCTACACATACCCTTTCATTCTAGTCTCTCCTTATTGTCTTTTACTCTACCCTGCAGGTACTACACGTATAGCTCCTAGTAGTTAGTCTAGTGCTCCGCACCGATGTGCTGATCCGTAGATATAAATACTGCCTGTACGCTACTGTAGTTCCTCAGTTTAATTATCAACTTAGATCTCCTCTCCAACTTAGTCCTCCTCTAAGTCTTCAGGCTCATCGCCTTGAAGTACTCTCCACTCTAACCTTAGGACTTATAAGTTCTTTGGTTTGCTCCTCGTCACTGGCGCTACCGCCGCTCCGACTTGGCTGCTTCTGGCTCCTCTCTTTTATACTCTTGATCTCCGGGGACTAACGGCATAATGGCGGTGTTGTTAATAACTTCACCACTGTCCCATTTGACCTCCCGCTCTTAGACACCTTGTGGCCTCTGGCACAGTTACACGGTGTACATGATCTTAACAGTATAATTAAACTCAATCCATTAACGTTGTACTGACATATCATTTTTTATGCCTCCGAGAACTCGAGCTCAATCTAGAGCTAACTTTGAAGAAAATACTTTCTTCACCACAGCCCAATCCTTTGCCCCTTTCTCCGAATCCATTTCTGCTATCGGTCAACCACGTCACCGTAATCGCGGTTTCGGTCCAGCTACAGTTTTTACTACGTCGACTCTTCCTGAAGCTATGGAAGAAGATCAACAATTCAAGTACAGCACTTTGTATACTGGTGATGGACAACCTGTCCAAGTTTTGACCCCTTGCTGTGGACAATCCCCTGTGGTCGCTCCGGCTTGGGGCCAATCCATTACTCGAATTGAATCTCCAATCCTTCAAGCTATAGCTTGTCGTACTGGAAAACAACCTCAGCGTTGTGCCACTTCACAATTTCCTCATGACCCGCCTCCTCACTTCGATCTGGACGCTGGTGATCACGATGATCAAGACCCTCCTGTCGAACCCAACGATCTGGGTGCCAACAACGATGATCTGGATGACGACTCCGGTGGTTTACCGCGTGGTGAGCCTGGTGACCCTAGTGGACCCTGTTCCCCAATCCCTTCTGACATTCCCAACAAGCAACATGCTATGTTGGAACTCCTCTCGGGTTTCAAGGGTTCCATTGAAACCCTCGGTACCATTTTAGCTGCTCTCAACCGACCTTCTGACAGCTCTGAATCTAAGAGCAAGGTCAAGGAGCCAGAGGTATTCGACAGTCCGGACCCCCGGAAACTCAAGACGTTCTTCGTCAATCTCGCCCTGGTCTTTAATGACCATCCAAAGTACTTCACTGACCAACGGAAGGTGAATTATACTCTTTCCTATCTCAGTGGATCAGCCAAAGAGTAGTTTGTCCTGATATCCTTGATCTGGATCTTGACTCGCTGCTGGCCTGGACGTTCTCCTTTAAAGCTCTTGTAAAAGGGTTACAGGACAATTTCAGCATTTACGACGCGCAAGGCGAGGCCAAAGATTCTCTCAGTAACCTGAAGATGAAGGAAACCGAAAACATCCGGTTCAACACCCTGGCTGCTAGCACCAACTGGGATTCTGCCACCCTGAAATGGGCTTATGGACGAGGTTTAGCAGAACGCATTAAGGACAAAATGGCGCATTTGCCCAAACCGGCGATGCTCGCCAATTATTGTCAAGAGGTTCTTCGTATTGACAACTGTTATTGGAAGCGCGAAGAAACTAGAAAGTGTGAGGCTGGTAAGCCTTTTATTGCTCGGAACCCAAAGAAGGGTTCCCCGGACTTCAAAGCTGGTTCTACTAACCAGCAAAATAACTCTCAGCCATCTGGCTCTTCAGCGCCGTTCACGCCAAAGCCTAAACCTTTCTCTGGAAATAAACCTAACAATGGTAAGCTTCAGAACTCTTCGGATTCCAGCCAATCCGGTGGTCAGCGCCCTGCGTTCAGCCATCTCGGTGCAGATGGGAAGGTCCTTCCCTCCGAAAGGGAAAGAAGGATGAAGAACAACCTTTGTCTCTTCTGCGGTGGTAAGCATCAGATTGCTGACTGCAATAAGCGAAAGGCCCCAGAGTCGAAGGGTTGTGCTGCTGAAGTTGAAGAAACCCCTGAAGCAATGCTGATCATTGTTGAAGAGGAGTTAGAAAACTAGTCTGCAGCTCTTGTTCCCTGGTACAAAACGGGAGCTGCATTGATCAGGTTCGTACCTCACCTGGGGAGTTATATCTCAACATGTCCGCTCTTTCTTCCATTGAACGATCTCTTATAATATCATTAACTACTGAATTTCCGCTATCCGATTCAGCCATGCCGGCTGAACCTATCTCTGCTCTTCTTAAATTTCCTACTCTTGTTGATTCTGGTTCTACTGACTCTTTTATTGATACTTGTTATGTTTCTCAAAATTCTATTCCTACGACCAAAATCTCTGCTGTTAATCTTTGTCTCTTTGATGGTTCATTATCTTCTAAACCCATTACCGATATGGCAAATATTGCCGTTCGGTTCCCTTCTGGCAAGCTGCTTCTATTGCCCTGTTACGTTACTCATTTAGATTCATCTTGTAAAGCAGTATTAGGTTACAGTTTCTTATCCCGCTACAATCTGTTGATTGACTGGGCATCTTGAAACATTACGTTCTGTAACACTTCACACTTTGATTCTCCACAGACGTCTGTGCCTTCTGCCACCAACACTGTTGATGCAAAGGTCACTGTTCCGTTACCAGAACCTTTGCCGTCGGTTTCACCAACAATTCTGGAAACCCCTCCTGGGGATTCACCTTGCTCTCGCTCCCACTCTCGGACGTTACGGGCCAAGCCCCTCTTGTCTAAATTCCCCTTTGAACCCATCTATTCTTACCCTATGGTCTCTCAATTTGCTGCTCAACTGGAAGCTCCTGAGGTTGACATCGCACTTGTCAGTGCTGCAGTCTTTAATAGGGCTTGCAAGGATGCTGGTATGGAACCCATCCTTCTTTGTGCTATTCACTC
Source organism: Lentinula edodes (assembly GCF_021015755.1). NCBI lineage: Eukaryota > Fungi > Basidiomycota > Agaricomycetes > Agaricales > Omphalotaceae > Lentinula > Lentinula edodes. The sequence goes on from NW_025764313.1 coordinate 872,431, forward strand.
AGAGGTCACGGCCCGCACCGCTGACCGCTCCTCCACTTCATCATTCTATCCCAGAAGAGTATGCTGAGTTTGCAGACGTCTTCGACGAGATTGCTGCAGATTCATTACCTGAACACAGACCCTACAACTTGAAGATTGACTTGGAAGAAGGTGCTTCGCCGCCTCTCGGTCGAATTTATCCTTTGTCTGAAAAGGAGTTAGTCGCCCTTAAAGACTTCATTGACAAACAGCTGGCCACTGGTGCCATCACCCCATCTTCCTTGCCTCACGGCGCTCCGGTACTCTTTGTTCCCAAGAAGGACGGGAAACTTCGGCTTTGCGTGGACTTCCGCGGTCTTAACCGTATCATCAAGAAGGACCGCTATTCTCTGCTGTTGATCTTGGACCTCCTCGACGCTCTGAAACAAGCTAAAATCTACACTAAAGTGGACCTTGCTCACGCTTATCATCTAGTCAGAATAGCAGAAGGTGACGAATGGAAAACCACCTTTCAGACCTGCTACAGCTCTTATGAATGGAAGGTTATGCCGTTCGACCTTATGAACGCACCTGCTGCTTTCCAACGTTTTGTTAATGACATCTTCTCTGACATGCTAGATGTTTGTGTCATTGTCTATCTCGACGACATTCTGATTTACTCTGACATGCCGGAGGAACACCGAGAACACGTCAAGGAAGTTCTTCAGCGTTTACGGAAACATCGGCTTTATGCCAATCCTGACAAATGCAAGTTCAATATGGATACCGTTGAGTATTTGGGTTACATTCTTTCTCCTGACGGATTGACCATGTCCAAAGAGAAAGTACAGACCATTCTGGAATGGCCTGTCCCTAGGAAGGTTAAGGACATTCAGTCCTTTTTGGGTTTTGCAAACTTCTATCATCGTTTTATTTATAATTATAGTGATATTGTTGTGCCAATGACTCGGCTTACCTGGAAGGGTGCCCCCTGGATCTGGGACAACGACTGTCAAGAGGTTTTTGAAAACCTCAAAATTGCTTTCACTTCTGCGCCTATTCTCGCTCACTGGGAACCCAACTGCCCTATCATCATGGAAACCGACACTTCCGACTATGCCATTGCGGCAATTCTCTCCATCCAGACTGTTGATGGTGAAATTCATCCTTTAGCTTTCCTTTCCAGAACTCTTCACGCTGCGGAGCTCAACTACAACACTCACGACAAGGAGCTCCTTGCCATCTTCGAAACTTTTAAAGCTTGGCGCCATTATCTGGAAGGTTCTGGCGATCCGGTGGATGTCATCACCGATCACAAGAATCTTGAGTACTTCTCTACTATTAAGATTCTCACACGTCGACAGGTCCGTTGGTCAGAATACCTGCATCAATTCAATATGGTGATTCGCTTCTGACCGGGGAAGCTCAGCGAAAAACCAGATTTGATAACTAGATGCTGGGACGTCTATTCCAAAGAGGGGGATATCGGCTACATGCAAGTCAACCCTCACAACTTCCGACCTATCTTCACTAACGAGCAACTGACTACATCTCTTCGAGCTACCTTCTTAGAAGGACGGATGCTCCGAGCTTCTATTGTCATGGATATCGAGGCATTGCATCAAGCTATCATTCTCGCTGTTCCGAAGGACCCGAGCTCCATTGTTGGTTTGGAACTTGCAAAAGATCCTTCCACATTGGAGCTTAGGTAGTGATGGGTTACTACGCCTTGATGACCATCTTTATGTTCCGAATCACGGCAATCTTTGCCTTCAAGTCCTCTGCTACTTTCATGATCATCCACTCTCAGGCCATTTTGGCCAGAACCAAGCTCTAGAGGCAGTACATTGTCAATACACCTGGCCTAAGGTCAGAGACTTCACCATGACTATGGGACCTCCTGCACTACTTGTGGTCGCAATAAGCCTCGGCACCATCGGCCTTACGGCTTATTGAAACCTCTGCCGGTTCCAGTCCAGCCATGGACTTCATTGAGCAACTGCCAATGTTGAATGGTTATACAGCTATCCTAGTCGTTGTGGATCGATCTTCCAAGCAAGCTATCTTTATTCCAACTTTCGATACTATCACTTCTGAACAACTAGCTGAGCTTTTCATTATTCATGTTTTCTCTAAGCACGGTGTTCCTAATCATGTTACTTCCAATCGTGGTTCCAAATTTGTTTCGGCGTTTTTCCGGGCTCTCAGCAAAGCGCTCTCCATGGAACTTCACTATACCTCTGGATATCATCTGGAAGCCGATGGGCAGACTGAGCATGTCAATCAGACTCTCGAGCAGTACATCAGGATATATTGCTCCTATCAACAAGATGACTGGTCTCACTTACTTCCGATCGCCGAATTTGCCTATAACAATGCTCCTAATGAACCCCTACTCCATTCTTCGCTAACAAAGGATACCATCCAAATATCACCATTCGGCCCGAGGTCAACATGAAGTCTGACCTAGCCAGAGACTTTGTCGTCAACCTCGATGAACTCCATGTCTTCCTTTGAGAGGAAATTCTCCTAGCTCAATCTCGTTACAAGGAACAAGCTAACAGGAAAAGAATCTCGCACCTGGAGTTCCCGATCGGCTCCGAAGTTTTTGTTCTTACTAAGCACATTCGATCTACTCGTCCTACTGAAAAATTCTCTGAAAAATATCTTGGTCCTTACAAGGTCATCAGTCGACCTGGTACTTTGTCTTACGAGCTCAAGCTCCCGGACTATCTTCACCGAATTCACCCGGTTTTCCACGTCTCACCGCTGGAGCCGGTGTGAGGCCTGCTCTCGTCCTATCTGGACTGGGCCTAAGCAAGCAGGACAGCTGCCTAGGCCGTACAAAGGGAGATGGGATAAGTGCCGCTACTGGTGTAGGGAGCCTGACCAGTGTGTTGAGCAGGCAAGGAGTGCGTAGTGGGAACACTCTCCAGTACCATACCTGGTAGTAGAGCTTAGTGTCTCAGTGAGGCAATAAAAGTAAGAGAGAAGCGAGTTGGATTCCAGTACAGGATATGGCCTGTTTATATACATAACTGTATGACAGTATTACATAAGGAAGTACTGAGGAATCCGCATATAGTAAATAACTAGATATGACTACATATGACATATTATAACACATGATCATAATAGTGGCATGTGAACAGCATAGCCGCGTTCAACACAGTGGTGGTTGTGGAGCTTGGGTGGACCTAGCCAAAGGTCCTGGAGTGGGGGAAGGAGGTGTAGTTGGTGAGGATGGAGGTGGTTGGGCTTAGGAAGTTGAGAGAGGTGTTCACAGAAGAGAAACAGAGTTGAGTGAAACAGAGGTGAAGGAAACAGAGTTGAGGGAAACAGATAAAGAGGAAATGTATGACAGGTGAGATGTGTCAGGCCCTGTTAGCAAGTACAAGTAGACTGTACTAACAGGGACCAAGCCAAGTTGGAAGAGTTTCCAGATAAGATTTGACAATAACACACTGGGGAGCTCCGAGGGGAGTCCCCAGCCTATATACTATACATGTGACAGCCATGTGGCATATTACATAATGGTAAAAGCGGACAAGGGGAGCTCTGGGTATACAGTGGGGAGATATAGGAAGGTAGTAAGGAGGAATATGATAGGTAAGGAAGCAAAATCAGGCAAGGCATGACAGCCGGTTACGCCGAACCTGTTCCTGAATCGTACTCAATCTCCTCCACCTTCAATTGAAGTTGATGGTGAAGAGGAGTACAATGTTGCCAAAATTCTGGACTCCAAGCTGGACAGAAGGTATAAGTGTTGTCTTCTGCATTATTATATTCGGTGGGCCGGTTACAAAGGTACCGACGATGAATTTTCCTGGGTTGCTGCTGATGAGCTGGTACCCGCATTCCATGCTCATTACCCTCAGAAACCTGGACCTTGATCACAAAAAATCATTTTATTCCGTTCCCCGAAATTCTGTTCTCTGCCGAAGATTACTTCGTTGCGTCGAGAGGGTAAACACGATGATAGCAAATTGAGTGTTTACTCCTCTCTCTTACTTGCTTATCCTTTTCTTCAATTACTGTTTCACTTATTTTTCACTCACACTTAAACTACGTATACTTCAACTAATTAGTTCTTGCGCTGCTTCGTGGCCCATTCGCATTCCGATTTCAAGATGCAATAACATTTTTATATACAAAAGCAAGAAAAAAGATATATGTAGAAAGGGACAAGAAGGCAAGAAAGACTACAAGAAAGGGCCGAGGGGCCGAGGTCCGATGTCTGTTTGCTACTCTACTCTGCTCTCTCCTTTCCCTCCTCCGAGTGTGCCTCCGTCGGCGCCGTCTCCTTCTCTCCCTCTCCATCCTTCTCTACTTCCTTCTCCTTCCCCACTTCTTCTTCTTCTTCCTCTCCTTCTTCACTCTCCTCCACGATTCTTCTCCACTTCAGCAGTCGCCGCCGCTCAGTGGTCCTTCTCGATGGTCCCTCGCCCATACCCATCATCGCCATCCTGGTATCCATAGAGATGAGCCAGGCGTGGTCGTCCTCCTGTCTCCTCAGCAGCTGACGGAGATACTGCTGAGACCTTGAGTGAGCCTCTTGTAAGGCCCGGAGGTCGGCGGGTTCCTGTGCCATTTGACTCTCCATTACGGCGATACGCTCGCCGGACCCGCCTTCCCGCTGCTTGGACACTGTGGGCCATCCTGAGTATGAACACCTCACCTTCGGGTCATGGCAGGGTTTACAGATTATAGAACTCCTCTTGCCAGCCTGCATCTGGCAAGGGAGTTTTTTGTTCTTGCACTGCTCGCAGGGTGCCCGATCTTCTTCGTTGCCATCATCCGGATCCCCACCAACTGGCTGAAAAAACAGACGTAAGTCATTAGTCCTGGAGGAAGGGAAAGTCATGAGCAAGCTGCATACCTGTGCCGGCATCCTTGCTTTCCCTTTTCCTTTCCTAATCTCCACCACTGGCCTTCGAGGAGATACTGACATTTCGCTGAGCGAAGTGCCCCATTGGCTCCTGGCTAACAGCCGACGCCACTCCACGACCTCCGCTTCCTGTTGTTGAGCCCAGGTGGCCCAATCACACGCATCCTGGGCTGCTTGGCATCTCGTTGCCGCCGCCTGTGCTGCTGCTTGCTTCCTCTGCTCCTCCTCCTCTGCCACCTTCCTAGCAGCCACCTCCTCCACTGCCTTCTTTTTAGCTGCTTCTTGCGCCTTCCGCGCCTTCACCTGTTCTACCCTGGCATAGAGGCGCCGGGACCCGGGGGATTGGCGGGGCGAGAGTAAGTACTGGCAGTTGGATTGCCAGTGGGAATAGTGGTTGTGGCTTGAGTGCGGCTACCAGACATGTTGGACTTAGAAAACTTTCGAGGAAAAGTTAGGCCCATAACGGTAAAACCCCGGCCCTTTTATAGGGGAAAACCGCGCACGGACCAACTAAAATTTTCCATTGAATTGTACTCGGCTTACAGTGGACCAACAAAATTTTCTTGATGACTAAAGGGAGAAATGCCGATGCTGACGGGTTTTAAAATTTTTTCTCTGGTGACTAATAGTAATTCCTGATGCTAATGGCTTTTGAGGGCTCAAGCCTAAGAGGGGGATACTGTCAAGTCCATGCCTCAGTACCCCATTCTGCCACTCGGTATTCCGAAGATTTACCTTTTATTGTAATCTCATCCTTATTGTTCTTTCTCACTACACATACCCTTTCATTCTAGTCTCTCCTTATTGTCTTTTACTCTACCCTGCAGGTACTACACGTATAGCTCCTAGTAGTTAGTCTAGTGCTCCGCACTGATGTGCCGATCCGTAGATATAAATACTGCCTGTACGCTACTGTAGTTCCTCAGTTTAATTATCAACTTAGATCTCCTCTCCAACTTAGTCCTCCTCTAAGTCTTCAGGCTCATCACCTTGAAGAACTCTCTACTCTAACCTTAGGACTTATAAGTTCTTTGGTTTGCTCCTTGTCACTGGCGCTACCGCCGCTCCGACTTGGCTGCTTCTGGCTCCTCTCTTCTATACTCTCAATCTCCAGGGACTAACAGCGTAACGGCGGTGTTGTTAATAACTTCACCACTGTCCCATTCGACCTCCCGCTCTTAGACACCTTGTGGCCTCTGGCACAGTTACATGGTGTACATGATCTTAACAGAGGGAGGAATGATGTTGGCGTTGGATAAAGTGTGGCACAGTTTTTGGTGCAGCAGCAAAGATACAAACTTGAGGGTGCAGCTCTCAAGTGCAATAGCCTGGTAGCTAGTGGGATTGGTGAGGTCCTTACCAGGCTTTGCAACTGCAATGATGACAGAGGTGAGCCAGGACGAAGGCAGTTAATTGTCATGAAAGGCGCAACTGAACAGGAGAGCCAGGTGGTCATTCAGAATGCACATTAATTGAGAGTATGTCACAGAGTCAGTGCCTGTGGCATCGGAATGGGCTGTGCATTTGAGGTAGGCTTTGACTGCAGCAATATTCTGTACTGTGATGTTCAGGTTGAAGTCAGGATGAGAAGATGGAGGCAACAGTCAGGTGGGTTCATGTGGGGAATGAAGCAGTCTGTGAGCTGGTCGATGGAAACCTTAGTGGAGGAGCAACTGGGGCTCCTGCAATGTTTCCAGAAGGCAGCATCACAAAGGTGTTTAAGAGAAGTGTCTTGAAGGTGATGCTGGAAGGATTGACGGTGATGAGAACTGGAAGAGTCCGCAGGAGGTGGTTGCTGAGAAGAGTTGTGCATTGGCACAATGAGATGTGGGTCGGGAAGAGAGGTGGATACTTTGTGTATGTTGGTGAGAGTTGAGGGGAGGAAAAGTGGGGGAGTGGCCAATGTGGAGAAGTTCAAGACAGAGAATGGGGGAGGCAGAGGTAAAGAGGTGCCACACTTGGCCAGACAATCAGCTGCATCATTGTGAGCATTGCCTGAGTGAGCTCAAACATGGGAGAAGTGGATGGGTGCAGAACGGGATGCGACCCATTGGGCAATGACCTTAAGGATGTCACTGTTCTTGCAATCCCATCTGCATTGTGCATTTTCACTTGCATTGTGAGTTAGCAATTGAATTGAATAGGTGGAGTCAGTGAGGATATTGAGTGAACACTTTGGCAGAGAGCATTGAATAGTGGCAAGGATAACGTACAGCTCCACACAATTATTGCATTGAGGACTGGGGACATGAGCAGTAAGATTGAGAGGGTGGTTGGGGTGGTAGTAGATTCCAAGGCCTGCACGTGCAGAGGGTGTGTTGCTGTTGATGCAGGAGCCATCAGTGTATACCTTCAGAGGAGAAGAGTGTGATGAGTGGTGAGCATGACCATAAACCTCCAAGAGCATGTCATGAAGTGATGGCGGCTCTGAGTTGAGGATCTTGTCATGAAGTACATAGCCCCTATCATTTTCCTTTTCTCACCGTCTTGATGCCCTTACTTGTACAATTACATCACTGTCAAATCCCATTGATTACTGATCCACCTGTTACCCTTCTCCTTCTACTGGCTTCCACCACCTTCCTTGTTCCTAAACTGTACAGTATTACATTGTCATTTCTCACAGATCGGATTATGTATATAAAGCCAGTCCCTCACAGCCTGGTCCCTCATCTTGACCTCTCTGTCATTATCTGGGACCAGGTATGTGCTTACTTATTATTACCTATGACTATGATACTCAATATATCTCTGTCATTATCTGGGACCAGTTTGCCTCCGCTCCACTTAGTCGCTCCGCCTCACTGCCTTGCTTAGTCACTCCGCCTCTGCCGCTTTGTGACAACTTCGAACTAATTTTTCTTTTTGCCACCGCATGGCCTGTTCATTTTCAGTTTCTAGCGAGATGACATTATTATATATACAAAAAACCAAAAAATACAACAAGGTGGCAAGAAAGCAAGAAGGCTACAAGAAAAGGCCGAGAGCCAAAGTTCGATGTCCGTAATCTACTCTACTCTTCCCTCTCCAACTGCGCCGGCTCCTCGTCTACTTCCTCTTCTTCTTCCCTTCCCTTCTCTCTCTCCTCTTCCTCCTCCTCCTCGCTGTCTACCACCCTTCTCTGCTTCCTCAGCAATTCTGATGGACCAGTCGCTGGCATTTTGGGAGGCAATCTCCTCCATCTGGCTGTGTCCGTCATCAACCAGTCAAGCTTCCTATTGAAGTGGCAATGGTAGGTGTTTGCCTTCACCTGACCCTCTGAAGCTGCCGGTTATCAGCGGGTACCTGAGCCATTTGGCTCTCCAGGACAGCCAAACGCTCACCAATAGGGTGGGAGCTCCCCTCCTTTTTCACTATCGATGGACGGCCGGAGTACATGCATTGTACCTTAGCGTCGTGACAGGGTTTACAAATCACAGAGCTCCTCTTGCCAGCCTGCATCTGACAAGGGATTTTCTTGCTCTTGCACTGCTCGCAGGGTGCCTGCTCTTCTTTATCATCATTGTCATTGTCCCCATTGCTGCCGTCATTGGGGTCCTCACCCACGGGCTAAAAAAGTAGAAGTCAATAATGAACTGGCTATTGGTAAGGAACACAGGACATACCTGGGCCTTTGCCTTACCCTTACCCTTCGGGATCTCCACCACGGGCCTCCTCGGAGAAACGGATACCTCACTAGGAGAGGTACCCCTCTGACTCCTTGCTGTCACCGCGGTGGCCAACAGCCTCCTCCTCTTGTTGTTGTGCCCTGAGGGCCCACTTCTGCGCCGCCTTCTTTCTCACTTCTGCTGCCCTTGCAGCCTCTTCCTTGGCCTTCCTCTTTGCTGCCTCCGCTGCCTTCCTCGCTTTCACTCTTCGAACCCATTCTTGCACCCTCCGCAGGATCTCTTCTTCGTTGTCCTCATGGTTGGCAGGATTGGCGGGAGCTGGTGGAATAGGGCGAGACATTGAAGGGCCGGCGGTGGAAGTGGTGGTAGTGGTTTGAGTACGGTTGGCGGACATGTTGGACTTAGAAGTTTTGGAAAAGTTAGGCCCACAGCGGTAAAACCCTGGCCCTTTTATAGGGACAAAACGGTGCACAGACCAGCTAAAATTTTCCTTCGAATTGTGTTCAGTTTATGGTGACAGAAAATTTTTCCTTGACTAATAATTATTGATGGGATCAATTTCAGTCTTTTCAGTCTTATGGTCTTATCGGCTTTCAAGGGCTTAAGCCTAAGAGGGGGATACTGTCAAGTCCATGCCTTGGTGCCCCACTTTGCCACTTGGTATCCTGAGATCCACTGTTTATTGTAATCTCATTCTTATTGTTCTTTCTCACTACACATTCCCTTTCTACCTAGGCTCTTCCTTATTGTTTTATGCTCTCCTTTATTGTCTTATTCTCTACCCTGCAGGTACTATATGTATAGCTCCTAGTAGTTAGTCTGGTGCTCCGCTCCGATGCACCGATCCATAGATATAAATACTCCAGTACTGTATCGTAGTTCCTCAGTTTAATTATCAACTTAGATTCTCCTCATCAATTTAGATTATCCTCTTAACGTCCTTGACTTGAGACTACCTCTGATCTCTTGTCTCTCTCTAGTCTTCAGGCTCATTGCCTTGAAGTACTCTCTACTCTATCCTCAGGACTCACAAGTCTTTTGGTTTGCTCCTCATCATGGGCGTTACTGTCTCTCCGACTTGGCTGCTCCTGGCTCTCTTCCTTCTCTACTCTCGATCTCCAGGGACTAACAGCATAATGGCGGTGTTGTTAATAACTTCACTACTGTCCCACTCGACCTTCCACCCTTAGACACCTTGTGGCTTCCGGCATGGCTTCACGGTGTACATGATCTTAACACTAGGCAATTGAGATTGGTTACTAATGGGGCTAGGGTGTTGTACATAGCCGGGGAGGTCACTAGTCTCTAAGAAGATGGTAACGCTGCATCCTGGGAGCTTCTGTGGGTACCAGAGAGTGGGGGTATAAGGAGGTAGTGTGAGGAATGGAGGTATGAACAGGTAGTGTGGTTGAGGGAGGTTGCTGGGGAGCTGCTGAGGAGCTTGGGGATAATGCAAAGTGGGTTGGAGCATGACATGGTTGAGTTAATTCAAGCTATTGGGAGATGGGCATCTGAATCCTTCAAAGTACATCAGAACACACCCGGTACTACTCACTGCCTTACTTTTCTCACAACAACCATCCACTTCTTGATATCACTCCTCCTCATCATCAACCTTTCATCATTTAGCCTTTTACCCATACTGTTGCTTGTCAATCTATTTTCTTCTGCAGGGTACAACCACTGTATTCAGGGTTGTACTTGTGTCCACCTAAAAAACCTCATGCATTTCTCAAGTAGCAACAAAAACAATGCCTCTGTTGATTACATCTGCAAAACCTGTATTTTCGGCTAAGGGTCTGAAAGCGGTTGAGAGCACTTCCCAGCAGTGAAAGCACCCAAAGCATGTTGCTTTTGGTGCTTTCAGCACTGGGATCTGCTTTCAGCCCTTAGCCGAATATCCAGGTTTTGCAGATGTAGATGGCTTTTTTTGCCAAAAGTTTCCCACTCATTTTCACAGGCAGGAAATCTTGCAGTGGCACTGGTGTATAGTTCCTCTTGGTCCCTTGCTAAATTAGAAACACAACACAAAAATTTTTCACCTCAGATGAAAGAAGCAAAAGACAGATGCTGGATACACTGCGCCGGGATCAATAATTCCCGGCCGAGAAAGTGGCAGAGAAAGTTTATGGGAAAGATTTCCTTTTTAGGTAGATTTCCTCATCGAAAGAATACATAAATCACCAGCGCAAAATTTTATGCAAATTATTTACTTTGTCAGTAACTTTCCTGACATACAAATTTAGTGAAATCTGTTAACTTTTACGGTCAGGAACACAAATTTTTCCTAGTTTTAATCCAAAGATAGAAAGGAGCTGAGGTTAATTTCCTTTCTCAGAATAATTTCCTGGTGGTAAACGTCATTTTTCTCACCTGGAAAATGTTTTGGTAATTATTTTATTTTACTTTTGGGAATTATTGATTTTCCCAGACAAGAAACAAATTGGGCGAAAGGCGGAAGATTCTTACCCGGCATAAACCCGGTATACCTTCGCCAACCGCAAGCTTAGTGAGCGATTCCGACTTTGGGGCGAGGGTCAGGAGATTTCTACCCCGAGGAATGGGAAAGGGTACATATCAAAGTGGGAAGAGTGAGATAAATATCTAGAACATGTAAATACTGCCACAATCCAACCAACTCTGACCCAGCAGGTGTTCGTATTCGTAGTCATCGTGCGTTGGTGTATAATCGGTCTTTGATCAGTCTGAATATTTTGGCACAAGAGATAGCATTAGACTAGTACAGCAGTTTCTCATCATACCGTGTACAATACATCATTATTCATCATAGAATGTGAAAGGCTGATGAGAGACTACAACACCAAAATGAGAAGATATCGGAAAGACGCTCAAGTCCCATTGCGTGCTAGGGCGCAAATGACAATTGGTGACAAAAATGATTTGTGCCATGCGATGAGGAAACACACGAGTGGGATCCAATCTTGCTATCTGACCGTCTATAAGTCGAAATCGAGCCTCGTAAAAAGAATGAGACATGTCGGTCGCCCATTTGAAAGTGATAGTTTCAATTTCTGGCGCGCGAATTGTATCCAGGAGCCATTTCGAAGGACAAAGGAGGAACGTCAACACAAGATGTTTCAAAGAAGATAGCTGAATGGGGGCTGTCTGGAAATGTTCTATAGTGGATGTTAGTCTCGAATTCAAAACATCATAGGGTGAAGTTAACCTACCAAACTGTGTCCAGGACGAACGCGGGTCAAACGCCTGACAAAATTCAAGCCTTAAAAGACTATGCGACACGATAGGGAGAATAATCTGGGCGGCGGCAGGACATCCGACTACAAGAACCCGAAGAGCATGAAGATCAAAAGGACAGTTGTGGTCCTCCAACCATCTGTATTCAGAATCCCGAGGGCCCTTTGTGCAAGCTGTAGTTGACACCTGGGGGGACTCTCGTTCACTCGAAGGAACAAGCTGCAGGAATTGAAGCTGCGGCCGATCCTCGACATTGGGCAATTCAAGAGCCAATCGGCGAAAGGCATCGTCGGCATCATCGGCGTGGTTCTGGCGCAACTCACTGCCCGACCAGTGAACAGGGGGTAGCGACAACTGGCGAAGCCGTTTGCAATTGCCAAGGGATTTCAGGATGGTACAGAAGGAAGGATATGGCAACACGACAAAATCGCGGAAGATGAAAATCTCGAGATTGAGACGAAAAGTGAATATGAGTTGATTCGTGTATTCCGAAGACATTGGTGGACCCAGAGTAGAGGTTCCATAAAACTCGAGAGTCCTTACATTCGTTGGTGCAGCACGAAAGTGAGTGAAGGGATAGTACGGGTCACCGATGATATGCCGAACATAGCGTATACGATGGGGATAATCCTGCAATTCCACAAGTTTTTTTTGATCTTTCCTGAGGTCCAACGTCTCGAAAATGAACGATTTAGCTTCCTCCCTCCATGAACTACAGACCTGCATGCAGGCCAAAAGTTCCGCCTCTTTCATATGAGACAGGCATTCACTGACCAATTCGACACAGGTAGAGGAAAGAGGCATTAGGTCTTCCGAGGTGGATACAGCACAAAGGGAAAACCTGGGTTGAACGAAGGGAGCCCCTTTTAAAAAAGCGATCATGCATATCCGAGCAACAAAGAGAGCTGATGATTTCATGCCACCCATTTTCCACGAGGTAAGCCACGAAGTGATTATAAGGAATTATGATACTCAAAGGAGATACATATCCTCTCTGGGCATTCCTATTCATCGGGAATTTGGCGATTGGAGGTGTTAAAAATGAGGAGTGTTGGGAAAAGGACTGGGATGAGGGAACACACAAAATACATAAGGTTGGATCAGATGAGACCTTACAATAGAGATGTTGGGACTAACCAATTGCCAGAAAGATAAAATCTCCCGGTTTTTTCAGGGCGACGAGTCGACAACGAAGCAACTAATAAATGGAGATAAGCGCCGAGAAACCGCTGGCGCCAACGCCCAGTCTATTGCAAGTCCCCTGGCTTCTCATCTCTTCAGTTGCACCAAGAATGCTACGTCGAGGTCATCATAATGCCCATACCTGTGCTGGGCTGGTTCTGAATATACACGGACATACACTGTACAACAGTCATATATTAAATCCAGCAGTAAGGTACAATGTAAACATAGAGGGACCGTAACATCAGAAAGAAGAAGATTGAGCATACAGCATACGTATATAATAAGTCTGCCTAATCTAATCATCAATTGAAATGGGAAACGGGGCAGGTGCAGCAGCAGAGGCTGCGGTGGGATAAGTTCCATTGCGGCGGGGAAAGGGGAATGTCACAGGTCCTGATCGGAATGCATGCGGCCACTGAAGTGGCTGACGGGTAGGAGTGGGGATACCTTTGATCTCCAACATGTCGTCGACACTTTTCTGGATGGAATAGTTGGGGATGGGGGTAAAATGACCTTGGATTGTGCGGCAACTGGGGCAAGCAAGGTTGTATTTGGCCCTGAGATGGATGCGAGACATCGTGAGAAGGCAATCCTTGCAGAAGGTATGCCCACAGGAGAGACTATTTGAAACAAGGCGTGAGTGTCAAATGTCAATGAACTCTGGCAATACGCACATAAAAGGCTGCAGCATTAGTTCCAGGCAACATGGGCAGTCATTCCGCTCTTTTATGACATCATTCAAAGCTTGAATGCGGGTCTGAGCATTCTGTGTATCAATTCAGCCAAATGGATTGCGTGCTTGGAAAATTTACAAGAGCGAAATACCTGGAGCGCATTTTCAGGAGCGGGGTTGGTTTGAAGTTCTCCATTCAGTCTGACATCCTGCAAAGGCTTCGGTTCAACTGGAGGATTCTACAATGGCAACTTCACAATTGAGAGTCACGAAGAAAAAGTAAACTGATCGCGTACCATCGAAATAAACACCGGCTCGTCATCATCGTCGGATTCCAGGTTCAAGTTATTCACCTATGTAAAAGAATGTTGTTATAGGCAGGCCTAGGGTCATAACAGGAAAAGCACTCAAACCTCGCGTGTGCTTGTATTTGGAGGGCATGGGGTCGGAGTAGAATCGCGGGGAGGTGTAGCCGGAAGGATTACTGGTTCTTCATAATCCAGTGTTAAGCTGAGGAGATGATAGGTTGAGGGCACCGAAGAAGATGCGAGCGGATGATTGCGGTGTGAGGGAATGCTCGGAGTCGATACAGCGCGGCGTGAAGAGGGGGTATTTGGACCAAGACGGCTTTGTGATTTCCTTCCATAAGTTCGAACAGGACGAGGAGAAGGCCGTCCGAAGATATGAGACCTTGAGGATCGGTCAGGAGTTGGCGATCGGGATCTTCTGGCAACTGCTGGAGTGTTCGTACGCATCCTGGATCTCGAATTCGGTGCGCGTGAGATGGAGCAAGGAAAGAAGTGCGATGGCAAGAGAATGTTTGAGGAATAGTTGAACGACAGAACTCACTTAAAATAGCTGCCCCATCTCTTGAGTCCGTAGCCATTAACCTCTAGGGACAAAGGCCTTTGAAAGCTTGGTTCAAAGGCTTGCATTGCGCATCGTGTATATGGTAGAACAAGGTGATAGTGAATGAGGATCCATGAATTTCCGGCTATTTGCCGGCATGCTTTATTCGTTGCTTTATCTGTTTGACTTCATCATTCGAAGCATTCAATTCACAATGGACGAATACACATTCTAAAGACAAGACATAATGGGTATCTTCTACGAGACAAAGCTGAATTCATCCCGCTGAACCGGTGGCGAGTTCACCAACTGTGCCTTAACTCAAGCGTCCTCTAATTTCCTGAGGGCTCACCGCCTTATCGTGTTGTCAATGTTTGGACATCTCGCCTAGAAAAGTTATACATTCGCATTATTGAGTGTGTGTAAAAAATGAACGTAGAAGTGGATGACCTGTATCCACGAGTAAACAGAAATCAATCCTGTGGGCAAGTTAACGAAGTCAACAAGGTTCCACAGTTCGACGTACCGAGCAAAGGTTAACAACCACCACCAATTCATTAGATATAGCCCATCTAGCAGTGTGCGCTGCGACTTGTTTCATTTCTATGACTTTGAGGATGTCCACAAACTTCGAAGAAACTAACTTCGCCTCAAAACCATTTCCCCAGAAGTCGGAGAATGGATCCTCTACATGAACAGATTGACTCTGAAGAACTGCTAGTTGGATTGGACCATTGTTCTTCCGCCTGAAGATATGCTGGATCTGACCAGCCGACCACTGTTGTCCGGGGTGATGGTCGCCCTCCGGGTGGAAACAGATATAGCTGTTGCCTAAGGCACCTTCGATTGGGATGGTGTAGTCACCCTTAGATGCAGGAATACGAGAGAAAGACTCAAAAGGCTCTGTCCCCAGTAAATTTGTGAGCTCCGGAACACTAGCAATGGTCGTTTTAGGAGTTAGGGTAAAGTTACTTGCAATGAGTTCTGGTGTCACAGAAGACTGGTCGGGAGCATTACTAGCGGAGTGGTCAGAGGGTCTGTGGTCATAGTTGTAAGCTTTGTCTATCAATTTTTGGCAATACCGAAGAAAAGGCGGAGCATTGGGTCGCATCATCCACTGACGAAAAAAAGCTCCAGTGCAAAATGAATGCAGGAGCGTATGTTCAAATTCACCTGTACCACATAAATGACAAATTAGTGCTACGATGAAGGGGTTCGGATTGTTCAGTCACCTGGTTTGTGGTTCGTTGGAGTACGCTGAAGTTTTCCGATTAATTTTTCAAAAGGGAAGAGCCACCAGTGGCGAACTCCACTGAAGAGATCCATGAACTCGTGAATATGAAATGCAAGGTGGTGAGTGGGGAAAATCCATCCAGGAAAGTTTTCCTTCAGCCCCAATATATGTAGTCGTAATAGGCGACGAAAGTCGTCGCGGCGGGTCAAACTCAGCTTGCGCTTTGTCATGATCAAGGACGCGCAGGCCAAATGCATCACGGTGTCCATAACAGAAGTCATATCACTAGCATTTGCGGCAGCTAGAGGCGATGACTCTTTCCATAAGCTTAATATAGCCAAAGGCATGTGTATCGAAAATAGGGTCCTCCAGTTATCTGCCTTCAAGGTCCCTGCTTCATACAATCCAACATTTGAAGGTGGATTTGTCACCCAAGCTGGTGTAACAACCTCACGAACAACTTGTTGAACCCTCCTCAATAACCCTGGTGAGTCTATTATTGCCGATTTCATTTGGTCAAGTGGCTTCATCATCCTCTGGGGAAAAAGAGATTGACAACAATTTGGAAGTGATAGACAAAAGCAATGCGCACCCAGTCCATCAGTTGCTTGACCATATCGTCTTTCGCAAATTTTCCAGTAGGGAGTCGTTCGATGTCTGTACATACATAAGCCAAAGAATTACCAGGGAGCTTCCGCAAGACTTTTCGGAGCTCGTCTTCTTGCTCGCCTCGAGACAGCGGTTGTTGAAGAAGTCGATGAATATTACCAACACCGGATGCAGAGGAATAATTCATGGACTTGCCAAGTTCTTTGAGAAGTTCTAGCCGCTCCCCAGGAGCTAATGCCCGGGTACCCATATGGGTGTTTCCTGTCCCATTTGAAGGATGAGTAGGGGCCCACGGGGTGATGGGAGGTGGCATATCGATTGGTGTAAAATAAGGCCATACAAATCCTTGCATTTCACGGATGTCATTGGTGCGCTATGGACATGTATGAGGGCACATAGAGAAAGTCAGCAAAGGTTATAGCTACCCAGTTGATCAGTATGTTGGTTAGAAATTCCTTCTTTGCGTTGGTTTTCAGGATCTTCGAAGACGTCTGAAATTGCGGACATCGATGATCAGGAAAGATGGCGAGATTATCGCACACATAGAGAATCGCATTCCACTTTTGCTTCTGGATTCTCCCATATAATGCTTTCTTCTTCGATTCAACTTCCGGTGCCCTTTCACACAGATCGGTCAAAATTTCTAAAACGCCCTGGTATGCCCGGCTGTCATTCAAAATCTCAACTTTCAGAGACTCCAGTCTCAACCGTCGATGAGTACGATGCTCGGAAGAGAGGTGATCCCAATCCAGCAATGAGAGTCGGTGTTCATCCAAAGGTTGTGATACATATCCAATCATGCTGCTCCACCGGCGTAACGGCACCTCTGCCATCTCCTGTACTAGTGATGATAGAGATGGAGGTGGTGTGAAGTCGTAGTAGAAGGCAATCTTGAACCTGGGTTTGCTAGGCTTCCGACTGGGATCTTCGGGATTGTCCAGGCCGAGTATATCCCGAAACATTCTTTGAAGGAGAATAAGAAAAAATGCGTGCATAGGGTCGATACCAATTTGACAAAGACGCCAATAAGGAAGACGCCATAGCTCTGAAAATCGGGTGCCAAAAAGTTCTTCGATGGCCTTGCGATCCTTGAGCATCGCCTCACGCCACATTTCAGCACCTTTCCTAAGACGTTCATCATCTAGCGTTGTCCAATTCTCGTAATCTGTTCGCCCCAAGTGGGCCGTATGCCAACAATCACATAGAAAGCAAAAATGATGTGAGGTGACATCCAAGAGACCACAGAATGGTCGGGCAGCTTTGAAGTCCATGAGGGCTAAGACGAGAGCGATACGAGAGACCTGACTGTAAGGAGTGTTGGAATCACGGGTCCGAAATGTAGCGAAAGGCCGGACACCTCTGGTGTAACCCTTAACCAAGTCATCAACCAGGGGCTTCAGATAATGGCGATGTTCTGCGTTGCTTGCATTAGGCTCATGTGGGCCCCGAATTATGCCCGGGATGTAGAGGAATGCATGATCATTTCGAATTTCCAGGGGAAGGTTCAAACAACTCATGGCTATCATGCCAGTCGAAGACTTTTTTCCGCGAATACGATTGCCTTCGACATTGAAGAAGTCGGCATTAAGAGTGAAGAACCAACGGCCCTCATTTCCACGATCTGCAACAAATAGCTTGCCATCCTGTGCTCGAAATTCATGAACAAATCGACCATCTGTTTGGTCGACTTTGTCGGAGGGTATGGATTGGTGGCTAGAGACAGTGTCACAAAACTTATTTCCATATTCTTCTATGCCTGGAAGAGCGAGAAATCTCCCAAACCAATCGAAGAAGGGATAATATTCGTATCTTTTCAGAGGCTTTCCATATGACAGCAATAATGCGCCGCAAGGCTCCTCCAAGGGAGCCCTCCTCTCCGAACAAACAGTAGGATAAACGGGATGTGTAGCGTCATTTGGGTAAGAAGGGGGATGCGTAAAACTGCATTTCGGGCACACAGCATATGAAATACACTTTATGTTCAGATTGAACTTCTGCTCTAGAGTCTCGATGGATTCAGGAACCATGGCAAGGACTGCTTCCTGGTCAGGATTGAGCTCTTGGCCACCTAAGGTAGCGAACGAGAAACCAAAAATCTTCAAAAGTTTCAGGATCAAGCTGGCACCGCGCTGTGCTGTCCCTTCGAAAACCCGGGAGACAAGGGCAATACAGTATGCAATGATGGTAGGGGTGTTCTTGCCTTCACCAGGATCAAAGAAGTGTTTACCTAAAATTGGTAGAATGAGGACAGTCAACACTCGGCAGATTAGACGGAACGAGACACATACGATTGTTGATTTTCACAGGAGAAGAGTCAGGATACTCTAATCTCCATGCACAGACCATCTGATTCAAAGACTCCAGTATCTCTCTCGCTTCCTTAACTTCTTCGGAAACGGCAGTTCGGGTAATAGAAGCAATTTGAAGATTGAGAGTCTCCGAACCATCCTCTACGGCGCACAATGTAGCCTGGATTTCTTCTGGAGTATGAGACGTCGAGATTGACTGTATTTTAGTCTCTAGCCTGCGGGCTGCCTCAACCAAGTTCGATATAGCAAACAAAGCTCGGGTCGTGCGCTTGCTATTTTTCTTCGGATCCCCAAATTGTAGACGACCTCGTGAATCGGGGGCCAGAAGTGATTCCAATGAGTCTTCTTCAGCAAATGAACTGACCCGCGACGTGTTCTTTTTGATCATATTGTTGACCTGGAGGAAATTAGCGCATAAAATTTGAGATCATACCAGGTACCTACAGATTCTCTCGCAACTTCAGCCTGGAATTTGGTGAACGTAGAGTCTAAAGACAGTGGCTGCCCAAGACGGCCTTGGGAAGTATTTGAAGATACTCCAACTGCCATAACTCTCATCCCATATTCCAAATCATCAGTTGGGGTGAGGTTTTGATACTTTCGAGCGGATTCCCGAGCGCGCGTATCTGATGAAGAGACTGGGGTATGTCGTAGTTTAGAAGGCAAGGGCTCATCGACATCCTTTAAACCAGCCAGGAGCTCCCTGTACTTGGACATCACTAGTAGTAGCAATAATGATTGGATCGATGTAATCACATGCAAGTAAGGAAAATAGTGGCTGTGATCAATCTGATCGTATTGAAAACCGCCAACTAGGCCTCAGCGCTCAACGTTCTATGCTCAGCACGAATGTAAGTCCTAAACAATAATTGTTATTTGTCAAGTCCATGCCGCGGGCCTCCATTCCGCCGCTCGGTACTCCGAAGATCTGCTCTTATTGTAATCTCTCCCTATTGTTCTTTCTCGCTACACATATCCTTTCGTCCTAGTCTCTCATTATTGTCTTTTACTCTTTCGTTCTAGTCTCTCCTTATTGTCTTTTACTCTACCCTGCAGGTACTACTCGTATAGCTCCTAGTAGTTAGTCTGGCGCTCCGCACCGATGCGCCGTTCCGTAGATATAAATACTGCCTGTACGCTACTGTAGTTCCTCAGTTTAATTATCAACTTAGATCAACTTAGATCTCCCTTCTCAACTGAGCTCTTCTCTAAGTCTTCTGGCTCAACGCCTTGAAGTACGTCCTCCTTGACCTTAGGACTTTAACGTCCTCTGGTCCGCTCCTCGTCATCGGCGATACCGCCGCTCCGACCTGGCTGCTACTTAGCTCCTCTCTCTCTACTCTCGCTCTCCGGGGACTAACGGCGTAACGGCGGTGTTGTTAATAGCTTCACTACTGTCCCACTCGTCTTCCGCACTTAGACACCCTGTGGCCTTGGCACGGTTACACGGTGTACATGATCTTAACATTATTCACATGTCTTCATACGAACTACATCTGCAGGCCATACTCAGAGAATGAAATACGCCGTCACATCAATGTCTGTTTGTCATAAACTGTCTCTCAACTTTTGGTTAATCGATCCAACAGAAACTTGCAAGGAAGATCCTCAATGAATTTCTCAGCATAGATGACCCAGCTGACTGGCAAACCTTTACTGTCCCTGCTGACGAGCTGGGATCATATCTGGCTAATCCCGATGCTTGCCCTGTTTCTACTTCTCCTATGATGCTCGACACCTCTGCAGACACTGCTGCCAAAATGCGAGACGCCCCGTGGAATCAGATGGTCGTCAGTCTCCTTGCAGCTCAGGCATCAGAACGTGCTTCTCCAACCCCTGGGTACTTTGGAACTGATAAGAATGTAATTGATTGGTGTGCTCTCTTTAACGAACGGATCTATCGGATTTTCCTCGAGGTTGTCAAAGCTAGAGCCGGCACTAAGGATCACGACTATGAGAGGAAAAAGGCTGAAAGTCGAAGAAGAAGGTCGCGGGAATATGTATGTTCATCTTATTTCTTCTCTGCTCGTATCGTGTGCTAAGGCCCTGTACTCAGAAAGTGGAACGTCGTCTCCAGATTGCAACAGCCATGATGCGCATCGCACAGGCTTTGAATAACAGAGAACAATATGGTTGCTGGTCTGAAATATTTGACTCTATAAGCCGACTTGGTACTGCGGGGATGTCCGACGATGAACAGATATCAGACCCCCAGGGGCAGCATGGAATCACTGTCTATGCACCTGTCTTCCGTAATCCCTACTTCAATGAACTCTTCAGCAAAATCGATTCCACGCACGGGCTTGAAAAACATCTGTTCGTTCGCGTAGGACGATATCGGCTTCCTAGAATTTGTGGACGTGAGCGTATTGAGCGCTCACCACCAGCAAACCTTCCTTCGTCATACTACCAAGCTGATTATCTGATTGCCATGGATAAGGGTCTTGTTGAGAAGGTTCCAATTGCTTTAGAAGAAACTGCTCTTCCTCCGTAGGCATTTCTATATTGCATCCTTTGATAAGATATCTAACTTTGTATGCTTCCCAATTAGTTTGCCGACACTATTGAACTATCAGCCACCCATCTAATGTGCTCCCCGTGTGCTCCTACTTCGAATGCTAAGTGGCAGAGGGAGGGACTTGAATCGTATCTTTACTTTCCTTTTGTTGTCATTTCGTTGCATATGTATTATGCTAAACAGGAAGACAATATAGATTATAATCGATGGAGCATTCATAGTAAACAAAATTTATCATACGAGGGAGGCGGACATATTAGGGAACCCAATTACTTTATTTGCCGCTGCTAGCCCGTCTCGTTCCCTTCTCAACTAAGGTTGGGCGAGCCTCCGCCGCGATTTTCTCTAATCTCTCTTTTCTAAGAACAGCTTTCTGGTATTTCAAGTGATTCCGAATGAAATCATCAACAGCCCACAGCCCACTGTACTCCTTCAAGAATATGTACTTTTCGACGGCCTGACTTTGACTCAGAATAGATTTGTGTCGAAAAACTATTGCTCTCACCAGTTGTCGAACTTTTTTGACATTCGCCGCCCCTTGCTCGCTCATAGGAAGATCACAATTCAGATGGTCTTCAACAAGGTTGTTAATGAATTTCTGTTGGACGTCGGTAAGATACATGCTGAATTTCTTACAGAAGGATAAGCATACCTTAACTTTATCATACTTCTTCCTTGGCCACGATAGAACTTCAAAGAGGGAGTAGCCACCGCGACCGGGCCTTCCGACCTCACCAGGTGGTTTGGGAATCAAAAAATCATCATCAGAATCGTCTTCGAAAACCATAGCCGGTGGATTCCGCTTCTTCTCAGGTTCCGTAGAGAATGTGACAGTTTTGCGAGACCGAGTATATTCTTTCTCTTGAACTCTGTCGACTCCGAGAACGGGAGTCCGTGTGATTGGGGCAGAAGCCTGTACATTATCCATTCCAGAAATCGGGGCACTTTTAGCACCTTGAGAAACGCTGGGCACACCGTGGTCACTGCGACATATGGATGTTCTTCGTGGGGCATTTCGCAAACGTGCAAGCTGCTCTCGGTCGGAATCATATTCGAGCTCACTAGGAGACCCAATGGATGATGATGACGACGAGAGCAATACAGAAGGTCTGGGCTGCGGTTCCGGAGAAGGGCTACTGTACGGAGAAGCTCTGGGTGACTCTTTCTGTGTGCGTACTGGCCCAGTAGACGGAGTGATAGCAGCGCAGTTGAAGGTATTCACTGCATCGGAGGGTAAACATATCTCTCTGTGATTAGCACATAGAGGGCGGTGGTCGAAGTTGCGATAGGGATTCATAGATTGCGTCGAATGAGTTACTGGATTGGAAAAGGTGAAGAGTGAATTTATGTAGCAGTGGCCCTTCCTTTTAAGCACGGAAAGATTTGAAGCGGATAAAGCATAAGATAACCATTGATTAAGACGGTTGTTTGAAGTGGCTTTGGAAGGCGTGAATGAGGATCGGAACAAAGAGAAACATAGGCTTTTCCTTATTAGGCAAATGCCCTTGTATTTGTCTCTCCCCCAGCTCTCCCCCGCTCCTGCCCATCTAAGCCTTCGCAAAGAATTGGTCGTTTTGTCATGGTCACGGACTCTCAATATCAAGCAATCGCCACCTTACAAGGACCGCGAGACGCTGTGGTATCTCTGGCCTTCTCAGTGAAAGCTAAATTCCTTTCAGCTGCCGGTGACTTCATGTTCTTTGACTCTCAGTTCTTTTTCGTACTTAGAATTGTCAAGGATATAGTGGTGTCTACGTTTGGGATCTCTCGACTTTTACGTCCGCTCCGCTTCCTCATATGCTCTTTGCTCCCCAAAATCCGAAATATGTCATAATGGCGTCCGTTTGGGTCTATTTCCAAAAGAACAAACGCCATATTTTGCTCTTAGGCTCTATGCGCGGAGATATCATATTGTGGGATTGGAATAATGAGACCAAAGTGAGTTACATACCTGTATCTATCCATTCAGTATGGCTAATATAGGTTTAGTCTTTCCAGCTGCTCTATCGTGTTCCCCCAATGGAGAACAAAGAAGATGAGATTCTTTCCATGGATGTTTACGAGCACGACATCGCATCCGGCAGAATTGGCAGGGTTGTCGCATCTACGGCCAACCGATGCATCAGTGTCTGGACTTTAACGTCTTCGGGGGAGTTTTCGAAAATATTTTCCACTGTTCTTGATGAAGGAGTCAATCCAAAAACGGTATGCATGTGCAAAATTACTCGAGACATCTTCGTGTTTCCGTTCTATGGAGGTGAAATGTGCGTTTATTTCGATCTTTCATTTCATGAAGTGTTTCTTAGTCTTGCAGACACTGTCTAGACTATAAGACCGGAGCGGTGAAGCATCGTAAATCGCATGCTCCTGGAATCATGTAGGGAAAAGGAATTCTTATTTCCCATTCCGCATTGATGACTATTCTTTTACAGGGGATCGGTTGCTATGAACTCAACAACAAATAAATTTGTCGCCTATACCGGGAAGAGTTTCCAGCTCTACCGCCTCGGTAGTCTTGAACTGGTCAAAACATTCAAAACAGAACTGCCACTCGTCTTGTTTCCCAAACAGGTTGCATTCGGAGAATTAGAGAACATCGTTGTAGGCGGAAGCGATCGCGGCTGTGCTCTGGTATACGATGTCAATAGTGAAGAGGTGCTTCAGAAATTAAGTTACCCAAGTGGGGGGCTTGTTCAGCCGGTCTCGGCGAGTGTTACACATTTATTGCTCTCTCAGATCTGCTGACCAAGGCTGTAGACTATCTCACTTCCTGAGCGCCATTTGATTGTGGTTGCGGGATCAACTGCTCAGCAGCCGGCGGACGTCATCCTTTTTGAGAAATGTATTCCTGCGGAATACGATTCCACGACAGATATTCGGAATGGCAGAGCTCCAACTCAAGATGCTGTGCTCATAGGCTTCTATCTTCCCAAGAGGCTCTGGAAATGGATACGGATTCTTGGCGCAGTGGTAGTATGTGTTACCTTCGTCGGGTACTACATTCTACCCATCGTCTATCAGGTTTGCAATAGTTTGGATCATTTTGAATCCTTGATCAATTTCATCTGCAGGTTCCTTCTCATTTCGACAATGTCAATACGCAATTACACCCAAATGTTAACTGGCAAAGCGGTACGAAGGATAAATTAGGTCGCAGTTTTAGGGCGAAATTTGCCAGCAATCAGGCTGAAGGGCGTCATCGTGATACTGCTGTTGTTCTCAAAAAGGATGTGATAGTAATAGAATGAATAATATCTAGTCAGTGGTATGTAGTATGCCGAGTTTGCTTGCTACAATATCGAATTTTTTTGCCTTCCCTCACTAAATTGAGGTAGAGATATCAATGCATCCCAAGCACCGGGCGTGAAACACTCTTGTGCAGCTTCAACACAAGATCTCTTCTCAGGGACTGTAGCAACATACGAGAAGGCTGAACATACTGCTTTGTAAATAATTATTGGCGAATCGCCTGTCTTACAGCTTGCTACAATGAAATCGGAACTCACAAAGTAGGTTTGATAGGATACATATGAAAACTACTACTCATTCTCCTTTCGAGTTGTAGTAAGACTGGCCAACACGAATGAAGCATCTTTTACCATGCTCCGCCATTGTTGACCCTTTGTGCCCTCCCTATCATTTTGGCCTCCCAATGCCATTCCCCACCATTTGAGGCAAGCGAGCAAACTGAGCCAACCATTCTTCCCATTCCTGTCGAGGGATCCCCATTCCTTATGCAGTTCACCTATCGACTCCCCGGTACCAGGGGACCGAAGTTGTTTCCACCAGGCCATAAAGCACTCACTGAATTGAACAAGAGCATCGTCCGTCTTGAGTTCGGGTTCATTGCCACGCCTATCGTACCTGCAGTTGAGTATCCACTTGCTGAGTTCTTTGGGCCTGCCATGGGGTGCCAGTCCCTTAGTTGAAGATGCCCAGCCTCTGGAGCACTCGTACTCCACCCATTCCTTGAAGAGATTGCAATATTCTTCGCCTAGATCTTGATTAAGATATTCGAATGCGGCCGGAAACCATTTTCAAGCATCCTCCGACTTCAAAGCTTCTATGGGATAAGAAGGAAGCTGCGAAAAGCCATCGATTGAGTACAGAGACACACGAACAATCACTGATTGTATGCTATCGTACCTTCATGGGAATACTTTCTGAAAGCTGATCAGCCGTTCGAGAGGATTGATCCTCAATCTCTAGGGTGGAAAAGATTACACTTTCCGCTTGCTTAGGTAAAGCACTCGAAGCTACCTGGACCTTGAAGCACAAAACAAACTAGATCAGATTGACGCGATTACGATTGCAAAACACGGACCAGATGATTATGTGTTCCTTGTCTAGACAGTGGTTCATGGTCGGAAGCATGAATATGCTCTGGGGGGCTGGCTTGAGGACTCTGAAGGTCAGGGACATCGGCGCCAGTGTTGGAACCTACACCGATCTTCTCGTTTGCGAGTCGAAGTTTGAGTAATTCAACCTCTAGTTGATTCACGCGGCGCTCCAACCTCTCCGCCTTTATTTCCGCGATGGTCTTTTGTTGAAACACCTCTTTCCGTTCGGCCTCTAGGAAATCTATGCGTTCGGAATCACAGTTCTGAAAATTATACATATGAGAAGTTGCGGAGCAATAGAAGGATGGGAACACTTGCCATCAAGTCGTCTAACTCAATTTCTGCCTCTTTGAGCAGGTCATCTTTCACGAGAAGCTGTTCTCTGAGTTCCCGAGCCTCTCTGGATGGTTGCGATACCACTCGTACTTTCTGGGTTAGGTCAGATTAGCAAACTTAAACCTAGAGAGCTGTGAATCACGCACCGGACAACGTTCACTCGATGTACTGGGGGCTCTTCGTTTTGTCATAGCTGAGCAAAGACAAGAATGGGTTGCGTGTCAATACAAAGAATATTTGATTCAATCGGACAAAGGGACAAAGGGTAGGATTCTGACCAGGCATATAAAACAGGGATCTTTGCGATAGAGCTTTCAAGCACACTTTCCCATATACCCTAATTTCCACACCTTTATTCGTACGCCAAGATGGGCATGCACCACGTCGCAACTTGTATTCCTGACCAACATGTGAGTCAAAACCTTTCTTTGCTGAGTGTTCAGAGGATGGAGTACTCACATTTATGATGATGTCCCGTAGACCACTGTGAAGAGTATCCGCGCCCGATTGTATAGCACCCATAGCCCGTCTCCCAAACCCGTTACAGCCCGCTATAGAGAAAACAGAGGACGGCCAAAGGATCGCTTTGTCTTCGCAGCGGACATCCTTTCGAACCCCCGGCGTCAGCCATATATTCATGATATCATGCTGAGCATCCGTTACCGCGGGACGTTGTACAAGTTTCTTGTGTTCTTCAAAAGACACAAGATGCTTCCGCCGAATCAATCCATTCAGAATTTGGGAGGGCGCCATATCGATGGAGATGTTCTCCTGGTCGCTTGCGGTAAAAGGGTATCAATTAGGAATTTGCGCAGTGGATTGGAGGATAGAGTAGCAGATATAGCCATTAGAAGGTGCGAATTGCGGTTCTGTGCATTTTCCACGATTTTTGGTCTGACGGGCCGGTTATCCTTATCACAGGCTTTCAGAATCTTTGGATCCGATCAGAATCCGGCGTCGTTTTCCCGCATCTATCTCGTTCGAATAAATTGTCGGCCTTTCAGCATTTTACATTTTTACTTCGATTTCTACAGTAGATATTATAGTCTGGTCTGTGTTCTTTGTGTATGATGTATGATTTGTCTGTTATATCATATAAGTACTTTTAAATCTCAGCTTCATCCGCTCACTCAACCTATGATACAAAAAACGGAAGCGGTGATTTGTCTCCTTGATGTGCAATTACCACATTGGCGGCAACGTCCACCGCTAAATGGCCGTGAATGTACGTGGTCTTCTCAGACTCTATTCGAGGGGTATTCAACTTTTTCTTGTTTTCGAAGCCGAAAAAATGTAATGCCAGCAACGAGTTGTGAGTTTGACATACGAGACAATGAATGTGACTTGATTGGGGAGGTATATGGGGGTGAGGTCTACATTAGAGTCAATTAAAATCTGAGGAATTGAGAAGAGGACGAGGGAAGGAGAATTCACCTCACCTAGTAGAATTAGAGCCATACCAAAGTCCGCTTCTTTGAATCCCACTTGCGCATGCCTTTTCCTCTGGCAAGCCTGAACTCCTAAGCCTCCTGCGACGATCTTCGTCAGCAGCAATTGAGATAAGGCAGTCTCCGCCAGATCGGAAAATATGAATCGGACGTCGGTGAGTTCAATGTCGATATTGGCACTGGATTCCTTGCGACAGCCGCGCGAAGCAATTCTCCAAATTCAGTTCCAGGATCTAGCCACAGAGTTACCTTGTCAGATGTGCAGCAGTAGTGGAAGGGAAGACTGACCACCAATATAGAATAGAACTGTTTCGTGTTCACGCACAATGATTAGCGCATCCTCTTCCTCGCCCCTTCATGCATGCGGTCTCCAAAGAAATTGTACAACGATACTCGTTGCTTTATAGCCATCCTGACTGAGTATGGTCTGAAATTGAGACCAAGTATCTATCCCGGTATTAAGTGTTAGTACGAAACGATGCACACAAAAGGTTTACGCACCAAATGACTTTTCCACTAGCATGACACAGGTTTCGATTGCGACCTCCACTGCGCATAGTATATATGTCCTTCTCCTGACACTCGGTTGGTTTCAACATCGTCGATGAGCGCTTTTGCGGCACCAGTATGACGAAAAAAAGAATCCCACTTGAAATGAGTCAAATTAGCATGAGCTGAAACAGGAGAGCAAACTCAGTTACTTTGAGAGTCCATCTTTGGTGTATTTGCTTAAGCTGACGAGTAGAGGGCGGGTCGTTTGTTCTTAGTCGTCCACAGAAAGCCGGGCGATTTCATCCAAGATATCAGAGCAACACTAGATGTTGATCAGTATCCACACATTGGTCATTTTATAAGATTGACTTTGTTCATTCTTGGGCTCTCTGCGGTTTCCTGGCGTATTAGTCACTGTCAGGAAGATAGTTGCATCGGTATCCGGTAATAATCGGTGATCACTTGAAAGCCGGGTCTTCCCAGAACGCTCATGACAGCACGTTATCTTGAAAATTATATGAACTCACGGTCTATTCACTCCGCCCTCTCTCAGCGACTGGCTTCGTCACAAGAAGCGTATTTATTACAGCACACTAACGCTGTTTAATCAAGGACACAGCTGATTGGTATGACTTAGTACATTACACAATTGGATACTCATAATATGCGACTATGTGTAGATATATCCTCCAGGATCAATTTATGTCCATAGCATTCCTGTCGTCTCCACTTTCTGCATTAGCATTGTACCCTTTGAAATCATACATCTGGAATGTGTAATCTGCGAGCTTGAGCTCAGCGAACTCGAATGGTAGCAGAGCAGAAAGATATTCTGGACGGAAGACGGATCGTGGAAGGCCAGCAGGTGGAAGTCTATGGGAAACTTTGTCGGTACGAATCCTTTGCATACGAGGGGCACCTGCTCGGTGAAATATCGCCGCCTCCACTCCAGGAGCGCAGTCCACGATCTTGTAACATTCCTCGATGCCAGGTTCCCGCCAATACAGTCTGGAGACCTTCTTCACACTTTGCTTCATCATTACACCCTCAATTTCCACCTCAATAGTTGCATCTTCCTCGTCGGACTGGCCGTGATCCCCAAGGATTTCTGTGAGATTGAGTGCATGGGACCAGAATGCAAGACCCGCCTGGTCACCGCGCTTTCGGCAAGTCTTCTTCATGAGTGTTGCAATGTCGGAACGGATTGTTCGTTTCTATTAGAAGTCTATTAGTATCAGTAAGTTCGATTAGATAATTAACATCACGAACCGCATGGCGAAGGCTGACTTGTGCATTGCGTACTTTGCGTTCAGTGTCAGTAGTAACGAGGCGCAAAACACGATCTTCATGGCTTTCACCGGGCTGACGGCGTGCTTTAACAACCTGTTTGAAAATATCGTAGAAACGATCTGAGAATAGGTCGACCCAGTCGATGGCTTCCACCCCAAAGCGGTTGTCTTCACAATTATCGACAATGTCCTGTGCTTTGGCTGCAAACTTGTGAATTAGGGCCCGATTCCAGGCAGACTTCTTCATTGTCTTTGTATCCGGGGCGAGTTTATCGATACGGGTGTTGCGAAGCTTGGGCCCGTATTTTACAGGGTCTTTGATGTACAGTTCCTGCCTTTCCTGAGAAACACCATCCCTTGCAAATATAGCCCAGATCCGCCGTACATTGAAGCCTTCATACAGCAGATCTCGGGCGAGTGCCTGATATGTCCGTGAGTTTGTATACATGTAAGGTTTCTCGGACTTACGTTGATATGGTGCTTGACTTTACGTGGATCATACTCTACAACGCCCTTCTTTGCCCACATCTCCTGCACCCTGCTATCATCAGTCTCCTGAGCATCTTCGTTATCAAGAGGTTGTCTTTCTTCCTGATCCGATTCATCTTCGTCATCCCCATCAGCAGGGTTCCGCTCATTTGTGTTCGCAGTAGTTCTGCTTCCTGCAGCTGCAGCACCGGGGAATGATGGCATCTGCCTTCCTTTGCCTTTATCTGACTGAGTGCGCAGGCATGGAAAGTGAGGATAGAGCTTCGTTTAACAATATGTTCACATACCGATCCTGGGTTTTGACTGGAGCTATTAGCTGGCTGTTCATGATCACCTTCATATTCTTCATCATCGAGGTAGTTGGCCGACTTCTGCTTGGCCCGCTTCTGTAAGAGGCATCTCGTATCACATTGTCGACAGAAGAAACTCAAACTCACCGACTTCAAATAAGGAGATGGATTCACTTTATGCCAAGGCTTCAATAGTGGGAAAGGATTGTTGGTCTGCGGGACGCTATCCTTGACTGAACTCTGAAAAAAACGAGACAGAAATTCATCAGTCAGTTCCGTTCAAATACCAATGTGATAAAGCTCACCAAAGGTTGAGGTAGTACCCAGCGTGGATAGTTGTCCTGGACACGATTCAGCTCTGCTTGGACTGGAGCATTTGCAAGGGTCTTCCCTAACCCCCCCATTACTCTAATGTCATGTATGATATGACCGTTCATAGGCATAGCGGGAGTTGGTGTACGGGTCGGAGTCGAACGCGGGGTTGGCATACCGGTTGGAGGACTCGAGCTCAAGCCTGAAGATGACAGCCGATGACCGCCCGATGCCAATGCCTAGGACAATATTAGAAGTTATTGGCGGGATTGGCATTTTGACAGATTGACACACCTGAAGTTCTTTTCGGAGTTTCTGAATCTCGAGACTCTTTGCCAAATTCTCTTGCTGTAAAACAATGACTTCGTCTGAAACGTCAGTATGTATCGTGGTCTTTGAACAAATCAGTATACAATATTATACAGCTATCCCGATGTTACCTTTGCGCCATTTCCCTTCAACTCCTTGATGACAACCTCTAGCCAGGTGTTCTCTTTCTTGAGGGCGTCAGCGTCTTGGGTTTTCGTATTCAGCTGACCTCGTAAATCTTGAGATTCTGTTGCGAAATCATTCCACCGCTGGACTGCCGCTGCGAGTTCGTGTTTCTTTGTCTGCAGTTCACCCTGTTGTTTCTCGTACATTGCCTAAAAACTTAAGCATGTGCTTGTGTGCAACGTAGATGGAACCTACCTTGGTTGCATCCAATCGACCAGATATGACATCAAATCGGGGCTGATAGAGGTCGATATCAGGAAAAGAATACCCTCCCTATGATATACTCACCCTCGCAATCCAGTCATCTTCGTTGCGTGTCTCAGATTCCTGGTTTGAAGCGTCACTTGCAGTACTCAGCAATAAAACTACGCTCACCTGCAAACGTCGAATTTCTAGTTCTTGCTGCTGTAATTGATGGACCAGCTTTGCTCGTTCGGCATCGAGATCGTGTGTTTTCTGTAAAGCTGTTGCCATGACATTCTGCACCTTGAGACGAACATCTGTCAATTGTTGAGCCAGAGTCTCCTTTTCATGGACTAGTTTCTCGACTGTCTGCGAGAATGAAGTTGCATTGTCTGCGGCTTGTTGTTCCACCTCCACCTTCTCATTAGCCAGTTTCTGGACTGTTGCTGAATTTAAATCCAACCGACGAACAAGCTCTTGCTTCTCCAGAGCTAGACTCTTGACCTTCTGAGAATTGTCCACCGATTGGCGAGCCAGTGTTTCGTTCGCTTCAGTAAGTTTCAAAATCTTCTGCGATGCTGCCGCTGCGTTGTCTGCTGATAGCTGATCAGCATCCGCCTTCTTATCGATCAACTTCTGGACTATGGTTGCATGATCCTCTGATTGACAGACCAACTCCTTCTTCTCTAAAACTAGACTTTCCACCATTCGACGATCATCTGCCGACTGCGCAATCAATCCTCGATTCTGTTCATTCAGCTCTTGGACCTTTTGGTTAACAGCAGTTGTGTCTTCCCTGAATCGCTGAATAAGAGTTTCCTTCTCCTCCACAAGTGTTCGAAGCATCTGACTGTTTTCCATTAGCTTCTTCTCGAGTTCCGAGTTCCGAGCGGAAGCTTCGCCCAAATCATGTTTCAAAGCAAGAATATTGGTATGAAGAGTGTCCAGTGCTGACTGCTGCAAAGTTTAAGTTTTTTCTAGTGTGAGCACATATGATCGCTGCATGAAAGTAGAATTCAAGTAAAATCACCTGCAGGTCATCCTTCTCGTTAAGTGCAGCTTTGAGATCTTGAATCTGTTCAACTAGGAGGCTGATCCTCTCCTCCGCAACTGTGGATTTGTCGGACATATCTTGGAGTTCAGTGCGTTGATCTTCAATTTCACTATCCTTGGCAACCTGTAGCCAATCGAGTTCAAGTTATGGATGGGAGAGCGGGGGATGGGATGTCTGCTCACACGCATCTCTTCTGACTGCTGCAGTGCAATTTGTAAGTCCTCGATTGCATGCATCTTCTCTTGCTAACAAATGAATGCAAGTGTGACGTCAAGGATCACAGCTAGAGAGGTTGGGTGACTTACAACAAGTACATCGCTTGAAGATTTTTGCTCGCATAGTGCATTTTGCAGGTCTTGAATTTCGAGCTCTTTTCGTTCCTAGAAATATACCGATGAGTCTTTGAGCATGAACGAAAAGAATTCAAACTTACCAGAACAATTTTATCTGATTCAACAGTCTCGCCCAATGATCCCTGTAGCGATTTTACCTCCTGATCCTTCTGCCGCTGAGTTAAATCTCATAAAAAGCGGCCTCGACAACTGAAGAAGGTTCACTAACCATCTGTAATTCATGCAAAGCAGTAGATTCATCGAGCAATTTCTTCAAATCTTCAGTCTCGTGCTCTTTGATTTGCTATTCCATGATCAGCAGGCGTTAGGTTATGGGTAATCTCAGGCGTAAGGCAAACACCTACCAGTGCTTTCTGACATGAAGTATAGACCTCGTTCAAATCTTCCAGTTTGATTTGAAGTAGATCATAGATGTCGGTCATGTCCTTGTGTTCCAACTGCAACAAATATCAGGGATCTCATCGTACAGAGCCATCACAACTGACCTTGAGAGCCTCATGATCCTCCTTCAATATACCCAAATCATTCGAAAGCTGTTGATTGTCTTCCTCAAGAAGGATCTTTTCATGATCGGCTCGGTGTAACTTTTCCTCGGTCTCTTGATATTTCGACTGAAGGGAAGATTGTCTGCTCTGCGCATTGGAAATATTGGTATGGAGTTGATTATTCTCGTTAACAAACCGGTTCATTTCCTTGGAGGATGTTGATAATTTATCCTCCAGTACGGTCTTTTGTTGTTGCAGAAGTGTGATACTTTCACGTAAGCGTTTGTTATCTGACTGGAGACCATTCGCAAGTTCCTGGATCATCGAAACTATACAGAACCATTGATGACTATGCTGACTTTTGACTAACCTTTGAAACATTCATGGAATTTTGCAGCGACAGGACCTCGGTCTAGAAATTCTCAATGATGATGTTCAAGTATAGATGTGGGTCTTACCTTTGTCGTTTCTACCAGATTTCTCAAGTCATCGCACTTGGCAACACTGTCGGCGAGAGACGTCTTGAAAATGGTGCTTTTTTGACTATGGAGATATATCAGAGAACATGAGATCTACCTCGAGTATAGTGATATCTTCGTCTTGCAATTTCTTTGTCAACTTCTCGAGGGATTTTGTTGTTTGCTAGAACAATGTCAGTCATATAGTTTATTGGATCTTGTCATACCATACCTGTAGCTGTGTATTTGCGGAGGAAAGCTTCGAGTTCGAATCTATTAGAGCTGTCATCTGAGTCTTGAGATCATGACATTCGACCTGAAAAATCGCACTGAGCGTTATAATATTCAACTACAGTTCCACACACCTCCAGAGTGTGCGTCAAGATCTAGGGCATTGCATGTCGACATGTCTTCGCTGTCACGAAGCGGCAGAGGCGGAGTGACTAACGGAGCGGGAAAGCGGAGCGACTAAGCAGAACGGTGAGGCGGAGCAACTGGACAAGGCAACAAGGCGGAGCGACTAAGCAGAACGGCGGCAGGCTGGTCCCAGATAATGACAGAGATATATTGAGTATCGTAGTCATAGGTAATAATAAGTAAGCACATACCTGGTCCCAGATAATGACAGAGAGGTCAAGATAAGGGACCAGGCTGTGGAGGGTTGGCTATATATACATAATCCGGTCTGCGAGAAACAACGATGTAATACTGTACAGTTTAGGAACAAGGAAGGTGGCGGAAACCAATAGAAGGAGAAGATGGGTCAGGTGGATCAGTAATCGATGGATCAGTAATCGATGGGGGTTTGACAGTGATGGGATGATGTATCGTACAAGTAAAGGCGTCGAGACGGTGAGAAAAGGAAAATGATAGGGGCTGCGTACTTTATGACATTCGCAAGAGAAGTAAATAAGACGTACTTCGGAGGCACTCCGTGTCTTCTCGGACTCAGCCCACTGAGTGGACAAACGCTCCTGCAGATCTTTCGCTTCTTGATCCAGATCATAGACACGACCAATTAGTTCTACATTCTTGTCCAAGAGCTATGGCATAGTGTGAGTTATGCGCAGGTGATATGTGGGTTGAAGATACGAGCCTGTTTACGCGTCTTATCCAAGTCATTAGCTTTTGCCCATGCACCTTGGTTAAGAACTTCTTGCGTTGCAAGGTGCTCCTGTGCCTCTTCGATAGTGGTCCGCATACTCGAAACCTTGCGTTCAAGAGCTGTGATGATTGTATCCCTTGATTTAATTTCCAAAGCAGCCGATTCTATCTCCGTGTTCTTAGCTGCAACCAAGTCCTCGAGAGCATGTATCCTCTGACGGTCCTTGGGTTCCATATCTAAGGCGGTCAAGATCCATATCTTTCTTTCTCTCGAGTTAGGCTCCGTCTACAACTTGGTTTGAGTTCGTTGGAAATAAATTTAGAACTCAAAGAACATACGTGAATCCTCGGTTCTTGCTGCAAAGGTTGTTTAGGTGATGGATGACTCGTAGCAAGAAGACCGCTTACATCAATCTGCATTAACGAACCACCTCTGATTGTTGAGCTAGATCCTTGCATCGATACGTCAGACTGTAGAGGATTGTCAGCCAGAATGAGGGAAGACTACCGTACAGACACGCACAGTAATGGTGCTTTGCGACGCGTCAAGATCCATTGCGCTTTGACTGCGCTTATTCCTCGACATATTGAAGCTCGAACTTCGAAGTATGAAAGCAAGTCACATAAAGGAATCGAAACAAAGAAAACATCGGGCGTTTAAAATGGCGGCAAATTTCGGTTATCCGAAGCGCCTTCGTTTTTAACACGACGTCATTTTGTTTAGTTCCTTCTTGAGACAGTATATCTTCTGTACCTAGAGCAGAGGCATTGCAAACCAATGAACTCGGGGAGAGATTAGCGAGGGCATTCGACCCTATTGAGAAGGAGAGAGCAAGGAGGAGCAAAGGTCATGTAATATACGGCAGGAGATGTCCCGAGAGTGAGACTGAAAGCTTAAAGCTGAAAGTCTGAGCTTAATAAATGAGCAATTGCGGACTACGCCATTTTCTTTCGAAGGAGAACTAGGGGGAAAATCAATGGTGTAGGTCTGTTTGATTCGTGAATACTAGGTCTTTCCCCTTCTATTCCACACTATTCTGAACCTCTTCAAATCATTCTTGATACACAATGTTCTTCATAACGCTCTGAATATGTGCCCAACAATCCCATGACCCTCGGGGTAGAAATCTCCTGACCCTCGCCCCAAAGTCGGAATCGCTCACTAAGCTTGCGGTTGGCGAAGGTATACCGGGTTTATGCCGGGTAAGAATCTTCCGCCTTTCGCCCAATTTGTTTCTTGTCTGGGAAAATCAATAATTCCCAAAAGTAAAATAAAATAATTACCAAAACATTTTCCAGGTGAGAAAAATGACGTTTACCACCAGGAAATTATTCTGAGAAAGGAAATTAACCTCAGCTCCTTTCTATCTTTGGATTAAAACTAGGAAAAATTTGTGTTCCTGACCGTAAAAGTTAACAGATTTCACTAAATTTGTATGTCAGGAAAGTTACTGACAAAGTAAATAATTTGCATAAAATTTTGCGCTGGTGATTTATGTATTCTTTCGATGAGGAAATCTACCTAAAAAGGAAATCTTTCCCATAAACTTTCTCTGCCACTTTCTCGGCCGGGAATTATTGATCCCGGCGCAGTGATAGATAGATAGATTGTTACATGGCCCCATTACATTAATGGTGTGGTCCCCTAATTGGAACAGCCAGTCTCAACGGCCGAATGACAGCAAGTGCAACCCACAAGGAGAAGATAGACTGTCACCCGGACATTAAGGCCATAGGAAGTGGATAGAGTTACATGAGAGAGTAAATAGAGTATATGAGGTAGATAGTCAGTCCACCCTATTAGAAGGTGTAGTGCATCATTTACAGAGGATGGATTACTGATAGCCTATCTTCCTTCCTTTGGGCCCCGGCTTGTGTGATGATACCCTTCCGCACAGTTTCTCCTGCATAACACTGGCGGGCAGAAATGTCAAATGTTTCAACATGATATGGCCGTAATCCATTCCAGAAAAGAGCACATGTAGATTGAAATATGGGAAATAGATATGTCATCGTAAGTGAGGTGAACAATGATCTCACAACATACATCCAGCTCTCTTTGATGGTTTGCCACTGGTGTACAGGACACAAATCATTTTCCCTAGTTCCTGCAAGCGGGTTTGAGTGGGGAAAACCGATGAAGTCAGCTGGCATGCGTTGAAGGATCAAAACCTACTTGCAATTCAGCATTTTCTTTATGATCATCATAGCATTGAACAGATAGCGTTTTGGGCGCCTAATAGTGATACAGCTTGTTCCGTAGCCATGATCATGAGTGCATCCAGTGACTCCGACGTGGAGGATGCAAGTGGATCCAACGTTGAGTCTGACTGCGAGGTGAGTGGCTCGCTTTCTACACCAGCACTACTAATCTTCATCTGACCTGGACGTACATGGCAGAAATTGATAGACATTTAGTATCCACATTCAGATTGAGGGTGAAAGTATAGTTGTAAGTAATTAAGTGGTCCCGGCCGACGCTGCCCAATCCACTCTCAGAGATATCAGTGGTATTTTGGCCCAAGATACGGCGGGAAGAAGGAGAACTTCAAGTGGACGAGTTCTCCAGAATGCCTTCTCGAAATTCGAAAATCGCACTAACATCAAGATTTTATCTAGCGTTTTATTTGGGCGTGGTGATTCCATGGGTATAGGAAGTCTCTATGAACAGGACTCCCCACGGCGCATGGTTATGGCTCTCACCTAGTTTCCATTCATCCTATCTGGATTCGAATTTCGATACAGCCTCAGATGCGTCTCTGAGTGTTGCTCAAAGTTTCATAGCATGGTTTAAAGCATGAAGATAATCTCAGAGCGGCGCTTTATGCCCCTTCGTCTTCGGAATCATCAATCAAGGCAATGACCTGTTCAACCTAGTTGTATCTCGCGAGGGTCATTGTTTCTTCCGTGAACGTAGTAAGTTAGTCTTTTACGAAGGATCTTACTGCTGTAGCTATCCTCTATTGATCTAGTCTACCAACCTTCCAGGTAGTACTAATTTTGTTCATTGAATTAGGTTCGAAACCATACCCGAAATATCGATCATGATGCGACGGTGACTACGGAGAGTCACCTTGATACTTCGATCTGTCTGATACGTTACCTCTTATCACTCTCGCTGAAGATGCGAGGGAGTCCACGAATGAAGGTAAAGATCAAATATTGCTGCTATACTCTTGTACGGACTGACAAATAGAGACACAGAGCACCATTGACCTGTCACATCAGGCTAAAATTAAATCATGATTATTCGAAGGAGCGTTCAGAATCACCGTCCGTCCATGATATAACAATCGCCCTTGGGGTTTTCTTCGCTCTCGGGGTGCATATGATAGCGCAATAGCCTCTTCTGTGCGCCGTCAATAATACACGTTCGATGTTCGAATTGAACACAGTATGTACCCTGTATGAACGTTTTCCCTAAAATTTTCCGAGCCATCATGATACTGCCTATTAAGTATCTTATCATGTTCCGAATTTTCATGTTCTAGAGCTCCACCGAACGACATTGAATGATCAGACGTTTTCGTCTGTGCTTCTTCAGATCTCCCCACTGTCTTCTACGTCTTCTGTGTCTTCTGCAATTCTGTACCTCTATCGCCTCGCCTTTTTCATTCCGGGCTGTGGACCGACCACTTACAGTCGTCATCCGACCATGATCGAGCACAATATCTTTTCCAGGGAACCCCCAAAATCATTGAACCCGACACACCCAAAATATAAATTGAATTCAGAAATACTCGTACATTCCTCCTACGGAGGAAAACGCGCAACCTATGAACTAGTATTGATGTCCGGAATTTACGAAATGAATCCGGTCTTAAATTCGATGGCGGGGAACTCGTAACTCTCAGTGGCTTGAAGGATTTCCGGATCATTAATACAATTGCGAATTGTGCCTACTAGAAGGGGGGATTCTTATTCTTGAGGACGACGGTGGGCAGAAGGTGCAGTGCGGGAATGAATAGGTGCGCACAGGGGGAGGAGCGGAAACGGGGACCGGGATGAGGTTTCTCGCCACTCCTTGATAGGTAGTGTGTGGATCTTGGAACTTCAAGGGATGCGTTCCAACGTGATTCACAGCATCTATGTTCCAGCGCTGTATATGTACAACTAATTAGCTCTAGTAGTAGTCAGCACTCAGGCTAACAGACTCTAAATCGTTATATGCATCCAAACCCATAGTACATCGATAGCATATACACCATGCTATGCCATATACTAGCAGATACTTGGCACATGCACTACTATCTGCTACTCAATACTTAAATCCGAATACTCACTGATGCACATTTTTCAAACGTGTTGTTGGTGCGTGAGGCCTCATACCATGACGTTCTTCTAGGGCCATCTTTGTATCTTCGGTTACAGCGAAGGCTGCCTGATTTCACGGGGTCTCCGCGTTTCCGTGTCTTCGAGTCTCCGAATCATCGCATTTTCATAGTCTTATACGGGTCTCGTACCATTATCCATCCCTTTCGTGCCTTTGTTGCCTCGTTGTTTTAATTTCGGCAGAATGTACCTATCGATGATCGACCACTGGCACCACTGGCAAATGACGCTGGACTCGAAACGTCTAAGAATACTAAAGTTTTCCTAGTTCTTGAATGGAAGATGTATCCTCAACCGACTTACACTCCACGGGTTACTTTGGTTCAAATCTGTGGTTGGCGTTAAACTTGGGGTAAGACTGCGTGTAAAACTCCAAGAATCAACACTATCTGATATCACTGGGGTTCCGACGACGTAATAATAAGACTTGGAGATGAGTGGGGCCGTGAGCCGCCCTTTGGTGCTCAAAAAGAGCCTTCATAAGACAGGACATCCTTTCAGAATCTACACTTCATAGTCGATAATGAATACAATCTTTCAGACTCCTGAATACGTACATTGCTGACATTCATGCATATGCGCATGTTCCAGTTAATAAGCACGATGGAAAAATCTCAAGGATACGTACAGAAGGACAGTATAGCTTTCCAGACAAAGAGAATGAATAAACTGAGCAAGGACGAGTACGAGCCGACACGAGTTCACTACAAGTAGCACTGGGTGATTAGTAAAAAACGAGAGTCCGCACTGGCTTCGCAGTTGGCATCGATAAGTACGACCTGAGTACGACGCCACTGGGAGCACGTACCTCACACTCGCCCCATACTAATCACACGTCGATTCGTACCAAAGATCTGTACCAACACTTTGAACTTGTTTGGAGACTTTCGAACATTGAACATGCCTTTCTGATAGCGTTTCTGATAATTTCGACAGTTTTGAACAGCGAGCGCAACAAGGCGCAAGATGACCACCACAAGAGAGAGCACAAGGAACGCAAGGTCATCCCACCTTGTCTTGGACTAAGCGAGACATTTGGCGCCTATGACCATCAATTGAACTTCTTATCAGCCGCCGTGACATCAAGTCTGTTACCGTAGATTCACAGATTTCGAGACTTCCGTCCCAGGTAGTAGGATAGTGAGTTCGAAGGGGTATCCGTACGCGAGACCTAAGCCGCTTGAGAGTCCAGGAATCGGAGGATCATCTGGGGAGGCCGCCGAAGGAGGCGGAAATTGAATGTTGTTATGTGTGGAAAATGGAAGGAGAGAGGAAGGGGGAAGGAGCAATGAATAAATAAATGAAAGGACAAAAGAACGTACGAAAACATAGTCGAAATAACGCTGCAGGAAATGGGGGGACATGTTTTACGAGAGAATAATTAACAATGAGCCTTTGAATACTGGAAGAATGGATATTAATCTCATGGAAATGACAAGAACATGGCTTTGCGAAGTTGCGATCTAGAACAACAAGAATAACCATACGCGCAAATTCCGCGATATTCGATCGCCACCAACCTGAATGCGGGATCGCTTGAATTTTTCTCGCTCTTTCTTTGAGGAAATTAAGAGATTAAGAGAAGAAGAGTACGCAGTATGGTCAGTTGAGTATCATGACAGAAGAGCGATAACTGAGAAATTCTTACTCGAGTCCCCTCCCTTGCACGTTTCGGACAATGTCAATCGTGTTGTTCTCGGTAAAATGTTGATCTTTGGAACCGCTTTGACCTCTTACCTCGCCTTGAGTTGACCGGGTGTGTCATGCTGTTGATCCATACAGTGTGGACGTATTCATATGAGTTCATATGTCGCGGCAGATCGTGTCTTCGAAGGGCCCGGGGTTCTTGAGGATGGATGTAAAATACCTTATCCCCGAGTGAAGGGTCGAGAATTATCGACTTGAGAAGTCGACTTTGCGCAATATGCAATGCGGGAGATGTGGGGATTCATGGGAATATGAAACTCAGTAGGAATTGGTTTACTATGACGATCCTTGGAATAACATAACTGGTTATGAGCTCTTCCACGTCTTGGTCAAGGATCATTCAATGTTGAGTATTGAAGGGAAGCGAAATTAAGAAGAAGGCGGATGGATTGGTGAGAAGAAGGGGACTTGGGAACTCGGACTTAAACTTGCTTTACATATACTCAAGCGACGACATGAAAAACTCAGAAACTCGGTGACCTGGAAGACTCGGAAATTCTTGAGATTTGACTTCCAGGACTTGAAGTGAGATTGAAACTCAATTTTCGCTAGCCAGCATAACGAATCAGCGGAGAAAGAACGTAGATAAATATACCACTGTCGGCGTAGAGTAGACTCTAGTAGCGGCGGTGGAGAGAGACAGAAGAGATAGAGAATATTAAAGCACTGTCTCGGAGGAGAAACCATGAGAGCATATGCAAGGAGACATCATGAGAGCCTATCGAGGCGGAAACATGAGAAACATGAGGACTTTATTCTTTGATTGATTGATGATGTCGAGGGAAGGGGGCGCCGAATGGAATGTTTTGCAACGTGTTCTTCGCTCGTTCCTTCGTTCAGTGTTCGAGGCTTTTTTACTGAAGGAGATAAACTTGCGTAGTTTCTTTATCAGGAGTATCATAGGTACTTAGTATATCATCTTGTAGACGATAGTTATCATACGAAATTCGAAGGAAGTATCATGTGAGAAACAGAGCGGTTTGATAGAATATAGAAGTTAAGTATGTGGAGAGGAA
The DNA here is from genome assembly GCF_021015755.1 of Lentinula edodes. Lineage (NCBI taxonomy): Eukaryota > Fungi > Basidiomycota > Agaricomycetes > Agaricales > Omphalotaceae > Lentinula > Lentinula edodes. The sequence continues at coordinate 913,661 of NW_025764313.1, forward strand.
CGACATTTCCGAATCAGAACGTGCTGTGAACTACTTTGCTGGCAATGAACGGTGCAATAATAGCGGTTGATTTTTTTTTGCGGACAGTGAATTTCGATAGAGATGATTTTATTTGGAAATAGCAGCCTGAAAAAGCGTTTTCGCATGTGCTGTTGGGTGATTGGATGCCACCAGATAGCGAATAGATATTATTAAGGTCGATCAGGACCGTTCTTGGAATAGTTCGAAGGAGTTCAAAAATTGGAAGAAATCAACAGCAACTTTGTGGGGGGTATACGTCGTTCAACGTCGACTCTTGGAAGGAACGCCTCGAGGCTTGCGGTCAAGGGTTTAGTTCCCTCATGTTCAAGTCGTCAGTCAGGGTTGGTTGAGGGGAATATCAGAAATGGATAAGCGAATCGGAATCGAGAATAGAGCTGAATAGAGTCAGTGAGTGCATTTCGGCTAACTACGGCAGGTGCCGGTTTTTAGCTTCGGAATATTCGGAAGATGCGCCCGGGAAGAGGACTCCGAGTCTCCGAAATTAATTTGAACTGTCTCTTACATACAACCACGCTGTGCTTTTGATTCCTCTTTGTTTTCTCTCTCTCTCTACTAATAATCCTCACTACCAAGTTGTTTTGAGAGGGGAGGTCTTTTGTCCAACGAAATTCGCGCTCAATACACCTTCAAACATCGACGGAAAGACCAGAGCAAAATAGTTTGCAATATTCGGGGTCGCAGCAAAACCCTCTGCCCTATACGGCTCTACGAATCTTGGTTTTTTTTTGTCGTCGATCGTGTTACAGCGCGAAAGAAACCCTGGTAGGCGACGCGCAGCAAGTTGATTTTTATCGATGGCACCAATTTTGAATCTCAAGTTTAAAGTATGTTATCTTGCAACCAATTCGTGGTTGGTCTAGTATTAACGTTTACTGCTCTTTCTTTTGTTAGGGAAACAAATCGTTCGTTGCGTTTAGCAATCTGAGTGATGTGGATGCGTTGACCAGGACTTGGAAAGTGAGCTCACTAACATTGACTGAACCTTTCGTTGAATACGGCTAACATCTCGTTACAGGTATGTACGAAAGTCGCGTCGTACCTCGAACAAGGCCAACGTCTCGAGAACCTCTCCTGGCGTCTCTGGCACCTCCAAAACCTCATGGTCGACACAGATAATGCCAAGTCTAAACGAGAGTTCAAGAAGCTCTCCAAGAACATGGGTGATAGGCTCGACAGAGAGAAAGGGAGGAATATCTCCGAGTTATCTGCTCCGGACTTCAAACATTCGCATTCCACGGATCTCATTCGACAGAAGGCAGTGGAGAGGGAGAGAAGCAGGGAGGAAGCTGCACAGGAGGACGCTGCTGCTGTCGCGAATGGCACGGGCGTCGGCGGTGTAGGAGGGCCGGGAACCAGGACGATCAAAAGGATGCAGTTTACTTTCAGTGTCAATGAGGATCAACACTCTGCGTCCTCTTCGACTGGGTTTCAACCCGGGAACGGGACAGGATCGTATCATAATTCGGATAGTGGAAGTGCCGGCTATACTGCTCAGCCGATGCATGTTGACAAACCCGATTTGAAACCTTCCGCCGAGTTTAGCGTTGGTAAAAGGGCGAGGGGTGCTGGGTTCGGTGCTGGCACCGCTTCCGTCAAACACTCTACCAATGCTGCCTCTTCTGTTTCTTCTACCTCGACTGATGCTGCTACTGTTGCTGCCAAACCTAACGATCATGCGCACGAACAAATGGATGTTTCTGGTGATGCTCAACTGACGCTGACTCAGCGCGGGAGGAAGACGAGCTCTACCTCGTCCTCTAATGCCTCCAGGAATAACACCTTCACGAACACTCGGGACGCAGGTACCCTCCCAACAACAATCCGTTTCCCGCCTCTCTTCTCTTCAGACTTTGGTCCAGCTGCGCTGTTATATCCTTCTCCTACTCTCACGACACATATGAATTACGGCGAAGATCTCGGTCTTACGTATCCTCATTCCTACGACTCCAATGACCGGAACGATTTGCATTCAAACTCAAATCCCAATTCTCAAGTCAACAATGGTGGTAGCCATTCTGATAATACCTATAGCGCATTTAACATTCCTCGACCAACGATTGAGCTTCCGCTTGATGAGTTATTGAGAGGGATGGATGGGTTTGATGGTATGGAAGGTATGGAGGGCTTGGATGGCGGAGACGACATGGATGGCCTCCTCAATCAATTTGCCCCTGGTGCTGCAGGTGGAGAGAGGTCCTGGAGACCTTGGTCTCCGGCTTTTTTCGCAACTCTATCCCAGAAGGGGTCAAGTGGCACCACGACGAATTCCACGGATACCTCGAGTCGTTCAACCAATGCTACTCAAAGTACAACAACAGCGTCGTCGTCAACTCCCCCGTTGTTCAGTACCACCTCCTTGGTTCCACCGTCCAAAAACAACAACGCTAACGATTTCTATGGGGAAGATGAAAGCCAAGACGTAGAGATGTTTGATCATTCCTCTTCCGCCTATGACCACTTGAATCATCTCTATGATGACAATCCCAATAACGAACATATCTCTTCATTTGATTACGACCTCAACTCCGCTGAACCTATCCAAATTCCCATCACAACTGTATCCGGAAACTCGTTGCATGCGCTGTTTGGGGACTCTCCCGGTGGTCGTTCGGATGGTCGTTTGTTAACTCCATTCGAGGAGACTCTGAGTTTCAGTGGTCAGCATGGTCATTTGAGTCGCCATAACAGTCACACCAGCAGCAGGAGCCATCACACCCATCTTTCCAACCACGAAGATGACGCAGAGTCCAGTGTGGACGTCGATGTTGAATCGGACAACTCAGACTCAGAGTCCGACTCTAGCGAGTCTGTCGAGTTGATGTCTTCCACGACCATGACGACGTCAAGCAGTGCTCAACGCAGTACTGAGTTCGTTTATTCCGGTGCTGGATCCATAGGGGGGGTGAAAAAGAAACTCAGTGGTATCAAGCTTACTCTGAACCCCAACAAGAGCAAGTCTCTGAGCCAGAGGAGGTCCACAACTCCTCGTCCTTCCTCTTCTACTGGAGGAGGAGGAAGAGTTGCTGCTGGTGGTCTTTCTGTCTCTAGTAAACCCAGTGCTTCATCTAGACCATACAACCGGCCTACACCTCGGGCGAACGCACGAGCTACGCCGAGACCTTCTGCACGTCAGACCCCGAGAGCTGGTGTACGGAATACTCATAATAGCAATAACACTACTCCCAGATCTAGTGCAGCTGCTTCAAGAGCTGCTTCTTCAAGGCCTGCGCTTACGGTGCGAACGTCTTCGAGTGGTGTGTCGACGAGGTCAAGTTTGCCGAGTGCGACTGCACCCCCGAGTTCGCTTGTTTCGTCGATTTCGTCGTCGTTCAGTGCTAGCGGGAGCGGCTCTGGCTCTGGCTCCGTTGGATTTGGGTTCTTGGACTCGGCTCCGGTTAGTGCGTTCAAAGTCGAGGATGAGGGACAGGGACAGAACAGTCACGTTGGGAACAACGTCACTAACAGCACTTTTTCCTCTACAACTTCTACTCCTCCTGCTTCTATTACAACTGCCGGCGCCACTCCAGCCCCTCCACCTCCATTATCAAGTACTACCCCGAGGACCACGCCTCCGACCACGACGACCACTACGTCCACCCCTGGTGCACCTGCCGGTCAGAAAGCTGAATGCTCCAACTGCGGAGCAACACATACACCGTTATGGAGAAGAGGGTTGAACGATGAGTTGAACTGTAATGCGTGTGGACTGTATTGTAAATTGGTGGGTTACTTCTTGATGAAAAACATAAACCTTTTTCTCTCCTGTATTCCCTTTCGTTGGGTTTTTACTTCAAGAACCATTCTTAATTTCTCGAAGTGCAATCTTTCAACTTTGAAAACTGATTTGTCTCCCTTGCAACAGCATAAACGTCCCCGTCCCAAAACGATGCGAAATCAGCATGGTGGAGAAGGTGGACGAGGTGGTGGTGCTGGAGGTGGAGGTAGTTTTGGAAGCGGTATTGGGGGTGGAGGTAGGGAGACTGTTGAGGTTATGGGTGAGTAGAGATTTTCTCCCGATTTGTTGCAGGAGTTTTCTTGGGTTTGAGAGTTCTCCTTGGCCGGAGGATATTATTTTTTTCTGGTTTGGGGAGTCTCAACTTATCGTCTCCATGCTTTCCAATTGTTTCTTCCTGACCATTTTCAACTTTTTTTTATGCGCTACAGCCCAATGCTACAATTGTCATACAACGGCAACGCCTTTGTGGAGAAAGGATGACGAGGGGAAGACAGTTTGTAATGCGTACGTTTCTTTGATATTCTTATTTCTCTTTTCATGCTGATGTTTGCGTTATAGTTGTGGTCTCTACTACAAACTACACGGATCCGCGCGTCCCATCAGCATGAAATCCGACGTGATAAGGAAGAGATCTAGACACGATGCGCATGCTCCACACGCGGCTCATTCGGCGGCAATCCCGGCTAACAGGAGAGGAAGTCTTTCTGGCGGAGGTTATGGCTATGGTGGTATGCACTCTTGATCATTTTTCCTGTTTTTTTGTTATCTAATGACAAACACCAGATAATATCCCTACCACTACTGACACTCAAGACCAGGCATTGGGAAGGGATAATGAATCCCCATCACCCGTTCGGGAGCCTTCCCCAGTGAACTCTGTTCATTCTGTTACCTCAGCCACGTCCTCCACCCACTCGACTCATTCTGTACATTCGCCAACCTTCGTACCGGATTCGTCTACCGCTGCTGATGTTCCTGAGTTGTCTGGGATGGGGTATGGACAGAGTGAGTTGATGGGAGTTTTTGGCTCCCCACGTAACCATAACCATAATCAAAAGTCGACGACGACGACGAATACGACAATAGAGGTTTCGCGTGGACGTGCTCGTGCTCGAGGACGTGCGGGGTCGTTGAATGCATTGACGGCACTTGATGCTTTTGGGAATGCTAAAACTGATGGTTCGAACAGTTCGAAGAATCATAGGTCGAGTCATTCCGAGGATGGGCATTTAGACCATATGGAACATTCGGATAACGATAGCATCAACAACTCGAATAACTCGAACAGCTTTAACAGCTCCAATTCCGGACACACTGACGACCGCAACAATGCCAATTCCGACCATCAGCACAACGGGGAGGATAACGCTGATCATGAGCACACGGACGATCCAAACGCTGATTATCAAAACACATTCACCCTCCCATTCCCTGGTCCGTATCATCCAGATCATTTGTCGCAGTATAGTTCGTATTATGATACGGTGGGTGGGCTGAATGGGTTTGGCGGTTTTGGTATGAATGGAATAAATGGGATGAACAATTATAGTGGGTTGAACCATTACAGCGGGTTAAATAACTTTAGTGGATTGAATGGATTCGGGTCGTTCAATAATTCGCTGGATGCGTTACCCTTCCCATCTGGTGAGCCATTTTACAAGTTCTGGTCACTGACCAAACGGTTTGCTCATACATTTATTTATCAGGTGAATATGACTCGTCTACGTCGTCTTTGACCTTCTCTCCTTCCTTGGGACCATCCATCACCTCCAATAATTCCACTTCATCCACTTCGAACTCCTCCGCCAGATCGAACTCCTCCACCACCTCTCCACCACCATCACCACCATCACCACGACGAATGAACAAACGTCGGCGAATGTCCAGTGACTCGGCGAGTGAACCACCATCTTCTGCCATTTCCTCTCTTTCGAGCTCGTATTCGTCAGCGTTCGAAATTGAGAATGGAGGGTATTCTTCTAGCGCGTCGCACTCACACTCTCATCGTTCGTCGATAAGCTCATTGAGCTCATTGAGTTCGATGAGTTCGATGAACGATTTTTCTTTCAGCGGTAATGCGTATACCGGAAATAAAGGTATACATAATAACGGATCGCGTGGATCAACGACAAATGGGGGGTATAATGAAAACAACAACAGCGAGAATCCTGGGAGTAGTGGTAACGGGAACGGTAATTCGACCCAGAACGCCTTTTGGCATCCGCCGATGTTGTTGCAGGAGCATCAATACCATGCCCTCAACTCCCAGAATGGTCAGAATTATAATGGACATGGTTCGCACTCTGGGCGTTCTCATTCTGGACACTCAGGGCATTCTGGACATAACGGGCACTCATCGCACTCTCAGAACGGCCTGAACCAGCACACCCCCATGAGCAGCTTCACGAACGCGTTCAACAACTACAATGCATTCAGTAGCAATCATCATGCGTTCCACCCGCCTATGCTTCTTCCCAGTACCGTGACTAGTACAGAGGATTCCCCAATGGACTACCTTCACCCTCCGATGATGCTCGCGGATGACGTAGATGAAGCGACATTGTTCTCGACGTATTTGCATCCGCCGATGAGTTTACCTGAGGACTCTGGTTCTCTATCATCGGGGATTCGCGCAAATCGGGAGACAACTGGGTCTGGGAATGTAAACAGTGAAGGGAACGCGAATGGAAATAGGAGCAGTAACGATCTCGGGGCTAACGACGCTTCCGCAAAGGGCGTATCGGTTTCTGATATGAACTCGAAAGCAGTAAAAGTTGAGGGTTCGGACTTGGATTCAGGCAAGACTAACGCCAACAATAATCGCTACTACGGGATGGACATGCGGATTTATTGAGTGTGCTTACTCTGGGGAACTGGGCGTTGATTATGGATACGGACCGGTATTCGTCAACTTCCCGCTCTTCCTCGACCTCATGTTCTGCATTGCTGTCTTGTTCGCCATCGCATTGGTTCAAGTGTTCTATCTATCTTTTCTACTCATTCTATTCAACGCATCGTCATGATAACTCTTCGACACACCCCCTTCCATTCGAATGTATACATCAGAAGCCACCATCTCGATCCTCAATTTCTTCGGACCCTATTATAATCTTCTTTGCCTGTCGGAATCGCTTCGAGGTTCACCTTATGCCCTATGCCCGCAACTGTCAGTTGCAAGGAGGCAGTATCGTATTCTCATCCATCACGGTTAAACCTATTCTCGTCCCGGATCTTGTTTTTCAAGCCTGTAATTCCACTGTCCCAAAGCTCGTATTTCGGTTTTACGGATCTTCCTCAGTCGTTCCTTCTATCTCTCGACTTCGGTCCGGGGTCCCTCAGTGATGTGGTGCGTTGGTCGAATTGTGTTTAATATTTATCCGATATACTGACTTTTCCTCCCTCGCGTTGTCCCTCTTCCTTGCTATCTTTGCTTGCTGTCTGATCAAAATACCTCCTTTCATGGGTCAATAACATATAGGTACCTTGTCTTGTTGTATGTTCTGTTACAGCATCTGGTCTCAACATTCTTCATGCTTTTACATCTTTTCATCTCACCGCTTCACGTTCTCGCATTTTTACTTTCAATTTTAGATGCGGTTCTTCTGTCATCCATCATCTAGCATGCACATAGCCCATCTCGTTCCTCCGTGTTCATGCCGATGCTTCCTCATTGCATTGCTCTCTTGTCTCTTGTTTGTACAGTGACATTCCTCATTGGATCGCCTCATACATTGTCTTTTCCCGCTCACTTAATACCCCCATTTTTACATGTTTCCATGCCCCTTCAGAATCTACTCTGTCTTGCTGAACTGGGCAATGCTTGCTCTCTACATGCTCCATGGACGTTCAACCATCCATATTTCCTGTTCACATTGATATATCCAGTCATCGTTCTTCATAACCCCCAAAAGAACTCAATTGCATCTAGTCATGACCGTTTTTCTGTTGTTGTTGTATCTATCTTTACCCCAAACGCACATTCCGACGTTTTTCTAACCACAAAGAACAAACTATGAATACTGAAATCATTCTCACATTCTTCATTGTACACCCGCGCTCTCCTCCTCATCTCCTTGTCGCGTCGTCGTCCTCAAAATCCCTACAATTTGCGATTTTACATATACGAGTATTGATTACTCTATCCTTCATCTGTCTTTACTACATATACTATATACATAGCGAAGGGCATCCGCTTCTTGAGCCCCACAATGAATGTTAGCTATTATCTCGCCGTCCAAACAATCTCTGCGTTTGAAACTCACTGAACGGGAACGCTATAGCCTAGTAGTAGTCTTGCGTAATCCACGTGCGCGAAGAGCCGATAAATTATCACAACGCGTCATAAATAATAACCCCAAACTTCTACCATCTACTATTATGCCCGTCCATACGAATAAACCAGGCTACTTTGGTAAAGGCTCCGTTGAAATTGGGCCAGCAGCGGGACCCGGGGAAGGTCCAATTCGACGTATAGCAATATCTTCAGAAAGCCTTATAACACAGCCGTTTGAAGGTATCAAGACTGTATACGACGTCCTCGAATATGCTGCCCGTACACATGGAACACGGAGAGCTCTTGGCTGGCGTGATATTGTGGATATTCATGAAGAGGAGAAGGAAGTCAAGAAAGTTGTAGGTGGAAAAGAAGTCACAGAGAAGAAGAAGTGGAAATACTTTCAGCTCAGCGACTACAAGTATATCAACTTTATCGAGCTCAAGGATGCTGTTTCAGAAATCGCGAGGGGTTTAGTTGAAATTGGCGTTACTTCAGATGATGTATTCAACATATTCTCCCAAACGAGGTCGGTCGAGCAAACGTTCTATGCGCTGTGCCTTCCATCAATCAATCTTTTACAGTGTCAACTGGCAACTAATGGCTAATGCTTGTGGTTCAATCTCAACGACCATAGCTACAGCCTACGATACCCTTGGTGAATCTGGGTTGACGCATTCATTAAATGAACCAGAGTGTGTAGGTCTCTTTACCAACGCAGAACTTCTCCCGACGCTCTACAAAGTTCTCGCCAATACACCGTCAATCAAATTCGTCGTTTACGACGGCGAACCCTCCGAAAACCTCGTTGGAGACATCAACGCGGTTCGCGAATCCATCCAGGTCTTTTCCATCGACGAAATTCGAGAACTGGGCAAATCAAAACCCACGGAACCTCTTAGAGCTCGCCTTCCAAAACCAGAGACGATGGCTTGTATAATGTACACTAGTGGCTCTACTGGACCACCGAAGGGTGTTTGTATCACTCATGCCAACCTGGTGGCATCTATCGGTGCTGTATATAAGCTCCTTGGCCACCACCTCACCTACGACGACACGTATCTCGCTTATCTCCCTCTCGCTCATGTTCTCGAGTACATCGTAGAGCTCATCATGCTCTTTGTTGGCATGACCTCTGGCTACGGTCGCGTCAAGACCCTTACCGACGCCTCTGTGCGCCAGTGTAAAGGAGACCTGGCCGCATTCCAGCCGAGTATCATGGTCGGTGTCCCTGCTGTCTGGGAGACGATCCGGAAGGGAATTGTCGCCAAAGTTAATGCTGGAGGAACGGTCAGAAAAAGCGTCTTCAATGGTGCGATGTCATTGAAGAAGAACGGTGTTCCTGTATTGTCACAAGTGGCGGACAGTGTTGTGCTCAAAAATGTGCGGGCGGCGACAGGAGGCAGACTACGAATCACTTTATCTGGTGGTGCTGCTCTCAGCCACGAGACGCAGAAGTTCCTAGATACTGCATTGGTAATGATCTTACAAGGTAATGCTCATGTAACTCTTTCTCTTCGTCCGCACTCTTTCACTCATTGGCGTTCGTTTGTTTCTGTCCCAAAAAGGGTACGGGATGACTGAATCCTGTGGAATGTGTGCGATCCTACCTCCGGAAATGATGCGTTACAGCAGTGTCGGTCTTCCGGTTCCTTCGATAGAGATCAAGTTACTGGACGTCAAGGAGGCTGGATATTTATCAACAAACAAACCTCCCCAGGGTGAAGTTTGCATTCGGGGTCCTTCGGTTACCAAGGGATATTATAAGCGACCGGATCTGAATAATGACGAGACAATTTTCACGAAAGACGGCTGGTTAAGGACAGGTGATGTTGGTCAGTGGAATGAAGATGGAACGTTGAGCTTGATTGACCGGTGAGTTCTGTTTGAATTTCACCTTGGTAACGAGGGCCTCATGATCTTTACAGGGTGAAGAACCTAATCAAGCTTCAAGGTGGCGAGGTGCGTTCCGCAATCTGATATTGTTTCGCTCATTCTCACTGTGATCCAGTATATTGCCCTCGAACGACTAGAATCGACGTATAAAGCATGCAATTACGTCGGCAACATTTGTGTACACGCGACTCCTGATGCCAAGCAACCTATCGCTATCATCATCCCGCACGAAGTACACCTGCGACACGCACTACAGAACATATCTGGTACGTCCTTTATTTCTTGCTACGACAATTGGGCTTTAATTAACTCCTCTTGGTTTCTTCCCTCACGTTTTCTTTGTCCTTGTCTTCTCTGTTTCCTCACCATTCTAGGTGTCGACTCTTCACGATCACTCCCTGAGCTTTGTCACGATCCCAAAGTGGCTGAGCTTGTACTGAAAGAGTGTAATGCTATTGGGAAGAAGAATGGATTTAAGCCTATGGAAATTCTTCAGGCTGTCATTCTCACGCCAGAAGAATGGACACCGGAGAACGGATTGGTGACGGCTGCGCAGAAGATTCAGAGGAACAAGATCGCGAAAGAGTTTGCTCAGGAGATCGAGGTGTGTTTGGCTCCTATCTTTCCTCCTTACCTCCCACTTCCAGGCTAACTGATTCCCTCCTACGTTTCGTGGTTATACAGCAAGTTTACAAGGAGTAGTGATTCAAGGTTTGGTGATATTCTAGACGTGCTTATATCAGGTCAACTCCCTTGGTTTCCGATTTTTCAACGTTGGACCTTCTTCTCAACTATCTCAATGAGGGTATGGCTTAAACCTTTATTATTGTCATACCTGTATCACTTGTATAATATATAAACCTTTGCAACGGGTGCGTCTCTTTTCCACCCACAATGATATAGCCATGAGGAATATAACTTGTGAGTGTATCACTGGCCGGATGTGCAGGTTAGTGCACCTGCCCATTGTCGATGCACTCGATCCTGGGAGCGAAGGTTGAAATGACTGACCGCGGAATGGCCCGACCACTACTATCACTGTATTATCGTGACTTAACATCCCTCTTCTATTGATGACACCTAAGTTTAGGCTTTCGCATCTAAATCCTCATTCAAAACTTCAGTAACTTCTGCACCCTCGACAACTTCTTCGATTCCTTTTCCACTTGCCTCCATCTCAGCTTTGAGCCTGCGAAAGTTCTTTTCCTCGGCCCAAACAAAGGGACTTTTGCTGGCAAATAATAAGTCCATCTCTTCCAGTGTTCGATTAGCTAGAGGGGAATTGTCAACAGACTGTCCTATCGACATACAGAAATTGACATACCAGTTTCTGGGTACAGTGCCCATACCATAGGAATTGTCAAGAAGTTAACGGCTCCAAATATATGTAGAGTGCTATTGTAAACTGAGCCTAGGGAACACAGGTCACTGAACCAATAGAAACACACTTTTCCCCGATCTTGTTGAACATGATGGGGTTCAGGAGCGTGAGCCAGCCGTTTCCGATGCTCCAACCAACGACGCCCCAAGCATTGCCTTTAGCACGCACTTCAAGTGGATAAATCTGGAGGAACGTAGCAGGTTAAGCCGTGGGGGAGTTGCGAATGATCAATGAAGTGAGAACTACGTACCTCGGTAGGATATACCCAGGGAATAGCAAGCCAGGTAGCGCCAAATATTGCTGTATACAGAAAGACAAAGAAGGCGGCCGCGCCACCATACTGCGCCGCTTTTTCAGGATTATCTTTTAACAGACGAGCGAAGGCTCCGGCAAGGATCTGCGAGTAGAGACTTTTTCAGCATAATACAGGTCACAGAGGAAGGGTCACAGAGGATGAAAAATTCCACGTACCAAGGCTATACCTTGCCCAATGGCTCCCCACCATAATCCAACTCGACGGCCCCACTTATCAATAAGGAGAACATTCCATAATGTAGCAATCATGTAGGTGACCTGTTAGGGATGGATAAGCTTGAAGAGCGGTAGGAGGTGAGCTGAGACTGCATACGTCATTCAACCCGGATAACCACTGTGCTTTCCTAGCACCATATCCAGCTTCGGCAAAGATAGTAGGTGCATATACAGTGATAGCAGCTATACCTACCCATCTAATACATGTATCAGTGGTAACTTGCGAGTAAACGCTTCTGAACACGTACTCCTGAACAATTTGCAACCAGATCGATAGCTGAACTCTCCTAGCGATATGTAAATCCCCTGAACCAATACCCCAGAACATATTCCAATAATTGTTCATCTTCGCGTGTTTCTTCTCGAGCGAGATAACTTGCAGGATATCGTTCAGCTCCTGATCCGCGACGTGGTGAAGCTTCTCATCTGACGAATTGTCGTGATCGTCTGTTGATCGTAAGCGGTGCAATATTTTTCTAGCATCTTCAACACGACCGATTTTGGCGAGATATCTCGGGGACTCAGGCATCCAGAGCAAAGAGACCTATCAGTAAAAGCTTATTCAGCACTGCTTGTAAATGCGGCAAACATGGTGTGGAGACGTACCATAAACATTATCACAGGTATGATCTGAAAGGCGATAGGAAATCTCCATCTGACCTGCGAACGACCGTCGCCGACAAAGCCAAGGCCGAACTCTAACCAGTAAGCCACAACGACACCCAAAATATTGAGGGTAAATTCTAAGGATATGAAGGCGCCTGTGGATGTAGAAAATGAGGGAAGCTCAGCATGTCAATGATGATATGGCACGGACCTCTTGATGTGTGAGTGGCCACCTCCGCACTCCAGACGGGAACGATAGCATTGAGAAATCCTGTTCCGATACCGTTTATCACTCGTGCACAGAGCATCCTGATAATATTGGTCAAAATTTACCCTGTCCTGTGTGAGAATGCCACAAGAACTTACCATGCTATATTCTGCGCAGAACACTGAAGCGCAGCGCCAAACATGATCCAAAGGCAACCAATGTACATTGTTTTGATGCGCCCCATCCTATCACCTAGACTGCCCGCTAGAACACATCCGATGAGGGTACCAAAGTAGTAGACTGAGAAAACAATGATCAAAGAAAGTGAGACAGGTCTAAGAAGAAAAGCATACTGCTAACGATTCCACCTTGCTTGGTGGGTTCAGTAATGTTAACAACATATCCTTCAGAAGGTCCTTCGTACGAAGAAGTTCCCAAACCCATGACACGAACATAGTCTGGAGAGGTGTTCACTCCTCCCATCATCCCTTGATCATAACCGAAGCTGTGAGCAAGTTAAATTGACCACAGTTGTAGTTTAGTAGAAAGATGACCCTGACAAGAATATAGCAAGGCCAGCGGAAAAGTTTATCCATCGATACAGTCTCCTTCCAGAAAGGAAGTTGGACATGACTGAATCTTCGCGGACTTCAGCTATGAGCGTCGAAAGAAGTTTTTGGTGGGGTTTTTAAGGCATCGATAAGCTTCCCTTTATACAGATTCTCGGCTACGCGGTGGTCATGAGAGCTCGACTCAGTAGAAAGCACTGAAGAACGAAATGCGGGAACGGCCCGAAGATCTTTTTTGAGGATTCGGGCCGCTTTGAGTCCTGACCTAGAGAACAATAACCGAGGTAGCGGCGGCAAGCGGCATTGCCAGCTGCTGTCAAGATGAAATGTAAGTCGTCATTTTCTACAATCACTTCTACAAGACTTAAGAATAAAACAGAATATAATACAAACATATCTCAACTCAAATATACAATCAACTGCGCAAACTATCAAATCATGATTCATGCCATTTTCCAAGCATCGAAAAAATCCATGTGTATTGTCCAACATTAACTATAGAAATGTCTGGACATTGAACCAAAAACCCATGACCAAACAAAAGCACTGTTGCTAATGAAATGCAGTTTAAAGTTCATTTTGAGTGAATGTAAGATTTTAAAAAGACCTAAAAAGACCCATTAAGAATACTCACAGGATTTTTAGGCAGACTTTTCCACTCTAGACATTACTTTTTGACTGAAGATACCCTTTCAAACAATGTCTGTGCGGAATAACTGGACGGTATTGTCTTTGTTTGTGAGGCAAGGTTAGTCTGCAATTGTAAGAAACATGAGGAAGAGAAAGTGCACTATGTGTGACTGCAGATGAACGTTAACATGTGGTATTATATAATAATCTCCTTATGTGGTTCATAATGGATGATTGTGCAAGAAATCCTAGTTCCTGAATCAAAGTGCTACAACACCCACTAGCTAAAGGTAGCAGAAATAAGAAGTGAAAATGATTGAAAGAAACAAAGGAAAATGGAATAACATGTCAATTGTAAACCTGTATGGTGATGTCGCATGTGATGGCAGGCTCAACAACCAGTTGGTGTAAGACCTGGGTCAAAATGGGTCTTAGGGTAGGTTTGGTATATGAAGTTTTATGTTGTAGCGTGCTAGGAGCAGGCTGGAGCTCGAAGGGAGCTACGAGAACCGCGACCGAGGACGGGAATGACCTAGTAGTGCCTGGAACGACGAGATGATGACCCTTGAGGGGGTTCCTAGGAGGTCCAGGGAGGTCCCTAAGGCGTAGGGAGGTTAAGGAAGAGTGCGGGACCGTACAGTATTGCGTAGTAGGAGTTGTACTCGCTAGAACGTCAATATAGGATCGAGTAGGTCGTATATGCAACTGGGTCTCGAGAGTGTAAGCTCCCGAGAAGGGATATGTCAGGGAGGGTAGGTCCCTGGGGGCTGAGCTTGAGGATGGTTGTCCTCGAGTGTGGGAGGTGGTAACGGAGAAGCAATACGTAGTCCGATGTGAGGGGTAGCTTCGACGTTACCTGGATCGAGGTCCTGAAGCTTACGAAGTAGCTAGGGAGCTCTGGGAGGTTTGGGGAAGGGTAGCTCACCAAGGCGGGTAGGCGTTGGGGAGCTTTAGTAATGTTCGAGGGAGCTCGGGGACTCACTCGGAAGGCTTAGACTTGAAGTGAAAGCGTATATTCGATCGTATAGATGATCAGAGAGACAATAGACAGAAGTAGAGAGAAACAGAGGTAGAGAAACAGAGAGTAAAGAGAAATCCGTATGGTTAGCAGGTACAAAGGGACAGGGACTGGACCTATGCAAAAGGGTGTGTGTTCAAAATATACCAAGCTGGGCTTCTGAACGCTCCTGGACTGATTAAATACGTATGGGGAAGTTAACAAGGAGACATGGTATGAAGCGAGCACTTAATGGGGATTCTAAGTACATGAGGATGGAATGATGGACGCATGTACGGGGTTCCAGGACCCTGTCGTGGAATGATTCGGTTGAATGGAGGGGAGCTAAGGGTCGCGGAGGTGGTTCTAGCGGTAAGGAGGTCTGTGGGACGTTTGAAGTGTTCTCAGGGATTCATGGAAGGGGTCTGAGGAGATCGGGAGCTATGCTAGAGAGCTTATGGGCTAAGGAATTCGGGGTGAGGCATGACATTACCCCCCCCTCTACTCCTCCGAGCCTCCGAGGAGGTTCCTGTTGCCGTCATGTGCTTTCCACGTGACTCGACTTTTTCTGTTTATAAGTTCGTTTCCCGTTGTTCCTTATCCCTTTCCGCATTTCTTCATCGTTCTCCAGGTTGAACTCGATTACTATGAGCTCTTCTTCTTCCAACGCCATTACTGGAGCTCCCAACCCTGTCTTGCCACCAGTATCTTCTCCGCCCCACCCCGATCTCGCGGAAAGAGTCATAGATGCCGCTATCGATGAACTGGCTAGTACCCTTGAGGAGCCTCCTCTAGGTCAGCTGGCCCTGTTTAAGTCCGTTTTCGGCGTAGGTGTGTCATTGGCAAGGTATATCGTCGACGATCCCCTTTGGCCATTGCTAGCGGCTGCCGGTCTCCCTTGCTCCTTCTGTGTTAGAGGCAAGAAGGAGGCCAACTGTTCTGTAGTTCCCCACCTTGCTCGTTGCAGTAACTGCGACGATAAGAAACCTTGCGTTCTGGGTAGGCTTGCCCGTTTCCGTTACTTTTCGCGTAAGTGTTCTCGCGATTTAGCGTTTGCTCGAAGGTTTTTGGAGGTGCATGGGGACCCGGGTCAGCGAACCCGTTTCGCTCTCCCTTCCGAGCAGTGGAGGGACATTGCGGCGAAGGTCGAGGCCAGTACCAACTCCACTGTCGCCTTGATGGAGCTAAATGCCTTGGACGAGCAAGATCAGCGGGAGCTGGACCGTTTAGAGCTCGGAGAGTTCCGTCGCCAGCAGCCTCAGCTTCCCCGACCTTTAACCACCAGCTCCTTGCCTTCTCCACTTCCTTCCGTTGTGCCGTCTCCACGCACATTGGCGAAAAAGAGAAAAAGGTCTGTCCGGCAGGAGGAGGGAGGTCCTTCCTCTCACAAGCGTGCCGTTGGAGCAGCTCCGGGTTCTGAGGTATCTCCCGAGGTTCACGACCGCAAACGTAAGCGTTCTGCTGGGGAGAGTCGGGATGCTGAGGTCCCAGACTACCGTAGGGTGGTGCTGGTTCTTCGCCCCCCCCTTGTCGATACCTCTGGTTCGGCCCCTTTGTCTGGTGGTCATGCCGAGGAGGACGTGCCCTCTTCTCCTCCTTTGGGGAAAACAGGGAGTACAGGGGTTCCTCCTTCATTATCTCAGGATCGCTCTTCCGGTCTTCCTGTTTGTCAAAGAGCCAATTCGCCTGGTTCGTCTAACCAGTTTATTCCCCCGGTGCTGTCGGAACGTCGGCCAGTGGTGACCAAACAAACTCCCCCTCCTTCTCAAGTGAGTTTTCTTCCTTTCTACTCTCGTAACTTATGTCTTATGCCTGTACCCCAGCGTTCCCCCGATGTTCTCCACCCATTTCCCCGAGCTCGAGCCACTGCTGCTTTAAGGGCTGAAAATGAAACTTTACGAGCCGAGGTAGCCGACCTCCGCAAGCTTCTGGAGACTTCCCGGGCTGAGACCTCGACGCTCACCTCCCTCCTTCGGGACACTACAACTTCTTTGGACGATCGTAACAAGGACCTAGAGGCGAGTCGTCGTGCCCTGCACCATGTCGCAGCGGATCGTCTGGAGTACTCCCGTGTTCTGGCTCAGTTTAGGGCCATTGAAGCTGAACTGCCGGAAGCTCCCTTGGAGGTAGAAGTTGTTCCCCTTCTTCTCTCTTATTTTCTACTGACTGGTAACTCTTGACCCCAGGACACGCTTACACAGTTTCATCTTGCGGTTGCGCAAGTAGATTCCTATAGGGAAGTGGCCATAAGGCAGAAGCAGGAGCTTTCGGAGCTTCGAGAACAAGTCGACAAGGAACAGAAGCTGGATGACGCCGAGGATTTGTACGAGTCGCAGGAGGAGTTCCTGGCGAGGACCGGTGGGGCAGTGACAGTTAAGCAGGAGAATACCGAGTCTGAAGTAGTGTAGACCCCCTCGATTGTTGTATGTATGTACACCCAATGTAAGATTGTTGATTTCGTTACTTCCGTTTAGGTCTGAGGTCTTGGGGAACTGTCGGGTATGAGGAAAAGTGGCGCAACTAAGTAGAATTGTACCCCCTCGTGCCTCCCTTTCCCAAATGGAGGTACCTGACAAGGGTGGTTTGTCGATGCAGGGTCTTGGAAACTGTTGCGGGAGCACACTTTGGTTTGGTTCACCAGTCGTTTCTTCCCCTTCTATAAAAGGGTGCCGGGCAGGCCCTCCTTTCCTTCACTATGCCTCCCTCTCCCCGTCCCCCCTTGGTACCTTGCACTTTCAATGATCACCCTTATCGTGCTGAAAATCAGCGCCTCGTTGCTCGGATTCGTTTGTTGGAGTCTCAGCTCGCTACCTCGCAGCGGGAGAATTCCTCCCTTACCTCCGCCCTTCGGAATACCTCGCTTGCTCTCGAATCTCGACAACGGGAGGTGGAGCAGCTCCGGTCCTCTGGTCATGAAGTAGTAGAGCGTGAAATGGAGGACCGCCGAGTTTTGGATCAGTTCCCTGCCTTGGATGAGGCCCTATCAGGGGCTCTGGATCAAGTGAGTACTTTGGTTTTCCCCCGTTTTCCTCCCCTGTTTAGTCCTTCCTTTCAGAGCCTCTCGGAAAGTTTCCGGAAGGTGCAGGAAGACCTTCAAAATGCCACCAGGGAGCGGAGAGTCGCTGTGGAGAAACTAATCGCCTCTACTCGCAAGAATTCACGGTTGACGACCACCCTACTGTACCAACAAGGTCTTGTGGATGAATCGAATGCTTTGGCAACACGTCAACGTCGTTTTGTGGAGGAGTTGCAGGAGGAGGTCCATCGGGTCCGCGGTCGTGCCGTCTTCGTCGAGCAAATGCTCAAGGAGTACCCTGACGAGGGTTACTACGAGGTCGTTTTGCCTCCTCTTTCGCAACTTGAAGGGGACCTTAACCAGGCTCGTGAGGACCTCCGCCGTGTAGCTACCTTCGCTCATCGCCTTTATCGTTGTGATCCCGCCACCGTCCTTCATCATCACCATCGTTACTTTGGGGCGATTATTGAGGCCGTGGTTGCTTTCCTTCGTCGTGGTCTTGATTCTGATGATCTCGACGTTATCGTTCACAACTTCCAATTGGCATTGGATTATGTACAGGCAGCTCGAGGCGTCCATGGAGACATGTATATGCGATCCATAAGCAGTATCTAGTGGTTTTTTAACAACACTGTCGACGAGGATGAGGGTCTTTATCGTATGATTTTGGAACACTCTCGATTCGACAGTGATAGTCCCTTCTTGACGGCTGCTCACCATGCCGGTTTTGTTCCTCCTCCTGATGATTCTGTGGAGCCTCCTCTTCATCGGCGGATGTTAGCGCTGTCTACCGCTCTTCCTCATAGCGAAGGCGTTGGGAGGTGGGAAGACATCGTTCCTGCCCTCCCCAGTATCGACCAGCTGACTGCTGACTGGGAGCAGATGATGTTACAATACATTCATCACATCACTGATACTCCTTTGCCTGGTACAGATCCCCAAGGTCCCATGTCGTCGGTGGAGTCTGCTACTGAGTCGTTGCCCGAAGTACTTGTTCAGCAGTCTCCTGAAGCTCCGGCTGCCCTGGAATCTACCTCCTCTGTCGGTCCCCACCCCCTGGTCCCTCTATTCCTGCCCGAGCAGGAGTCATTAACCTCCCCTTCCCCCACTCTGCCCCCTCTGTTCGGGTCCGTTGCCAATCTAGTCATCGACCTTACGGGTGATGACGACGAGCTGTATGAGACGGAGGAGGTTAGTGCTGGTCGCTTTTCTATGGTGAGGGAAGTTATTGATTTGGCGGCCGGTCAGGATGTCGTTAAGGACGAGTCGTTGTAGTGTTCCTTTCTTGCATAGTCTTCTTGTCGTCCTGTCCTCTCTTTTTGTACCTTTGTTTTATGCGAAAAATCCCTTTTATAATTTATATGAGTGTGAAAATCGATAGGACTGAAATCATGGTGCCTTCAGGTTGCTTGAACCCTCCGATGCACATAGTCGTTAGTTCGTCGTGGATGTCATGCGGATATCGTTCCCATCGTCCCTTTGTGTCATTGTCAGCTCCGGCCCTATCTCCTATCCTCCCTTTCGTCCTCCTCATCTTCCTGTGCATCCTTTACGAGGCGAGCCCAATGTCTCTGCGATGGCTGTCGCTTCCTTGGATGTTTCTCGTGCCAGCTCCGCAGGAGCTCCAGGGATCCTGCCATACCTTCCCATCCTACCCAAGAGTTGAATTCTTCACTATAACCTTCCCATTTTACCAGATATTCCACTTCCTCCGGTTGTCCCTTCTTGGGTTTGGAGTCAAGGATATCCTCGACAAAATGCTCCGTCTCCCCTTTTATGAAGATTGGGGGA
Organism: Lentinula edodes; assembly: GCF_021015755.1. Lineage (NCBI taxonomy): Eukaryota > Fungi > Basidiomycota > Agaricomycetes > Agaricales > Omphalotaceae > Lentinula > Lentinula edodes. The sequence continues at coordinate 933,337 of NW_025764313.1, forward strand.
GGCGGGGAGGTCTGGCGTTTGAATTTGTCGTGGAAGTGAGGTTTCAGCCTGTCTACATGGAACACGTTGTGAATTTTGTGGAGGTCCCCAGGGAGGTCCAATCGGTACGCATGGCTCCCTATTTTTGCCAAGATTGAGTAGGGACCCGTCCACTTGTGGTCTAACTTCTTCATAGGTCTTCTCGTCCTGACGTTTTCCATATTCAACCAGACGTGATCACCCTCCTTCCAGTCTGGGGCCTCCTGGCGTTTTTGATTCGCGTACTGCGCATAGACCTCGTTGGCTACTCGAATTCGCTCCTGCAGGTAAGCATGTAACTCCTGGAGGTTGGATGCGTATTCGTTGACCTCCGCTCCTTGTACCTGCTCCAATGTAATGGACAGCTTTGGGTGGTACCCTTTATTGGCAAAGAACGGTGAGACGCCCGTCGTTGTATTTGGGGTGTTGTTGTATACGAATTCCGCCATTGGTAGGAGAAGGTCCCAGTCGTCCTGGTTGTAAGAGCAATAGATCCGAAGGTAAGCCTCCACTGATTGGTTTACTCGTTCCGTTTGTCCGTCTGTCTGGGGATGATACGCAGTAGATAGGCGGGATTCGATCCCTAGTGCTCTACAGAGCTCCCTCCAAAATTGGGACACGAATAGGGAACCTCGATCTGAAACTATATCGGAGGGCATCCCGTGCTTTGAGAAGACATGTGTTATGAAGAGATTAGCGAAGTCTTCCGCCTTATCCGTAGTATGACAAGGGACGTATATGGCCTGTTTGGTCAGTCGGCACACTACTACCAGGATAGCATCGTACTTTTCCGGACCTGCTGTGACTGGGAGCTGGGTGATATGATCAAGGGAGATTGACGACCAAGGTCGTTGACCGATTGGCAGTGGGCGGAGGTTCCCGTATGGCTTGGATCGACTGGCTTTTGCTCTCAGACATGAGTGGCAGCTCCGCACATAGTAGTTCACGTCCTTGGACAACCCTTTCCAGAAGAACAGTTGGCTTACGAGCTTCCTGGTGCATTTCTCCCCCGGGTGTCCTCTCAACTTATTGTGAGGCCTGGCACAAAAGGCCTGCTCTCGTCCTATCTGGACTGGGCCTAAGCAAGCAGGACAGCTGCCTAGGCCGTACAAGGGGAGGTGGGATAAGTGCCGCTACTGGTGTAGGGAGCCTGACCAGTGGTGGTTGTGGAGCTTGGGTGGACCTAATAGAGGGTCCTGGAGGTGTAGAACGTAACGCGTAACCACCGCCTCGATGTGGAGGGGAGGTGTAGCCGATACGAGTGGGAAGCTGTGGGGAGCTTAGGGAGCAATGAAGCGGAATTGGGAACCTAATGGGAGGTTCCAAAGGATGAAGGACGAATTGTAGAGCCTCGACGTAGATGGTGAGTCGAAGTAGAGGCGTAGACAATACGAGGATTGACAGAAAGAGGCCAGAGATAGGAAACAGAGAGGAGAAACAGAGTTGAGGTGAGACAGAGATAAAGGAAACAGATAATGAGGAAATATATGACTGTTGAGACGTGTCAGGCCCTGTTAGCAAGTACTAGTAGACTGTACTAAAGGGACCAAGCCAGGTAGGAAGAGTTTCCAGGTAAGATTTGACAATAACACGCTGGGGAGCTCCGAGGGGAGTCCCCAGCCTAAATACTATACATGTGACAGCCATGTGGCATATTACATAATGGTAAAAGCGGACAAGGGGAGCTCTGGGTATACAGTGGGGAGATATAGGGAGGTAGTAAGGAGGAATATGATAGGTAAGGAAGCAAAATCAGGCAAGGCATGACATTACCCCCCTCTTTAACACCTGAGCCCTCGAAGGTTCCAGGAGTAATCATGCACAGTTGAGTTCCATGTAACAGATATATACTTGCCCAGCATAGTTGTCAAACAAAATTTGTGACGTTCAGCAAGGGTTGCCAACCGGAGCTATAGTGAGAAGCTGGAGGAGTGCCCAGCATACTTGTTGAACAGAAACTCAACATTAGCAAGGGTCACCATACCGGAGCTATAGCAGGGAGGTCCTATCAGCAGAAATCCCCACATAGCAGTCATAGGCTTCCTCAAGGTCCACATAGAAATAACAGTTACAGAAAACTCCCCCATAATGGTAGAAGGTCCCATAGAACAGGTTTCGGTGACAGTGACAGGAGCATAGCTCAGAATGCAGGAATTGACCTGAGCACCAGATAGGGCATTGGAAAGAGGTCCAGAAGCACTTCCTGACGCTCCCAGAATGTCCCAAATGAAAGCAGAAGTAAAGGAGTGGTGGTACCTGCCCTTCTCACAGTACTGGCTGACAATGAGGAGGACACCACTCCGGAACAAAGGAGCTCCATGGGACGGTCAAAGAGGCATTGAAAAGGTAGAGAGCAGAGCTTCCAGACGGTCCAAGAACGTCCCATATGCGAGCAGAGCTGAAGGAGTTATCATACCTCCTCTCCTCATAGTACTGGCTGACAGTGAGGGGGACATTCCTCTGGGACAGGGGATCTCCATAGAGCGATCAAGGCAACGTTAGGAAGCTATGAAATAGAGCTTCCAAACGCCCTGAACACGTCCCAAATGCGAGGAGAATCGAAGAAGTTATGAGACCTCCTCTCCTCGTAGTACTGGCTGACAGTGAGGGGAACATTCCTCTGGGACAGGGGATCTCCATAGAGCGTTCAAGGCAACGTTAGGAAGCTATAAAATAGAGCTTCCAAACGCCCTGAACACGTCCCAAATGCGAGGAGAATCGAAGAAGTTATGATACCTCCTCTCCTTGTAGTACTGGCTGACAGTGAGGGGAACATTCCTCTGGGACAGGGGATCTCCATGAAGCGTTCAAGGCAACGTTAGGAAGCTATGAAATAGAGCTTCCAAACGCCCTGAACACGTCCCAAATGCGAGGAGAATCGAAGAAGTTATGATACCTCCTCTCCTCGTAGTACTGGCTGACAGTGAGGGGAACATTCCTCTGGGACAGGGGATCTCCATGAAGCGTTCAAGGCAACGTTAGGAAGCTATGATGTAGAGCTTCCAAACGCCCTGAACACGTCCCAAATGCGAGGAGAATCAAAGAAGTTATGATACCTCCTCTCCTCATAGTACTGGCTGACAGTGAGGGTAACATTCCTCTGGGACAGGGGATCTCCATGAAGCGTTCAAGGCAACGTTAGGAAGCTATGATGTAGAGCTTCCAAACGCCCTGAACACGTCCCAAATGCAAGGAGAATCGAAGAAGTTATGATACCTCCTCTCCTCGTAGTACTGGCTGACAGTGAGGGGAACATTGCTCTGGAACGGAGGAGCTCCATAGGGCGGTCAGGGGAGCATTCGAAAGCTGTGAAATAGAGCTTGAAACTGGTCCAAACACGTCCGAAATGCGAACAGAATTGGAGGAGATATGATAGTCCCACCTCCGAGGAGAGGTAAGTGAGATGGAGGGGAGCATATCTCTGGAACCCCAAGTCGGAATGGGACAGTCAAGGATGCGTTCTGGAGCCTGGAATTGAGGCTCTCGAATGGTAGGATTTGTTTCTGGAATGGAGAGATCAATCCAATGGAGGTAAATACCTCACCAGGCAAAATGACCCCCTGGCCAAGCTACAACTCCTTCTTTCCTTTCACTCCTCTATCACCTTCCAGAAACCTCTAGCACCACTAGAAAGAGCTCCCTTTGAGCGTGTTATTATGTGAGGCCTGGCACAAAAGGCCTGCTCTCGTCCTATCTGGACTGGGCCTAAGCAAGCAGGACAGCTGCCTAGGCCGTACAAGGGGAGGTGGGATAAGTGCCGCTACTGGTGTAGGGAGCCTGACCAGTGGTGGTTGTGGAGCTTGGGTGGACCTAATAGAGGGTCCTGGAGGTGTAGAACGTAACGCGTAACCACCGCCTCGATGTGGAGGGGAGGTGTAGCCGATACGAGTGGGAAGCTGTGGGGAGCTTAGGGAGCAATGAAGCGGAATTGGGAACCTAATGGGAGGTTCCAAAGGATGAAGGACGAATTGTAGAGCCTCGACGTAGATGGTGAGTCGAAGTAGAGGCGTAGACAATACGAGGATTGACAGAAAGAGGCCAGAGATAGGAAACAGAGAGGAGAAACAGAGTTGAGGTGAGACAGAGATAAAGGAAACAGATAATGAGGAAATATATGACTGTTGAGACGTGTCAGGCCCTGTTAGCAAGTACTAGTAGACTGTACTAAAGGGACCAAGCCAGGTAGGAAGAGTTTCCAGGTAAGATTTGACAATAACACGCTGGGGAGCTCCGAGGGGATGTCATGCGCTGGCTCCAAGCCACAACGCAGTACTCCTCCCTTCGTATCCCCAGTAACACCCCGAACCTCCCTTTTGCCTCATGGAAACCTCCCCTCCCTCCCTAGACGCCATCTCGAAACCTCCTCAAACCGTATCCAAGAACCCGATACCTACACAACCGCCACCGCTTGACAGACCCGGGAACTCGTCCACGCACCCATCAGCCTATTCTCATATATCTTAGATCATCCCCTTTAGATGTCCACTTCACACAATGTTCCCCTGATCCTTTCCTCCTGTCTATATAAGTACTCGTACATCCTAAGGATCCCCAGCTTGGTATATTTTGAACACACACCCTTTACATAGGTCCAGTCCCTGTCCCTTTGTACCTGCTACCTATACGGAATTCTCTCTACTCTCTGTCTCTCTACTTCTGTTTCTCTCTACTACTGTCTATCGTCTCTCTGATCGTCTATACGATCGAATATACGCTTTTACTTCAAGTCTAAGCCTTCCGAGTGAGTCTCCGAGCTCCCTCGAACATTACTAAAGCTCCCCAACGCCTACCCGCTTGGTGAGCTACCCTTCCCCAAACCTCCCAGAGCTCCCTAGCTACTTCGTAAGCTTCGGGACCTCAGTCTAGGTAACGTCGAAGCTACCCCTCACGTCGAACTACGTATTGCTTCTCCGTTACCACCTCCCACACTCGAGGACGACCATCCTCAACCCCCAGCCCCCAGGGACCTACCCTCCCTGGCGTATCCCTTCTCGGGAGCTTACACCCTCGAGCCCCAGTTGCATAAACTACCTACTCGATCCTATATTGACGTTCTAGCGAGTACAACTCCTACTACGCAATATCGTACGGTCCCGCACTCTTCCTGAACCTCCCTACGCATTAGGGACCTCCCTGGACCTCCTAGGAACCCCACAAGGGTCACCATCTCGTCGTTCCAACCACTACTAGGTCATTCCCGTCCTCGGTCGCGGTTCTCGTAGCTCCCTTCGAGCTCCAGCCTGCTCCTAGCACGCTACAACATAAACCTCCGCATACCAAAACCTACCCTAAGACCCATTTTGACCCAGGTCTTACATTATACCAAGCTCTCCCGTCACCGAACGGACTCGTCGCGACGAAATGTCGGCGACGTCAACGGAACGACCTTCTAGTTCCAAAACCGAATCAAAGAAACAAAAGAGCGCCTTATCTCGTGGAAACACGACACAAGCTCAAAAATCGAACCAGGCTGCTAGCTCCACTGTCATCACGGTGGCAGCTGGTCAACGCCTGATGTCCATCCCAGAACAGTCGTTCGGGGATGAAACCACCAGTAACATCCGGACCCCAGAGGGACGTCAACCGGAGGTTCAGGGGCCCCCTCCAGTGGAACCTGGGATGGGACCACCACAACGGAGGTTTACCTCCATGGGTTACGCCCAACCTGCCAGTAGTCCCATGGGAGGTTTCGCATACTCCCCTACCTGGGGAACGAGAGGACCTCCCCCTGGACCGATACCGCAGCTAGACATGGAGTCAGCTTCGAACGCGGGTGGAAGAGTCAGCGGTCAAGTAGCCGCTATCGAAAGGATACAAGGGGGGAGTACTGACCCTCTCACAGTACGACAACAGGAGAAACTTCCAGAGAGGAGGGTATCCCCTGCCGTATCCGAACAATCTCGGACGTCATCCCGGAGGTTACCAACACCTCCAGTACAGTCCCTTAACCTTCCTCCCCCGAGACGAGGAAGTTCACTCTCCAGTCTCCTGAAAAGCCCAGCTATGAATACGCCCAACTGGGAGCGTACACACGCAATACACCATAGCAGGACCAACTTCCCAGTACAACCCTTGTCCGAAATGACATTGCGTCTGGAAGACGTCATTCGAATTCAGGAGTGTATCCCGGAGGATGTAGCTATGGTCCTAAGGGAGGTATTGGAGTCAATGGGGATCGAAATATTGGGAGACGGTCTCGAATTCTCAGACCTACGAGTACAGTTCCTAACAGTGGGAACTCAACTGGAGATAGACCTCCCAGAGAAGGCCCAGCAGTGGCTGATGACCCCCGCGAACCGATCAGATTTTCTCTGGCTGTACAACGTCCTATTGGACCCAGAGAGGATGTTGGAACTGTTAGAGGCAGAGGCACGTTACGGGCGATCGTTCCGAAACTCGAGGGGAATACTTCCCCTCCTCCCTCATACCCATGGAAGGGAGAAGGAATTCTGTGGCGAAGCAGGGCTACGTATATTGTACCGAGCCTCTAACTACAGATCAGGAGCCGTACGGTTTGAACCTCCCCCTTCGAGGGTTAACATACCGAACTACCAGGCGATCCAAATACTTCGGAACGCAAACCTAGCAGAAGCAGCAGCTAAAATCGATGAGGAAAGTAACGAGGATGCTAACGCAATCGCTGCAAAAAATCGTAGACGCAGGAGATACACCACGGCTCACCTCCTGGCCCCAGTGGAGTCAATGCCTGATCAGGATAGTCCCGTCCGGGTCCATAACGGGCAGACGGTATACACGTACACGCCCATGAGGCATATGCACCAGCTTCTGGTCAGGAGTGAGGAGTCTGAAGCGATGTTGTGTTCGCAGGAGACCCGACACCGGACGCTACTAGCGGAATCAGACACTCTGATGCTGTCGGAGGAACTTTCTGGATCGAATCTAGAAAGAGCTTTGGAATTCCGTCGCAGACTGGTCGCGGATAATCGGGGAACCTCGTATATGGTTCAATGCGAACCCGAGAGCGTAGGGGAGTTCCCTCCGGAGCAATTTGACCAGAAAAGGCAGCTCCATGGATCTGATGGTCGTTTCCTGGCACCGAAACATTCATCGCCCAGGAGTACCGAGGTTCCTGAATTCTTTAACCCCGGTAACACGGCCACGAGGAGCCCCCAGTTACGCTCTGGGACCTCCCCCACGGTACATGCCTTGGCTCAAAATTCGACTCCTCCCCCCAGAGTTAACCTGCAAACGAAACCGGTAACGCCAGTCTCGACACAGCGGTACCAGTTTGGGGAGGTAAGGATGGATGGTGCGCAACATTCATCACGGATCTACGGACAAGATCTGACAGCTCGGCTGGTTCCCAACCCTGTACACGTTCCTCCAAGACTGAGCAATCCATCAGTCATACCCTATCAAGGGTCGGTATCGATGCAATCCCACGCGGTGGGAGCGGAGAGTCAAAGGGATCCGAACCAACGAAGGACGTTGGTAGTTCACGAGGAGGCGGTACCCCCGCAGGGAGCCCTTTAGGGACTCCCTTTGTAACTGGAGCTCAGACGAACCGACCTGGCATGGCTGTCGACTCGGCACATTCTCAGGAATCGGTAGCAATGATCCAACAACAGGCTCGGGTCATTGAGACGCTCCAGGAACAACTCCGTGAGGTAAAGAAAGGATTCACAGCGGGGGAAGTACCGACTGGAGGACCCCTTTCCAAAACAGGAAACACGGCGGGATTATCCGGGCGAGCACCTAGGGTAATGAGAGAATATACGAGGGGGGGTCCTTCTCCTGTAGTTCCCCAGCCAAGGAGCTGGCAAGCTACGGAACCAATATCCTTTAACCGAAACACTCCTACAGGAGCTAAGGACGGAAACCCCCAGGTAGAACAAGCAGGACAGATCCCGGATACTCCGAGTGTGGACCGACGACGTATTCACGAGTGGGGAGCCCGAGTGCAAAGAGCTGAACTAGGGGAGTATGGGAGACCAGAAGGAGGAGCGTACGCGTTGGAAAACGAGGGAGGAGGCAAAGGCGGTTTTAACCCCCCTCCTAGAGTACCTCCCCCACATTTTTCTAGTCAATCGAGAGATCGAGAACGACCTCTGAGTCAAGGGGGACAGGGTCAAAGAGAACAGGGAGGAAGGAGCGGGGGAGGGGCACCACCTCCGCCTCCTCCTCCTCCACCACCTTCCGGGGGACCGGGTGATAGTAATTCGGAAGGTTCCGACGAGGGGGAACAGAACCAATCGAGTAGGAATGGTGGAAGGAGAGAGGAGGACAGAGGAGAGCTCCCCACTGGAGCTCCTGACGTACCTCCAACACGCTATGACCCGGACCAACCCTGGTACTACGATCCAAGACAAGGTTGGCACCGTAAGGCAGCTCCTAGACCTCCCAACGAGGGACGAAGTACGTGGGAGAGCAACGAAGAAAAAAATCGGATTACCATTGAGTCGAAGCTCGACGTCGGTAAGATCGAAAGCTTCGCAGGTGACGACCGGTCTGCATGGAAGACGTGGGTCCTCAGTTTGGAAAGGATGTTTGGAGTACGACCTACCATCTATGCTCGGGAAAAGGACAAGTGCGCTTCCGCAGCTAGTCATCTCACTGGTGCAGCACTCTCCCACTTCGACACGTTGAATCGGCAACGACTGAGGGGGGAGTACACTTGTCTCGAAGACTGGACAGAATTCAAACGAGAGTTCGGCTCCAAATTCGGACCCATCGACAAGGCGGACGAGGCAAGGAGGAGGTTAGCCTGGATGAAGCAGATGCCGGAGGAAAGCTTCGCCAACTTCTTCATTCGCTTCAACGAATACGCTCCTCTGACCGGGTTTAACGACGAGGCTCTGGTAACATACCTCAAGAAAGGGGTAGCTCCCTGGTTGCCTCTACAGGTTGTTACAGGAAGGGAGGAACCTCGATCCTACGACGAGTGGACCCGAGTGTTCACGAAGTTGGACGGAGCCGTACGTGCGCAAGCGGAGAGTTTGAGGAATCTCCACGGTGAAAAAGTGCTGCAAGGATGGTTGAGTCGCTTCCCCGGGTTAGAGTTAGCACCTGAAGCTCCTTACAAGTCCCCCTTGCGTCGGGAACGAGATCCAGCTGATGTCTGGACCTCCAATCCGAAACCAGTTGTGACGGGAAGGTTCCAAAGCAGGCCCAACTGGAAAGAGGGACGACAGAGGGCGTCCGCAGCTTGGGGGGAAGGAGAAAGTTACGATAGCGAAAGCCGAGAGGAGGACGAAGACTGCTGTCACTGCAAGGATGGAGGAGAATGGACTGAAGCGGTCCTCCGAGCAGGAGTTACCGATACCGGGAGAAAATGGACTCCTGAGGAAAGAGCGGAGAAGTGGAGAAGACGAAGGCAGGAACTCTGCATGCGTTGTGGACAAAAGGAGCACTGGGCAAAGGACTGCCCTAACCCAGAATCGTTAGAACTGCCCAGCGGAGGATCAAGGGAGCTCAGAGAGAGCTTCCAAGGCCGATTCAACTCGAGGAAGAGGGACGGCCAACCAAGGGGGAGGTCGTAAGGACGATTCAACTCGTCCTTTAGAACGGATTCGCGCCGGGATCGTGGTGGAAGAACGGGAAGGAATGGACGATCTCTGGAACGTTCACATCTTAGACTCACCAAAGGAAGGTGAGCAACAACTGTTGGACGAAGTGGGAAATGGGCAGGGGGCTTCGAGGTAGATCAGGGCGAACTGCGAAGCCTCGCAACACCTTCGCCTACCACAATAAGAGCGGCACTCGCGGGGAGTCAGCCAGCTCGTCTCACCTCCCGATCCTACAACTCCTTCATCATCCTTACACGCTTTCCGTTCTCCGACCTCGATGAAGACAAAGAATACGCCACACTAGTGGATAGTGGAGCAACTAGATGCTTCATAGACAAAACCGTCGCTATGCGACACCCAGAAAATTTGGTTGACCTCACAAACAGTATCCCTTTGGAGCTGTTCGACGGGAAACCTACCTCCGCAGGATTGATAACTCAGACCTACACTGACCAGATCAGTTTTGCGGATGGAACAATTCACAAGGTGGAGTTCCTAGTAACTCGATTACACCCCACGGCTCCAATTGTGCTAGGACTGCCGTGGCTACGCATGCACAACCCAGTCATTGACTGGAAGGAACTTTGCCTGACATTCCAGGACCGAAACGTTCGAATCTCAGCAGCCCTTGCGTCGGAAATTGTCCAACCAGGCGCCGAGGGAGGTACTGAGGAGCTAGGGAGGGGGGTAAACGGCGACGAAATACACGCAGGAACTCTCCAATCACCTCCTGAAGCTCCTCAACAACCTCCTGAAGCTCCACAACCACCTCCAGAAGTTCCTCAACAAACTCCGGAAGCTCCCCTTAGAGCTCCAAAGACGAGGGTGAAACTAGAGGAAGTAAAGGACGAAGAGTACGAAGCGAGTCAACCAGGTTCACACAAGTTATTCCGCTCGGACAAAGATCTAGGGCCAGACGACCCAATCCTTATGGGAATCAACGAATGGTTAGCTTTCGCGGACGAAAGCACGGAAGAAGAGGTGGAGGAGATCCTCGAGACTGGACGATCCACCATGGAGAACGTAACCCCGAATCCAGCAAAGGACTCAGAGGAGGCCTATCAAAAGTGGAAGAGTAGGGACACGGAACGATCCTCCTCCTGGCCGGGAGCTAAGCAAAAAGTCCGGTGGAGGAAGAAAAGGAGGGAACATGGACCTTATCCCGACCTCCCCACCTTAGACATCGAAAGCCTGAACATACCCAAGATTCCTTCAAGGTCTGGTCTGACTCCCAAGGGTTCAATACGGCGCAACAACTTCCGGAGAAAGCAGCTCATAGCGGGTACCCATGTGGTGGAACGAAAATCGGACCCAACTATACAAGGGAAACCCATCAGCTTAATAGGAGCTGCTGGGATGGATCGTCTACTGAGGGAGGGAACCCCAGCGTACTTCCTTCATATATCGCCGACGAAGGAGGAGTCCCCTACTGAAGAAATGCTCCGGGCAAGTGATAGCAGAATACCAGGACTACCTGGACGTGTTCTCACCTGGAGAAGCAAGAACGCTACCTCCTCACCGACCCTACGATATCAAAATCGAGACAGAAGGGGATGCGATACCTCCCATAGGGAAGCTCTACAACATGTCCGAGAAGGAGCTGAAATCCCTCAAGGAGTACATCGATGAGATGTTAGGCAAGGGTTTCATACAATCCTCCAGCTCCCCTGCGGGAGCTCCTGTCTTGTTTGCCAAGAAAAAGGATGGTACCCTGCGACTCTGCGTGGACTATCGAGCTCTGAACAAGATTACGAAGAAGAATAGGTACCCTCTACCGCTGATAGGAACCTTAGTGGATCAACTACGGAAGGCGAAGATCTTCACAGAGATTGACCTCCGCGCAGGATACAACAACGTCAGGGTAGCCCAGGGACACGAGTGGAAGACTGCATTCCGAACTCGGTATGGGTCCTTCGAATACTTGGTAATGCCCTTTGGGCTAACGAATGCTCCCTCCGCGTTTCAATTCTTCATGAACGAGATCTTTCACGACATGGTGGACGTTTGCGTGGTAATTTACTTGGACGACATTCTGATCTACTCAGACGATGAAGCATCCCATGTCGGACACGTCAGGAAGGTCCTTGAACAACTACGGGCGAACCACCTCCATGCAAAGCCGGAAAAATGCGCGTTCCACGTCGACACTGTCGAGTACTTGGGGGTGATCATATCACCATTGGGAGTGTCCATGGACCCAGAGAAAGTGAAGGCAGTAATGGACTGGCCAAAACCAAGGACGGTGAAGGAACTCCAGGCGTTCCTCGGATTCGCAAACTTCTATAGGAGGTTCATAGACAACTACTCGGGAATCACCAAGGTGTTCACAAAGCTCCTCCGAAAAGATTCAGTGTGGAACTGGACCCCACAGTGTAGTAGTGCCTTCGAACTTCTGAAGTCAGCATTCTCCGAAGCCCCGGTTCTGGGACATTACAATCCGGACCTACCGGTAGTCCTCGAATGCGATGCCTCCGACTTGGCTATAGCAGGGATCCTATCACAGCTGGATCCTGAAACGGGGGAGATACATCCTATCGCCTTCCATGCACGATCAATGATCTCTGCAGAACTAAACTACGACATATACGATAAGGAGCTCCTAGCTATCGTGGACTGCTTCAAACAATGGAGGGCGTACTGCAAAGGATCCCGACATCAGATCCAAGTATACTCAGACCATAACAATCTTCAGTACTTCACCACTACGAAGCAGTTAACAGCACGACAAGCCGGTGGGCAGAGCTCCTTTCAGGATACGATTTTGTCATCAACTATCGTCCAGGGAGGTTGGGAGCCAAGCCGGACGCGCTCACCCGCAGATCAGACGTGTACCCGAAGAGGGGAGCTTCAAGGGACCAGGTCTTAGCAGGGAGGGAACGGGTACTCATACCTCCAGAACGACTGAACGCTACCATCCTTATGAACGAGGACCTCCTAGTGAATCGAGTAAGGGAAGCTCCAAAGGACACGACTATAATTGAAGCACTAAAAAGGATTGCGCACGCAACGAGGAGGAATCTTTCGTTTGGGAGGATGGGCTGATAAAGAGGGGAGGTCGTATATACGTCCCAGACGTTGGGACCCTACAAAGGGAGGTCCTACAGTCGTACCACGACCATAAACTAAGGGGACATCCGGGGGAGAAACGCACCAAGAAGCTCGTAAACCAGCTGTTTTTCTGGAAAGGACTGTCCAAAGACGTGAACTACTACGTGCGGAGCTGCCACTCGTGTCTGAGAGCCAAAGCCAGTCGCTCCAAACCTTACGGGAACCTCCATCCATTACCAATTGGTCAATGACCTTGGTCCTCAATCTCCCTAGATCACATCACCCAGCTCCCAGCCACGGCGGGCCCAGAGAAATACGACGCCATCCTCGTAGTAGTCTGCCGACTCACCAAACAGGCCATATATGTTCCTTGTCATATGACAGATAATGCGGAGGACTTTGCCAATCTATTCATCACATACGTCTTCTCAAAGCATGGGATGCCCTCCGACATAACTTCAGACCGGGGCTCCCTCTTTGTGTCCCAATTCTGGAGGGAGCTCTGTAGAGCATTAGGAATCGAGTCCCGACTATCAACTGCGTATCACCCACAAACAGATGGACAAACGGAACGAGTAAACCAATCCGTGGAAGCGTACCTTCGAATCTATTGCTCCTATGACCAAGACGACTGGGACCTCCTCCTACCAATGGCCGAATTTGTATACAACAATACCCCAAACACGACGACAGGTGTCTCGCCATTCTTCGCCAACAAGGGTTATCATCCAAGGTTGTCCATTACGCTGGAGCAGGTGCAAGGAGCGGAGGTCAACGAGTACGCGTCCAACCTCAAGGGGCTACATGCGTACCTCCAGGAACGAATCAGGGTAGCCAACGAGGTCTATGCGAAGTACGCGAACCAAAAACGCCAGGAGGCCCCGGACTGGAAGGAGGGTGATCAAGTCTGGCTGAATATGGAAAATGTCAGGACTAGACGACCTATGAAGAAGCTAGACCACAAGTGGACGGGCCCCTATACAATCTTGTCGAAAGTAGGGAGTCATGCTTACCGATTGGACCTCCCCGGGAACCTCCACAAAATTCACAATGTGTTCCATGTAGACAGACTGAAACCTCACTTCCACGACAAGTTCAAACGACAGACCTCCCCGCCTCCCCCAGTATTCATAAAAGGGAAGACGGAACACTTCGTTGAAAGCATCCTAGATTCAAAACCAATACAGGGACGACCGGAAGAGATAGAGTACCTGGTCAAATGGGAGGGGTACGGTGACGAATTCAACTCCTGGGTAGAATGGGAAGGTATGGCAGGTTCGACAGATCTACTGCGGAGCTGGCATAAGACGCACTCAAGGAAACGACGGCCACTACAGACACACTGGGACCTTCTGGAACGGGAAGCACAGGAGGATGAGGAAGACACGTTAGAGGAAGGAAGGGGGTACAGGGCTAAAAGGGGAAGGAAGCAAAAGCACGACGGGGCCAACAACCCCATGATACTAACAACAAGTTAACAACAACGCACCCGCAATACACTATAGTCTCGCAAATTCGACAGTCACACACTAAAAAGAGCAATAAGAAAAACAATAAAAGATATTTATTCTTCGACAAACAAGAAAAACAGGAAGCAGAAGTACAAAATTACACGACATACTACAACCTACTCGAATACGAACAGTCTACAATTGTTCTTCCTTAACAAGACCCTCACTGGCAGAAGCCTCCACCTCCCTCGCCTCAGGACCCATAGGAGCCACCCCCGTCTCATACAACTCGTCGTCGTCGCCAGTAAGATCTATGGATAAGGAGGCGACGGAACCAAAAAGGGGAGGTAGACTCGGAGAAGGGGGGGGAGGAGAGGGAGAGGTAGGGGATTCCTGCTCAGGCAGGAACAACGGAACTTGAAGGGAGGAGCCAACAGAGGAGAGAGGCCCAGTTTCCTCGAGAGGTCGTTCAACAACCGCGTCCGATGAATTGACCTCGGGTTCAACCACCATGGGGACGGGGACGGCTGGGGCAGGCAGTGGAGTATCAGTGATATGGTGAATGTACCTCAACATCAACTGCTCCCAGTCAATCGTCAACTGGTCGTCACTAGGGATTGCGGGAACGATATCGTCCCACCGCCCAGCACCTTCACGATGAGGAAGGGCGGTCGACAAAGCTAGCATGCGGCGGTGAAGAGGAGGCTCCAATGAGTCGGGAGGAGGAGCAACGAAACCGGCGTGTTGAGAAGCCGTTAGAAAAGAGCCATCATTGTCAAACCGAGAATTTTCTAACACCAAACGGTAGAGGCCCTCGTCCTGGTCGACAGCATTATGGAAGAACCACTGGATGCTGCTGATGGATCGCATATAGAGGTCTCCATGAATACCTCGCACTGATTGCATGTAGTCCAAGGCCAGCCGGAAGTTATGCGCTGCCACATCGGGGTCGTCGGAGTCTAGGCCACGACGAAGGAAAGCTACTACAGCTTCAATAATCGCACCAATGTAACGATCGTGGTGATGAAGCACGGTAGCAGGGTCGGAACGATAAAGACGATGGGCGAGAGTGGCAACACGACGAAGGTCCGCTCGAATATTAACAAGCTCCCCTTCGAGCTCGGAAAGGGGAGGGAGGACCACCTCGTAAAAACCCTCGTCAGGATACTCCTGGATCATCTGCTCCACAAAGGCGGCGCGACCACGAGAACGGTGAACCTCCTCCTGAAGCTCCTCCAGACGAACGCGTTGACGAGTGGCCAGGGCATTAGACTCGTCCACAATACCCTGTTGATACAGCAAAGTAGTAGTCAACTCTGCAATCTTGCGGGAGGAGGTGGATAACTGCTCCGCAGCAGCATCCCGGTCTTTCTTAGCAATTCTAAGTTCTTCTTCCACCATTTTGAAGCGATCTAGAAGACTCTGAAACAAGGAGGTCAGACAAGAGGGAGCAAGGGGAACGTTACACGGCAACTCACTTGATCAGGGGAACCGTGGAGGGCCCTGTCCAAAGCAAGGAACTGGTCAATGATATGGCGATACTCCGCCTTGTTCCGAACGAACTCCTGACTGGAGCTCCGCAGCTGCTCCACCTCCCGTTGCCTAGCCTCAAGGGCATGTGAGGTATCACGAAGGGCGGTGGTAAGGGAGGAATTTTCTCTCCTTGAGTCGGCAAGCTGGGACTCAAGCAGTCGAACCTGGGCAGCGAGACGCTGGTTCTCAGCGCGGTAAGGATGAGCAGTGAGGACGCGAGGGACCAACGTAGAACGAGGAAGGGGAGGCATGTTGGAAGATAAAAGATCTGATTCACCTCCCTTTATAGGCACTTGAGGAACCGGGGGGGAAGCAGGTCGACAAGCCAAACCAGAATGCGCCTCGGCAATGGTTGCCAACTGAACCAAACCGCTCGAACCCTGCACAGGAACGTCCCTGATGGATACCTCCATTGGGGAGGAAAGGGCAGGAGGAGGAACAGGAGCAATGGTTGAGGTAACCGACAAGCGGCTGGGAGGAACGACAAGAAGGACACGACGAGGAGGCTCTGTGTCTACTTCTATCCCAGGAGCCCTGCGACGGGAACGCTTCTTGGAAACCTCCAAACGAACCTTCTTGGTAGAAGGACCTGCCACAGGCAAGGGAGAGCGGACGCGCTTTCGTTTAGCTGCGACGGAGGCCTCGTCTTGTTGCAGTGCAAGAAACTTCTGGAGCTCTTGCTGATCAGCGGTGACCTCGTCCTGCTCGTCAAGCATGTTCAACTCTAGAAGAGTCGAAGTAGATGAAGTGCGGTCATGGAGGACCGCATCGTACCGACGCCAAACGTCCAAAGGGATACCCCAAGTAACACGCTGTGCAGGAGTACCGTGAAGTTCCAGAAACCTGCGGCTATATGCTAGGTCCTGACTACACCGACGAGCGAAGTAGCGGTACCGAAGGATCTTACCGAGGCTGCAAGTCTTCTTCGAGGAGCAGTTCGTACAACGAGGAGAGTTCGCTGGAACCTGGCATTTACTCAGGCTTTTCAGACAATTGGTGCAAGGAGAAGCAACTGCCGCCAGGAGTGACCATAAGGGATCGTCCTCACAATAGGCAGACAACGACTTCCCAGTGTTGAATATAGTCTCGAAAAGTTGCAACTGAGGACGAGATGGAGCTTCGATAGTGAAGGCGAGCTGATCCTGCTCGACCTCCCCATCTGACTGAGGAACAGGAGAAACTACCTCCCCTAAGGAAGTGACAGCGGGCAAGAGAGGAGAAGACGAACGAGAGGTGGAACGACGATTAACAGGCATCACAGTACGGAGTTTGACTCGTGAACTGAGGTGGTAGACGATGGAAGAAACAGGTGTCTGACGGACTTCACGAAAATTTTCGGGTACCACGTGAATGTCAGGTGACTTTCCAGGAAACGCGCCTACCCATCGCGAGGGCGCGAAGGAGTTACAAGGGGGGGTAATGTCATGCCCTGCCTAAAACCAGACCAGCCCCAGTACCCGCCACACGTTGTCACACACTCTATACACCTCCTACACTTCCCCTACACCTCCCAAGTCACCTCCCCAAGTACCATCATGCACCTCCATCCTGCACCTTCCCACACAAGTACCACCATATACCTACCCAAACGTTCTTCACCGACACACGTACATTCCCCGGCGCGCATACAGGACCCCCTATAGCAACCCCATTAAGTATCAATCTCGATTACCGCCTCATGTTCACTAGATCCCCTGATGTTCCCTTGTCCACTTCCCGTACCTATTTAAGTAGCTCTGACACGTCCCGAAGCCCCAGCTTGGTATATTTTGAACACACACCCTTTACATAGGTCCAGTCCCTGTCCCTTTGTACCTGCTACCTATACGGAATTCTCTCTACTCTCTGTTTCTCTACCTCTGTTTCTCTCTACTACTGTCTATTGTCTCTCTGATCGTCTATACGATCGAATATACGCTTTTACTTCCAGTCTAAGCCATCCGAGTGAGTCTTCAAGCTCCCCAACGCGGTGAGCCACCCTTCCCCAAACCTCCTTGAGCTCCCTAGCTACTCCATAAGCTTCGGGACCTTCCGTACTTCTACCTAACCTCCCTACGCCTTAGGGACCTCCCTGGATCTCCTAGGAACCCCCTCAAGGGTTACCACCTCTTCGTCCCAGCCACTACTAGGTCATTCCTGTCCTCAGTCGCGGTTCCCGTAGCTCCCTTCGAGCTCCAGCCTGCTCCTAGCATGCTACAACATAAACCCCCGTATACCAAACCCTACCTTAAGACCTATTCTGACCCAGGTCTTACATCACCTGGGGAGTTATATCTCAACGTGTCCGCTCTTTCTTCTATTGGATGATCTCTTGTAATATCATTAACTACTGAATTTCCGTTATCCGATTTGGCCGCACCGGCTGAACCTATTTCCGCTCTTCTCAAATTTCCTACTCTTGTTGATTCTGGTCTACTGACTCTTTCATCAATACTTGTTATATTTCTCAAAATTCTATTCCTACAACCAAAATCTCTCCTGTTAATCTTTGTCTCTTTGATGGTTCATTATCTTCTAAACTCATTACCAATATGGCGGACATCACTGTTCAGTTCCCTTCTGGTGAGCTGCTTCTATTGCCCTTTTATGTTACACATTTAGATCCATCTTGTAAAGCAGTATTAGGTGACAGTTTCTTATCCCGCTACAATCCATTGAATCACTGGGCATCTCCAAACATCCGTAACACTTCACATTCTGATTCTCCACAGATGTCTGTGCCTTCTGTCATCAACACCGTTGATGCAAAGGTCTCACTGACAATTCTGGAAACCCCTCCTGGGGATTCACCTCGCTCTCGCTCTCGGATGTGACAGGCCAAGCCCCTCTCGTCTAAACCTATGGTCTCTCAATTCGCTGCTCAACTGGAAACTCCCGAGATCGACATTGCACTCATCAGTGCTGCAGTCTTTAACAGGGCTTGCAAGGACACTGGTATGGAGCCTATCCTTCTTCGTGCTATCCACTCAGAAGTCGCGGCCGCGCCGCCAACTGCTCCTTCACCACTCCTACTGTCCCTCCACTTCATCATTCTATTCCAGAAGAGTATGCTGAGTTTGCAGACGTCTTCGACAAGATTGCTGCAGATTCCTTATCTGAACACCGACCTTATGATCTGAAGATTGACTTGGAAGAAGGCGCTTCACTGCCTCTTGGTCGAACTTATCCTTTGTCTGAAAAGGAGCTAGTCGCCCTTAAAGACTTTATTAACAAACAGCTGGCTACTGTAAGAACTGGGTCAAAATGGGTCTTAGGGTAGGTTTTGGTATGTGGAGGTTTATGTTGTAGCGTGCTAGGAGCAGGCTGGAGCTCGAAGGGAGCTACGAGAACCGCGACCGAGGACGGGAATGACCTAGTAGTGGTTGGAACGACGAGATGGTGACCCTTGAGTGGTTCCTAGGAGGTCCAGGGAGGTCCCTAATGCGTAGGGAGGTGCAGGACGAGTGCGGGACCGTAAGATATTGCATAGTAGGAGTTGTACTCGCTAGAACGTCAATATAGAGTCGAGTAGGTAGTTTATGCAACGGGGTCTCGAGGGTGTAAGCTCCCGAGAAGGGATATGCCAGGGAGGGTAGGTCCCTGGGGACTAGGTTTGAGGATGGTCGTCCTCGAGTGTGGGAGGTGGTAACGGAGAAGCAATACGTAGTTCGACGTGAGGGGTAGCTTCGACGTTACCTAGATCGAGGTCCCGAAGCTTACGAAGTAGCTAGGGAGCTCTGGGAGGTTTGGGGAAGGGTAGCTCACCAAGCGGGTAGGCGTTGGGGAGCTTTAGTAATGTTCGAGGGAGCTCGGAGACTCACTCGGAAGGCTTAGACTTGAAGTGAAAGCGTATATTCGATCGTATAGACGATCAGAGAGACAATAGACAGAAGTAGAGAGAAACAGAGGTAGAGAAAGAGAGAGTAGAGAGAATTCCGTATAGGTAGCAGGTACAAAGGGACAGGGACTGGACCTATGTAAAGGGTGTGTGTTCAAAATATACCAAGCTGGGCTTCTGAACGCTCCTGGACTGATTAAATACGTATGAGGAAGTTAACAAGGAGACATGGTATGAAGCGAGCACTTAATGGGGATTCTAAGTACATGAGGATGGAATGATGGACGCATGTACGGGGTTCCAGGACCCTGTCGTGGAATGATTCGGTTGAATGGAGGGGAGCTAAGGGTTGCGGAGGTGGTTCTAGCGGTAAGGAGGTCTGTGGGACGTTTGAAGTGTTCTCAGGGATTCGTGGAAGGGGTCTGAGGAGATCGGGAGCTATGCTAGAGAGCTTATGGGCTAAGGAATTCGGGGTGAGGCATGACACGTGCCCTCGCGATGGGTATACGCGTTTTTGGAAGGTCACCTGACCTCCACGTGGTACCTAAAATTTTCTTTGTTGAAGTCTGCCAGATACCTGCTTCTCCCATCATTTATCACCTCAGTTCACGGGTCAAACTCCTTACTGCGATGTATTTTGATCGTCCTCGTCGCTCTACCTCTCGCGCGTCTTCTCCCCTCTTGCTGGCTCTTACTTCTTTGGGGGAGGTAACTTCCCCTGATCCCAAGTCCAATGGGGAGGTCGGGCAGGACCAGCTCGCTTTTACCATCGAATCTCCGTCTCACCCTCAGCTCCAGCTGTTCGAGACTGTATTCAACACTGGGAAGCCGTTGTCTGCTTACTGTGAGGACAATCCCCTGTGGTCGCTCCTGGCGGCAGTAGCTTCTCCCTGTACCAATTGTCTCAAGACCCCGGGTAAATGCCAGGTCCCAGCCAATTCTCCTCAATGCACGAACTGTTCCTCGAAGAAGACTTGTAGTCTCGGCAAGACCCTTCAGTACCAATACTTTGCTCGTCAGTGTAACCAAGACCTGGCATATAGTCGCAGGTTTTTGGAACTCCATGGAACTCCTGCACACCGTGCTACTTGGGGGATTCCCTTGGATGTTTGGCATCAGTACGATGCGGCCCTTCATGAGCGTACCTCCTCTACTTCGACTCTTTTAGAGTTGAACATGCTTGATGAGCAGGACGGGGTCACCGCTGATCAGCAGGAGCTCCAGAAGTTCCTCGCACTGCAACAGGACGAGGCCTCTGTCGCAGCTAAACAAAAGTGCGCCCGCTCTCCATTGCCTGTGGTGGGTCCCTCTACCAAGAAGGTCCGTTTGGAGGTTCCCAAGAAGTGTTCCCGTTGCAAGGCTCCTGGAGTAGAGGTAGATTCAGAGCCTCCTTGTCATGTCCTTCTGGTGGTTCCTCCCAGTCGTTCGTTGGTTACCTCAACTATTGCCCCTGTTCCTCCTTGCGCCCTTTCCTCCCCCATGGAGGTATCTGTCAGGGACAATCCTGTGCAGGGTTCGAGTGGTTTGGTTCAATTGGTGACCATTGCCGAGGCGCATTCTGGTTTGGCTTGTCGACATGCTTCCCCTCCGGTTACTCAGGTGCCTATAAAGGGAGGAGAATCGGATATTTTTTCTTCCAACATGCCTCCCACTCCTTGTTCTACCTTGGTCCCTCGCGTCCTCACTGCTCACCCTTACCGCACTGAGAATCAGCGTCTCATTGCTCAGGTTCGACTGCTTGAGTCCCAGCTTGCCGACTCGCGGAGAGAAAATTCTGTAAGACCTGGGTCAAAATAGGTCTTAGGGTAGGTTTTGGTATGTGGAGGTTTATGTTGTAGCGTGCTAGGAGCAGGCTGGAGCTCGAAGGGAGCTACGAGAACCGCGACCGAGGACGGGAATGACCTAGTAGTGGCTGGAACGACGGGATGGTGACCCTTGAGGGGTTCCTAGGAGGTCCAGGGAGGTCCCTAAGGCGTAGGGAGGTTAAGGAAGAGTGTGGGACCATACGATATTGCGTAGTAGGAGTTGTACTCGCTAGAACGTCAATATAGGATCAAGTAGGTCGTGTATGCAACTGGGTCTCGAGAGTGTAAGCTCCCGAGAAGGGATATGCCAGGGAGGGTAGGTCCCTGGGGGCTGGGCTTGAGGATGGACGTCCTCGAGTGTGGGAGGTGGTAACGGAGAAGCAATACGTAGTCCGACGTGAGGGGTACCTTCGACGTTACCTAGATCGAGGTCCCGAAGCTTACGAAGTAGCTAGGGAGCTCTGGGAGGTTTGGGGAAGGGTAGCTCACCAAAGCGGGTAGGCGTTGGGGAGCTTTAGTAATGTTCGAGGGAGCTCGGAGACTCACTCGGAAGGCTTAGACTTGAAGTGAAAGCATATATTCGATCGTAAAGACGATCAGAGAGACAGTAGACAGAAGTAGAGAGAAACAGAGGTACAGAAACAGAGAGTAAAGAGAAATCTGTATGGTTAGTGTTAAGATCATGTACACCGTATAACCGTGCCAAAGTCACAAGGTGTCTAAGTGCGGAAGACGAGTGGGACAGTAGTGAAGTTATTAACAACACCGCCGTTACGCCGTTAGTCCCCGGAGAGCGAGAGTAGAGAGAGAGGAGCTAAGTAGCAGCCAGGTCGGAGCGGCGGTATCGCCGATGACGAGGAGCGGACCAGAGAACGTTAAAGTCCTAAGGTCGAGGAGAACGTACTTCGAGGCGTTGAGCCTGAAGACTTAGAGAAGAGTTAAGTTGAGAAGGGAGATCTAAGTTGATCTAAGTTGATAATTAAACTGAGGAACTACAGTAGCGTACAGGCAGTATTTATATTTACGGAACGGCGCAGCGGTGCGGAGCGCCAGACTAACTACTAGGAGCTATACGAGTAGTACCTGCAGGGTAGAGTAAAAGACAATAAGGAGGGACTAGAACGAAAGGGTATGTGTAGCGAGAAAGAACAATAAGAGTGAGATTACAATAAGGAGCAGATCTTCGGAATACCGAGCGGCGGAATGGAGGCCCGCGGCATGGACTTGACAGTTAGCAGGTACAAAGGGACAGGGACTGGACTTATGTAAAAGGGTGTGTGTTCAAAATATACCAAGCTGGGGCTTCAGGACATTGCGGCGTTACTTAAATAGGTACGGGAAGTGAACAAGAGAACATCTGGAGGCATGAGGTAGCTAATCGGAGGGAGGGAGGTAATCGAGATTAATACTTAAAGGGGTTATCGGCTAGAGGGCTTTCATACGCGTGTCGGGGTGAAGGACGTTTGGGTAGTTGCGTCAGAAATACTTGGGGAGGTGTCTGGTGGTACTTGGGGAGGTGCGGAGGACATACAGGAGGTGGGTAGGATGTATGGCAACGTGTGGTGGTTACTGGGACTGGTCTGGTTGTAGCCAGGGCATGACATTACCCCCCCCTGTAACCCCTTCGCGCCCTCGCGATGGGTAGGCGCGTTTTTCTGGGCAGTCACCTGACATTCACGTGGTACCCGAAAATTTTCTTGTTGAAGTCCTTCAGATCCTTGCTTCTCCCTTTCTTCCACCGCCTCAGTTCTTACGAGTCAAACTCTTCTAACTGCGATGTCTCCCACCCCTACTCGACCTTTTTCACGCACACCATCTCCTTTGTTACCCCCTCTTACCGCTTTGGGAGAGGTACCTTCCCCGGCTCCTGAATCCGATGGGGAGGTTGAGGCTGATCAGCTAGCTTTCACGATCGAGTCGCCGTCTCGTCCCCAGCTTCAGCTGTTCGAAACGGTCTTCAATACTGGCAAATCGCTGTCGGCCTACTGCCAGGATGACCCTTTATGGCCTATTTTAGCGGAGGTAGCATCTCCCTGTACCAATTGTCTGAAGACCCCAGGGAAATGTAAGGTGTTGCCGAGCTCCCCTCGGTGTACGAACTGCTCGTCCAAGAAGACTTGCAGTCTGGGGAAGATCCTCCGGTACAGATATTTCGCCCGTCGCTGTAATCAAGATTTTGCCTACAGCCGAAGATTCTTAGAGCTCCACGGAACTCCTGCCCATAAATCGACTTGGGGTATTCCATTGACTGCCTGGTGCGAATACGACTCTGCGCTTCATGCGCGTACCTCCTCCATCTCCATCCTTCTCGAGCTGAATATGTTGGACAAGCAGGACGCGGTCGATGCTGATCAGCAAGAGTTGCAGCAATTTCTTACCTTGCAGTGGGACGAAGCAGCTGTTGCAGCTAAACGTAAGCGCAATCGTTCCCCTATGCCTGTGGCTGGTCCCTCCAGCAAGAAGATTCGGTTGGATGCTCCCAAAAAGCATTCTCGTCGTAAGTCCCCTGCAGTAGAGGTGAATGTAGAGCCTTTCCGTCGTGTTCGGTTGGTGGTTCCGCCTGTTTGCTCGGTGGCTCCTACCTCCCTTCCTGTTCCCCCTCCTGCCTCCTCTTCCTTAATGGGGGTACTCAACAGGGATCTGCCGATGCAGGGTCCCAGTGATTTGGTTCGATTGGCGGATGCGGCGGAAGTCCATCCTGGTTTGGTTCAGCAAGCCGGTTCTTCCTCCCCTGCTCGAACACCCATAAAAGGTACAGGGCAGGATCTTCTCTCCTCGACCATGCCTCCCATTCTCCGTCCTGCCCTGGTACCCCGCAATCCCGCTTCTCACCCTTATCGTGCTGAGAATCAGCGTCTTGCCGCTCGGGTTCGTTTGCTGGAGTCTCAGCTTGCTGATTCACAGCGGGAGAATTCCTCCCTGACCTCTGCTCTTCGGGATACCTCGCATGCTCTTGAATCTCGACAACGGGAGGTGGAGCAATTGAGGTCCTCCAGTCAGGAGTTCCTCCAGCGCCAGGAGGAGTATCGTCACATCATCGACCAGTTTAATACCCTGGATAGGGCTCTTTCGGGACCGTCTGACCAGGTAAGTTGTAGGAATACAGTCCTCACTCTATCGTTTGTCTAACCTTCCCATTACAGAGTCTTCTAGAGCGTTTCCAAAAAGTGGAGGAAGAACTTCGTATCACCAAGAAGGATCGGGATGACGCAACGGGGAAGCTTTCCACTTCCTCCCGTAGGATTTCCGAGTTGACGACTGCTCTGCTGTATCAACACAGTATTACGGATGAGGGCAATGCCCTTTCGACTTGCCAACGTGCTCATTTGGAGGAGCTTCAGGAGGAGGTCCATCGCACTCGTGGTCGTGCTGCTTTCGTCGAGCGTATGATTAAAGAGTATCCCGATGAGGGCTATTACGAGGTGGTCCTCCCTCCTCTCTCACAACTCGAAGGGGACCTCGTCAAGGTTCGGGCGGACCTTCGTCGTGTTGCTACTCTCGCCCACTGCCTCTATCGCTCTGATCCTGCCACCGTACTTCACCATCACAACTGTTACATTGGTGCGATCATTGAAGCGGTCGTTGCCTTCCTTTGTCGTGCTCTGGAAACCAAGGATCCCGACGTTATGGAGCACAACATCCGGCTGGCCTTGGATTATATGCAAACGGCGTGTGGTGTTCATGGGGACCTCCACATACGGTCCCTTAGCAGCATCCAGTGGTTCTTTAACAACGCTGTCGACCAAGACGAGGGTCTTTACACCCTGATGTTGGAGAACTCCCGTTTTGACAGTGATCGTCCCTTTTTGACTGCTGCTCAACACGCCGGATTCACTAGCCCCCCTCCCGACTCGTTGGAACCTCCCCTTCATCGCCGTATGTTATCTTTGTCAACGGCTCTCCCTCACCGAGGGGGTGCGGGACGGTGGGACGATCTGGTTCCTGCGATCCCCAGTGACGACCAATTGATGCTGGACTGGGAGCAATTAATGTTGCAGTACATGCACCACATCACTGACACCCCGCTGCCTGTTCCTGATCCTCCAGTCCCCATGTCATCAATGGGGCCAGTTCCCGAGTCGTCAGGCGAGGCAACCGTCGAGCAGTCCGTTGAAGCGCCGATTGTCCAGGTGTCCTCTCCCTCTGCTGGTTCCCATCCCCCAGTCCCTCTGTTCCTGTCGGAGCAGGAGTCACCGACCTCCCCTTCTCCTCCTCCTCGTTCCCCAGTTCTGCCCCTCCTTTTTGGGTCCGTCGCCAGCCTATCCATCGATCTAACTGGTGACGATGACGAGTTGTATTTGTATGAGACTGAGGAGGCTTATGCCGGTAGGATTGCTGTGGCGAGGGAAGGTACCGAGTTGGCGGTGGGTCAGGGAATTGTCAAGGAGGAGTCGTTGTAGCATCCCTTTTGTAGTTTTCGTCCCATTCCCCTTTTTGTACCTCTGTTAAATATTATGCTTGCCTGTTCTTTTCTTTTTGTTGAGTAATCAAAACCTTCGTCGTATTGTGTGAAAACCAATGAGATTAAAATCATCGTGCATTCAGGTCTCGTGAGCCCTCCAATGCAAGTTGTCATTAGAAAGTCGTGAACATGGGGTTGTGGTCCCCGTCGTGTCTTCATTGTTGTCGTTCCCCCCTCTACTCCCTTCTACCTTCCCGATCCCTCCTCCTCATCTTCCCGTGCTTCCCGTTCCAACGAAGCCCATTGCAGACGCGATGGCTGGCGTTTCCTCGGGTGGTGTTTGTGCCAGCTACGTAGGAGCTCGATCGAGCCCACCATACCTTCCCATCCTACCCAGGAGTTGAACTTGTCATTATACCCCTCCCATTTTACGAGGTATTCCACTTCCTCCGGTCGTCCCTTCTTGGGTTTAGATTCAAGGATGTCCTCAACAAAATGCTCCGTCTTCCCTTTTATGAAGATTGGGGGGGGCGGGGAGGTCTGGCGTTTGAATTTGTCGTGGAAGTGAGGTTTCAGCCTGTCGACATGGAACACATTGTGAATCTTGTGGAGGTCCCCAGGGAGGTCCAGTCGGTAGGCATGACTTCCTACTTTCGACAAGACTGTATAGGGACCTGTCCACTTGTGGTCTAGCTTCTTCATAGGTCGTCTAGTCCTGACGTTCTCCATATTTAGCCAGACTTGATCACCCTCCTTCCAGTCCGGGGCCTCCTGGCGTTTTTGGTTCGCGTACTTCGCATAGACCTTGTTAGCTACCCCGATTCGTTCCTGGAGGTACGCATGTAGCTCCTTGAGGTTGGACGTGTACTCATTGACCTCCGCTCCCTGCACCTGTTCCAGCGTAATGGACAACTTTGGATGATAACCCTTGTTGGCGAAGAATGGTGAGACACCTGTAGTCGTGTTTGGGGTATTGTTGTATACGAATTCGGCCATTGGTAGGAGGAGGTCCCAGTCGTCTTGGTCGTAGGAGCAATAGATTCGAAGGTACGCTTCCACGGATTGGTTTACTCGTTCCGTTTGTCCATCTGTTTGTGGGTGATACGCAGTTGATAGTCGGGACTCGATTCCTAATGCTCTACAGAGCTCCCTCCAGAATTGGGACACAAAGAGGGAGCCCCGGTCTGAAGTTATGTCGGAGGGCATCCCATGCTTTGAGAAGACGTATGTGATGAATAGATTGGCAAAGTCCTCCGCATTATCTGTCATATGACAAGGAACATATATGGCCTGTTTGGTGAGTCGGCAGACTACTACGAGGATGGCGTCGTATTTCTCTGGGCCCGCCGTGGCTGGGAGCTGGGTGATGTGATCTAGGGAGATTGAGGACCAAGGTCGTTGACCAATTGGTAACGGGCGGAGGTTCCCATATGGTTTGGAGCGACTGGCTTTGGCTCTCAGACACGAGTGGCAGCTCCGCACGTAGTAGTTTACGTCTTTGGACAGTCCTTTCCAGAAGAACAGCTGGTTTACGAGCTTCTTGGTGCGTTTCTCCCCCGGATGTCCCCTTAGTTTATGGTCGTGGTATGACTGTAGGACCTCCCTTCGTAGAGTCCCAACGTCTGGGACGTATATAGGATCCTTCGCAGTACGCCCTCCATTGTTTGAAGCAGTCCACGATAGCTAGGAGCTCCTTATCGTATATGTCGTAGTTTAGTTCTGCAGAGATCATTGATCGTGCATGGAAGGCGATAGGATGTATCTCCCCCGTTTCAGGATCCAGCTGTGATAGGATCCCTGCTATAGCCAAGTCGGAGGCATCGCATTCGAGGACTACCGGTAGGTCCGGATTGTAATGTCCCAGAACCGGGGCTTCGGAGAATGCTGACTTCAGAAGTTCGAAGGCACTACTACACTGTGGGGTCCAGTTCCACACTGAATCTTTTCGGAGGAGCTTTGTGAACACCTTGGTGATTCCCGAGTAGTTGTCTATGAACCTCCTATAGAAGTTTGCGAATCCGAGGAACGCCTGGAGTTCCTTCACCGTCCTTGGTTTTGGCCAGTCCATTACTGCCTTCACTTTCTCTGGGTCCATGGACACTCCCAATGGTGATATGATCACCCCCAAGTACTCGACGGTGTCGACATGGAACGCACATTCCTCCGGCTTTGCGTGGAGGTGATTTGCCCGTAATCATTCCAGGACCTTCCTGACGTGCTCCACATGGGACTCCTCGTCGTCTGAGTAAATCAGTATGTCGTCCAGATAGATCACCACACAGACGTCCACCATATCGTGAAAGATCTCATTCATGAAGAATTGAAACGCGGAGGGGGCATTCGTGAGCCCAAAGGGCATTACCAGGTACTCAAATGACCCATACCGAGTTCGGAATGCGGTCTTCCACTCATGTCCCTGGGCTACCCTAACGTTATTGTATCCTGCGCGGAGGTCAATCTTCGTGAAGATCTTCGCCTTCCGTAGTTGATCCACTAAGGTTCCTATCAGCGGTAGAGGGTACCTATTCTTCTTCGTAATCTTGTTCAGAGCTCGATAGTCCACGCAGAGTCGTAGAGTACCATCCTTTTTCTTGGCAAACAGGACAGGAGCTCCCGCGGGGGAACTGGAGGATCATATGAACCCTTTCCCCAACATCTCGTCGATGTACTCCTTCAGAGATTTCAGCTCTTTCTCAGACATGTCGTAAAGCTTCCCTATGGGAGGTATCGCATCACCTTCCGTTTCGATTTTGATATCGTAGGGTCGGTGCGGAGGTAGTGTTCTTGCTTCTCCGGGTGAGAATACGTCCAGGTAGTCCTGGTATTGGACGGGAATTGATTTCTTTAACTCCTCTGTCTCCTGTCGCTTCGATACTTCCTCATCAAGCTCCTTGACGACCCCCCCTTGTTCCGGACCAGGGTTCCTATTCTCAGGATCCTTTGGTTGTTGCACTCCTTCTGGGTCGTTGCTACCACTCGCCCGGAGTATTTCCTCAGTAGGGGACTCCTCCTTCGTGGGCGATATGTGAAGGAAGTACGCTGGGGTTCCCTCCCTCAGTAGACGATCCATCCCAGCTGCTCCTATTAAGCTGATGGGTTTCCCTTGTATGGTGGGATCCGATTTTCGTTCCACCACATGGGTACCCGCTATGAGCTGCTTTCTTCGGAAGTTGTTGCGTCTTATTGAACCTTTGGGAGTCAGACCAGACCTTGAAGGAATCTTGGGTATGTTCAGGCTTTCGATGTCTAAGGTGGGGAGGTCGGGATAAGGTCCATGTTCCCTCCTTTTCTTCCTCCACCGGACTTTTTGCTTAGCTCCCGGCCAGGAGGAGGATCGCTCCGTGTCCCTACTCTTCCGTGTCCCTACTCTTCCACTTTTGATATGCCTCCTCTGAATCCTTCGTTGGTTGCGGGGTTACTTTCTCCATAGCGGATTGCCCAGCCTCGAGGATTTCCTCCACCTCCTCTTCCGTGCTTTCGTTCGCGAACGCTAACCATTCGTTGATCCCCATAAGGATTGGGTCGTCTGGTCCTAGATCTTTGTCCGAGGGGGATAACTTGTGTGGACCTGGTTGACTCGCCTCGTACTCTTCATCCTTTACTTCCTCTAGTTTCACCCCCATCCTTGGATCTCTAGGGGGAGCTTCCAGAGATTGTTGAGGAACTTCTGGAGGTGGTTGGGGAGCTTCAGGAGGTAGTTGGGGAACTTCAGGAGGTGGTTGGAGAGTTCCTTCGTGTATTTCCTCGCCATTTACCCCCCTTCCTAGCTCCTCAGTACTTTCCTCGGCGCCTGGTTGGACAATTTCCGACGCAAGGGCTGCTGAGATTCGGACATTTTGGTCTTGGAACGTCAGACAAAGTTCCTTCCAGTCAATTACTGGGTTGTGCATGCGTAGCCACGGCAGTCCTAGCACAATCGGAGCCGTGGGGTGTAATCGAGTCACTAGGAACTCCACCTTGTGAATTGTTCCATCCGCAAAACTGATCTGATCAGTGTAGGTCTGAGTTATCAATCCTGCGGAGGTAGGTTTCCCGTCGAACAGCTCCAAAGGGATACTGTTTGTTAGGTCAACCAAATTTTCGGGATGTCGCATAGCGACGGTTTTGTCTATGAAGCATATTCTTTGTCTTCATCGAGGTCAGAGAATGGGAAGTGTGTGAGGATGATGAAGGAATTGTAGGATTGGGATGTGAGACGAGCTGGCTGACTCCCCGCGAGTGCAGCTCTTATTGTGGTAGGCGAAGGTGTTGCGGGGCTTCGCAATTCGCCCTGATCTACCTCGAAGCCCCCTGCCCATTTCCCACTTCGTCCAACAGTTCTTGCTCACCTCCCTTTGGTGAGTCTAAGATGTGGACGTTCCATAGATCGTCCATTCCTTCCCGTTTTTCCACCACGATCCCGGCGCAAATCCGTTCTAAAGGACGAGTTGAATCGTCCTTACGACCTCCCCCTTGGTTGGCCGTCTGTCATGCCCTGACCATAACCAGACCAGCCCCAGCATCAGCCCACACGTTCTCACATTCCTGACTCTCCTTGCACCTCCCCAGGACATCCCTGAGGCAGTACGCACCTCCCCAAGACAGTACCACCACCCCCTGAAAACGTCCGGACAACCATTCCGACACGCGTATGAAGCCCTCAGGACACCAGCCCCATTAAGTAGCAATCTCGATCGCCTGTCTCTCTCGATTATCTGCCTCATGCTCCCTAGGTTCTGATGTTCCCTTGTTCACTTCCCGTACCTATTTAAGTAGCTCCGCAACGTCCCCAAGCGCCAGCTTGGTATATTTTGAACACACACCCTTTTGCATAGGTCCAGTCCCTGTCCCTTTGTACCTGCTGACCATACGGATTTCTCTTTACTCTCTGTTTCATTACCTCTGTTTCTCTCAACTCTTGTCTATCGTCTCTGTGATCGTCTATACGACCCAATACATGCTTTTACTTTACGTCTAAGCAATCCGAGTGAGTTCCCGAGCTCCCTCGAACAATACTAAAGCTCCCCAACGCCTACCGCCTTGGTGTGCTAACCTCCCCAAACCTCCTCGAGCTCCCTAGCTATTCTATAGGCTTCAGGACCTCGATCTAGGTAACGTCGAAGCTACCCCTCACGTCGAACTAAATACTGCTTCTCCGTTACCACCTCCCACACTCGAGGACGTCCATCCTCAAGCCTAGCCCCCAGGGACCTACCCTCCCTGGCACATCCCTTCTCGGGAGCTTACCACCTCGAGACCCATCTATACATACGACCTACTCGATCCTATATTGACGTTCTAGCGAGTACAACTCCTACTACGCAATATAGTACGGTCCCGCACTCTTCCTTAACCTCCCTACGCCTTAGGGACCTCCCTGGACCTCCTAGGAATCCCTCAAGGGTCACCATCCCGTCGTTCCAGCCACTACTAGGTCATTCCTGTCCTCGGTCGCGGTTCCCGTAGCTCCCTTCGAGCTTCAGCCTGCTCCTAGCACGCTACAACATAAACCTCCACATACCAAAACCTACCCTAAGACCCATTTTGACCCAGGTCTTACATTATACCAAGCTCTCCCATCACCAAATGGACTCGTCGCGACGAAATGTCGGCGACGTCAACGGAACGACCTTCTAGTTCCAAAACCGAATCAAAGAAACAAAAGAGCGCCTTATCTCGTTGAAATGCGACACAAGCTCAAAAGTCAAACCAGGCTGCTAGCTCCACTGTCATCACGGTGGCAGCTGGTCAACGCCTGATGTCCATCCCAGAACAGTCGTTTGGGGATGAAACCGCCAGCAACATCCGGACCCCAGAGGGACGTCACAACCTGCCAGTAGCCCCATGGGAGGTTTCACATACTCCCCTACCTGGGGAACGAGAGGACCTCCCCCTGGACCGGTACCGCAGCTAGACATGGAGTCAGCTTCGAACGCGGGTGGAAGAGTCAGCAGTCAAGTAGCCGCTATCGAAAGGATACAAGGGGGGAGTACTGACCCTCTCACAGTACGACAACAGGAGAAACTTCCAGAGAGGAGGGTATCCCCTGCCGTATCCGAACAATCTCGGATGTCATCCCGGAGGTTACCAATGCCTCCAGTACAGTCCCTTAACCTTCCTCCCCCGAGACGAGGAAGTTCGCTCTCCAGTCTCCTGAAGAGCCCAGCTATGAACATGCCCAACTGGGAGCGTACACACGCAATACACCATAGCAGGACCAACTTCCCAGTACAACCCTTGTCCGAAATGACATTGCGTCTGGAAGACGTCATTCGAATTCAGGAGTGTATCCCGGAGGATGTAGCTATGGTCCTAAGGGAGGTATTGGAGTCAATGGGGATCGAAATATTGGGAGACGGTCTCGAATTCTCAGACCTATGAGTACAGTTCCTAACAGTGGGAACTCAACTGGAGATAGACCTCCCAGAGAAGGCCCAGCAGTGGCTGATGACCCCCGCGAACCGATCAGATTTTCTCTGGCTGTACAACGTCCTGTTGGACCCAGAGAGGATGTTGGAACTGTTAGAGGCAGAGGCACGTTACGGGCAATCGTTCCGAAACTCGAGGGGAATACTTCCCCTCCTCCCTCATACCCATGGAAGGGAGAAGGAATTCTGTGGCGAAGCAGGGCTACGTATATTGTACCAAGCCTCTAACTACAGATCAGGAGCCGTACGGTTTGAACCTCCCCCTTCAAGGGTTAACATACCGAACTACCAGGCGATCCAAATACTTCGGAATGCAAACCTAGTGGAAGCAGCAGCTAAAATCAATGAGGAAAGTAAGGAGGATGCTAACGCAATTGCTGCAAAAAATCGTAGACGCAGGAGATACACCATGGCTCACCTCCTGGCCCCAGTGGAGTCAATGCCTGATCAGGATAGTCCCGTCCGGGTCCGTAGCGGACAGACAGTATACACGTACACGCCCATGAGGCATATGCACCAGCTTCTGGTCAGGAGTGAGGAGTCCGAAGCGATGTTGTGTTCGCAGGAGACCCGACACCGGACGCTACTAGCGGAATCAGACACTCTGATGCTGTCGGAGGAACTTTCTGGATCGAATCTAGAAAGAGCTTTGGAATTCCGTCGCAGACTGGTCGCGGATAATCGGGGAACCTCGTATATGGTTCAATGCGAGCCAGAGAGTGTAGGGGAGTTCCCTCCGGAGCAATTTGACCAGAAAAGGCAGCTCCATGGATCTGATGGTCGTTTCCTGGCACAGAAACATTCATCACCC
The DNA here is from genome assembly GCF_021015755.1 of Lentinula edodes. Classification (NCBI taxonomy): domain Eukaryota; kingdom Fungi; phylum Basidiomycota; class Agaricomycetes; order Agaricales; family Omphalotaceae; genus Lentinula; species Lentinula edodes. The sequence continues at coordinate 966,156 of NW_025764313.1, forward strand.
AGAAATATCGAGGTTCCTGAACTCTTTAACCCCGGTAACACGGCCACGAGGAGCCCCCAGTTACGCTCTGGGACCTCCCCCACTGTACATGCCTTGGCTCAAAATTCGACTCCTCCCCCCAGAGTTAACCTGCAAACAAAACCGGTAACGCCAGTCTCGACACAGCGGTACCAGTTTGGGGAGGTAAGGATGGATGGTGCGCAACATTCATCATGGATCTACGGACAAGATTTGACAGCTCGGCTGGTTCCCAACCCTGTACACGTTCCTCCAAGACTGAGCAATCCATCAGTCATACCCTATCAAGGGTCGGTATCGATGCAATCCCACGCGGTGGGAGCGGAGAGTCAAAGGGATCCGAACCAACGAAGGATGTTGGTAGTGACATTCCAGGACCGAAAGGTCCGAATCTCAGCAGCCCTTGCGTCGGAAATTGTCTAACCAGGCGCCGAGGGAGGTACTGAGGAGCTAAGAAGGGGGGTAAACGGCGAAGAAATACACGAAGGAACTCTCCAACCACCTCCTGAAGCTCCTCAACAACCTCCTGAAGCTCCGCAACCACCTCCAGAAGTTCCTCAACAATCTCTGGAAGCTCCCCTTAGAGCTCCAAGGATGGGGGTGAAACTAGAGGAAGTAAAGGACGAAGAGTATGAGGCGAGTCAACCAGGTCCACACAAGTTATTCCCCTCGGACAAAGATCTGGGGCCAGACGACCCAATCCTTATGGGGATCAAAGAATGGTTAGCGTTTGCGAACGAAAGCACGGAAGAAGAGGTGGAGGAAATCCTCAAGGCTGGGCGATCCGCCATGGAGAAAGTAACCCCGAAACCAACGAAGGATTCAGAGGAGGCCTATCAAAAGTGGAAGAGTAGGGACACGGAGCGATCCTCCTCCTGGCCAGGAGCTAAGCAAAAAGTCCGGTGGAGGAAGAAAAGGAGGGAACATGGACCTTATCCCGACCTCCCCACCTTAGACATCGAAAGCCTGAACATACCCAAGATTCCTTCAAGGTCTGGTCTGACTCCCAAAGGTTCAATAAGACGCAACAACTTCCGAAGAAAGCAGCTCATAGCGGGTACCCATGTGGTGGAACGAAAATCGGATCCCACCATGCAAGGGAAACCCATCAGCTTAATAGGAGCAGCTGGAATGGATCGTCTACTGAGGGAGGGAACCCCAGCGTACTTCCTTCATATATCGCCCACGAAGGAGGAGTCCCCTACTGAAGAAATACTCCGGGCGAGTGGTAGCAACGACCCAGAAAGAGTGCAACAACCAAAGGATTCTGAGAATAGGAACCCTGGTCCGGAACAAGGGGGGGTCGTCAAGGAGCTTGATGAGGAAGTATCGAAGCGACAGGAGACAGAGGAGCTAAAGAAATCCATTCCCGTCCAATACCAGGACTACCTGGACGTATTCTCACCCGGAGAAGCAAGTCAGGGTAGCCCAGGGACATGAGTGGAAGACCGCATTCCGAACTCGGTATGGGTCATTTGAGTACCTGGTAATGCCCTTTGGGCTCACGAATGCCCCCTCCGCGTTTCAATTCTTCATGAATGAGATCTTTCACGATATGGTGGACGTCTGTGTGGTGATCTATCTGGACGACATACTGATTTACTCAGACGACGAGGAGTCCCATGTGGAGCACGTCAGGAAGGTCCTGGAATGATTACGGGCAAATCACCTCCACGCAAAGCCGGAGGAATGTGCGTTCCATGTCGACACCGTCGAGTACTTGGGGGTGATCATATCACCATTGGGAGTGTCCATGGACCCAGAGAAAGTGAAGGCAGTAATGGACTGGCCAAAACCAAGGACGGTGAAGGAACTCCAGGCGTTCCTCGGATTCGCAAACTTCTATAGGAGGTTCATAGACAACTACTCGGGAATCACCAAGGTGTTCACAAAGCTCCTCCGAAAAGATTCAGTGTGGAACTGGACCCCACAGTGTAGTAGTGCCTTCGAACTTCTGAAGTCAGCATTCTCCGAAGCCCCGGTTCTGGGACATTACAATCCGGACCTACCGGTAGTCCTCGAATGCGATGCCTCCGACTTGGCTATAGCAGGGATCCTATCACAGCTGGATCCTGAAACGGGGGAGATACATCCTATCGCCTTCCATGCACGATCAATGATCTCTGCAGAACTAAACTACGACATATACGATAAGGAGCTCCTAGCTATCGTGGACTGCTTCAAACAATGGAGGGCGTACTGCGAAGGATCCTATATACGTCCCAGACGTTGGGACTCTACGAAGGGAGGTCCTACAGTCATACCACGACCATAAACTAAGGGGACATCCGGGGGAGAAACGCACCAAGAAGCTCGTAAACCAGCTGTTCTTCTGGAAAGGACTGTCCAAAGACGTAAACTACTACGTGCGGAGCTGCCACTCGTGTCTGAGAGCCAAAGCCAGTCGCTCCAAACCATATGGGAACCTCCGCCCGTTACCAATTGGTCAACGACCTTGGTCCTCAATCTCCCTAGATCACATCACCCAGCTCCCAGCCACGGCGGGCCCAGAGAAATACGACGCCATCCTCGTAGTAGTCTGCCGACTCACCAAACAGGCCATATATGTTCCTTGTCATATGACAGATAATGCGGAGGACTTTGCCAATCTATTCATCACATACGTCTTCTCAAAGCATGGGATGCCCTCCGACATAACTTCAGACCGGGGCTCCCTCTTTGTGTCCCAATTCTGGAGGGAGCTCTGTAGAGCATTAGGAATCGAGTCCCGACTATCAACTGCGTATCACCCACAAACAGATGGACAAACGGAACGAGTAAACCAATCCGTGGAAGCGTACCTTCGAATCTATTGCTCCTACGACCAAGACGACTGGGACCTCCTCCTACCAATGGCCGAATTCGTATACAACAATACCCCAAATACGACGACAGGTGTCTCACCATTCTTCGCCAACAAGGGCTATCATCCAAAGTTGTCCATTACGCTGGTGCAGGTGCAGGGGGCGGAGGTCAATGAGTATGCGTCCAACCTCAAGGAGCTACATGCGTACCTCCAGAAACGAATCGGGGTAGCTAACAAGGTCTATGCGAAATACGCGGACCAAAAACGTCAGGAGGCCCCGGACTGGAAGGAGGGTGATCAAGTCTGGCTAAATATGGAGAACGTCAGGACTAGACGACCTATGAAGAAGCTAGACCACAAGTGGACAGGTCCCTATACAGTCTTGTCGAAAGTAGGAAGTCATGCCTACCGACTGGACCTCCCTGGGGACCTCCACAAGATTCACAATGTGTTCCATGTCGACAGGCTGAAACCTCACTTCCACGACAAATTCAAACGCCAGACCTCCCCGCCCCCCCCAATCTTCATAAAAGGGAAGACGGAGCATTTTGTTGAGGACATCCTTGAATCTAAACCCAAGAAGGGACGACCGGAGGAAGTGGAATACCTCGTAAAATGGGAGGGGTATAATGACGAGTTCAACTCTTGGGTAGGATGGGAAGGTATGGTGGGCTCGATCGAGCTCCTACGTAGCTGGCACAAACACCACCCGAGGAAACGCCAGCCATCGCGTCTGCAATGGGCTTCGTTGGAACGGGAAGCACGGGAAGATGAGGAGGAGGAGGGACCGGGAAGGTAGAAGGGAGTAGAGGGGGAACGAGAACAATGAAGACACGACGGGGACGACAACCCCATATTCACAACTATCTAACGACAACTTGCATTGGAGGGCTCACGAGACCTGAATGCACGACGATTTCACACAAGTACAAAGAATGTTCCCATTAATTAACGAAGAAAGTCAAAACAAACAAGAAGAAAGCGACAATTTTAAGGTAGAAAACAAATACAAAAAAGGATGGTTCGACAAGAACACTACAGGAAGAGGGGGAGACACTACAACGATTCCTCCTTAACGATACCCTGATCCGGCGCCAGGTCGACAACTTCCCCAACTTCCCCCGTCATAGAAACCCGAGCCACACAAGACTCCTCCGTTTCGTACAACTCATCATCGTCGCCAGTAAGGTCGATGGCTAGGTTGACGACGGATCCAAAGGGAGGGGGCAGAGTGGGGGAAGGAGGAGGAGGAGACGGGGAGGTCGGAGACTCCTGTTCAGGCAAAAACAGAGGGGGCGCCTCAGGAAGCTGCTCGACAGTTCCTTCGGCCAATGACTCAGTACCGGGCTCCACCGACGACATGGGAACTTGGGTATCCGTGCCAGACAAGGGAACGTCCGTGATGTGATGAATGTAGCGCAACATCAACTGCTCCCAATCCGCAGTCAGCTGGTCGACACTGGGAAGGGCAGGAACGAGATCATCCCACCTCCCAACGCCGTCGCTATGAGGGAGAGCTGTGGACAGTGCCAACATTCGCCTGTGAAGAGGAGGTTCGAGGGAGTTATCGGGGGGAGGGGCAAAACCCGCATGCTGAGCAGCCGTCAGGAAGGGACCGTCGTTGTCAAATCGGGAGTGTTCCGATACCAGGCGATAGAGACCCTCGTCCTCGTCCACAGCATTGTTGAAGAACCATTGGATGCTGCTAATGGACCGGACATAGAGATCCCCATGGACACCCCGAGCCGCCTGCATGTAATCCAACGCCAAATGTAAGTTGTGGGTAGCAACGTCAGGGTCTTCAGACTCCAGTCCACGACGGAGGAAGGCGACCACAGCTTCGATAATCGCCCCAATATAACGGTGGTGGTGGTGAAGGACGGTCGCGGGGTCGGAACGATGAAGGCGGTGAGCAAGAGTAGCAACACGGCGGAGGTCCTCGCAAGCCTTGTTAAGATCTCCTTCGAGCTGCGAAAGGGGGGGCAGGACAACTTCGTAATAACCCTCATCAGGGTACTCTTTGACCATTTGCTCAACAAAAGCGGCACGATTGCGGGCACGATGGACCTCCTCTTGCAATTCTTCCACCAGGCGACGTTGACGTGTTGCTAAAGCATTAGACTCGTCAACACGACCTTGTTGGTACAACAAGGTGGTCGTCAGCTGCGAACTCTTGCGAGTGGAGGAGGACAACTTCTCCACAGCGACCTTGCGCTCCCTAACAGCATCTCGAAGGTCCTCTTCCATCTTTCGGAAACGCTCCAAAATACTCTGAGGAGAAGAAATCAATCATGGCTTAAAAGAGAAAGAAAAACTAAGTACTCACTTGACCAGGGGTCCCCGGTAAGGCTCCATCCAAAGCGACGAACTGATCCAACATGTGTCGGTACTCCGTTTCGTGCTCTAGGACCTCATGGCGAGAAGAACGCAACTGCTCTACTTCTCGCTGTCGAGATTCGAGAGCATGGGAGGTATCCCGCAGGGCAGAGGTGAGGGAGGAATTCTCCCGCTGAGAATCAGCCAGCTGAGACTCCAGCAACTGAATGCGAGCCGCGAGACATTGATTTTCAGCACGGTAGGGATGAGCAGCAAGAGCGCGAGGAACCAGGGTGGGACGAGAAGCAGGAGGCATATTGGAGGAAAGGAGGTCCGGTCCTGCACCCTTTATAGAGGGGGGAACAATGGGTCGCTGAACCGAACCAGACTGAGCTTCAGCAACAGCCGCCAATCGAACCAAATTGCTGTGACCCTGCACTGGCAGGTCCCCGCTGGATACCTCCATTAAGGAAGGAGAGGCGCGAGGGGGAAGTGGAGTGGAAGTGGAAGCTGCCACCGACCGACCGGGAGGAACCACCAGTCGGACACGAAGGGGAGCCTCTTGAACTACCTCCTCCTCAGGGGACCTACGACGGGAACGCTTCTTGGAGGCGTCCTGCCGAACCCTTTTGATGGAAGGACCCGCCATAGGCATTGGAGAACGGTCGCGCTTACGTTTGGCAGCGACTACTGCCTCACCCTGTTGCAAGGCGAGGAACTCCTGCAACTCTTGCTGATCAGCATCAGCAGCATCCTGTTCGTCAAGCATGTTCAATTCGAGGAGGGCGGAGGTTGAAGAGGTGCGAGCATGAAGGGCAATGTCGTACTGACGCCAGACGCTCAGAGGAATACCCCACGTTGATTTATGTGCAGGAGTTCCGTGGAGCTCCAAAAACCTACGACTATATGCAAGATCCTGGTTGCAGCGACGAGCAAAGTACCGATACCGAAGGATCTTCCCCAGGCTACAAGTCTTCTTCGCAGAACAGCTTGTACATCGAGGGGAGTTCGGTAGAACCTTGCATTTGCCTGGGGATTTCGAACAGTTAGAGCAAGGGGAAGCTACCTCGGCCAAAAGAGGCCACAAAGAATCATCTTGACAGTAACTCGACAGCGGCTTGCCAGTATTAAAGACTGTCTCGAACAATTGAAGTTGTGGCCGAGACGGGAACTCGATAGTAAAGGCTAGTTGGTCCTGCTCGACCTCCCCATCGGAGTCAGGACCCGGGGAAGGTACTTCCCCCAAAGTGGTAAGGAGAGGCAAATGAGGAGATCAAGTGCGCAATCTGGAACGCTGATTAGGAGTAGACATTGCAGTTGAAGGAGTTTTGACTCGTAAAACTGAGGTGGGGGAAGAAGGGAAAAGAAAGCAGGTATCTGACGGACTTCAAACAAGAAAATTTTCGGGTACCACGTGAATGTCAGGTGACTTTCCAAGAAACGCAAAAACCCATCGCGAGGGCGCGAAGGGGTTACAAGGGGGGTAATGTCATGCCCTGACCATAACCAGACCAGCCCCAGCATCAGCCCACACGTTCTCACATTCCCGACTCTCCTTGCACCTCCCCAGGACATCCCTGAGGCAGTACACACCTCCCCAAGACAGTACCACCACCCCCTGAAAACGTCTGGACAACCATTCCGACACGCGTATGAAGCCCTCCGACACCAGCCCCATTAAGTACCAATCTCGATCGCCTGTCTCTCTCGATTATCTGCCTCATGCTTCCTAGGTTCTGATGTTCCCTTGTTCACTTCCCGTACCTATTTAAGTAGCTCCGCAACATCCCCAAGCGCCAGCTTGGTATATTTTGAACACACACCCTTTTGCATAGGTCCAGTCCCTGTCCCTTTGTACCTGCTGACCATACGGATTTCTCTTTACTCTCTGTTTCATTACCTCTGTTTCTCTCAACTCTTGTCTATCGTCTCTGTGATCGTCTATACGACCCAATACACGCTTTTACTTTACGTCTAAGCAATCCGAGTGAGTTCCCGAGCTCCCTCGAACAATACTAAAGCTCCCCAACGCCTACCGCCTTGGTGAGCTAACCTCCCCAAACCTCCTCGAGCTCCCTAGCTATTCTATAGGCTTCAGGACCTCGATCTAGGTAACGTCGAAGCTACCCCTCACGTCGAACTACATACTGCTTCTCCGTTACCACCTCCCACACTCGAGGATGTCTATCCTCAAGCCTAGCCCCCAGGGACCTACCCTCCCTGGCACATCCCTTCTCGGGAGCTTACCACCTCGAGACCCATCTATACATACGACCTACTCGATCCTATATTGACGTTCTAGCGAGTACAACTCCTACTACGCAATATAGTACGGTCCCGCACTCTTCCCTAACCTCCCTGGACCTCCTAGGAATCCCTCAAGGGTCACATATATAGCCAACCCTCCACAGCCTGGTTCCTTATCTTGACCTCTCTGTCATTATCTGGGACCAGGTATGTGCTTACTTATTATTACCTATGACTACGATACTCAATATATCTCTGTCATTATCTGGGACCAGCCTGCCGCCGTTCTGCTTAGTCGCTCCGCCTTGTTGCCTTGTCCAGTTGCTCCGCCTCACCATTCTGCTTAGTCGCTCCGCTTTCCCGCTCCGTTAGTCACTCCGCCTCTGCCGCTTCGTGACACTTCCCCCCAAGCTGCAGACGCCCTTTGTCGTCCCTCTTTCCAGTTGGACCTGTTTGGGAACCTCCCTGTCGCGGCTGGTTTCGGATTGGAGGTCCAAACGTCAGCTGGCTCTCTTTCCCTCTGCAAGGGGGACTTGTAAGGAGCTTCAGGTGCTAGTTCCAACCCGGGGAAGCGACTCAGCCATCCTTGCAACGCTTTTTCACCGTGGAGGTTCCTCAAACTCTCCGCTTGCGCACGTACAGCTCCGTCCAACTTCGTGAACACTCGGGTCCACTTGTCGTAGGATCGAGGTTCCTCCCTTCCGGTAACAACCTGTAGGGGCAACCAAGGAGCTACCCCTTTCTTGAGGTATGTTACCAGAGCCTCGTCGTTAAACCCGGTCAGAGGAGCGTATTCGTTGAAGCGAATGAAGAAGTTGGCGAAGCTTTCCTCCGGCATCTGCTTCATCCAGGCCAACCTCCTCCTTGCCTCGTCCGCCTCGTCGATGGGTCCGAATTTGGAACAGAACTCTTGTTTAAATTCTGTCCAGTCTTCGAGACAAGTGTACTCCCCCCTCAGTCGTTGCCGATTCAACGTGTCGAAGTGGGAGAGTGCTGCACCAGTGAGATGACTAGCTGCGGAAGCGCACTTGTCCTTTTCACGAGCATAAATGGTAGGACGCACTCCAAACATTCTTTCCAAACTGAGGACCCACGTCTTCCATGCAGACCGGTCGTCACCTGCGAAGCTTTTGATCTTACCGACGTCGAGCTTCGACTCAATGGTAATCCGATTTTTTTCTTCGTTGCTCTCCCACGTACTCCGTCCCTCGTTGGGAGGTCTAGGAGCTGCCTTACGGTGCCAACCTTGTCTTGGATCGTAGTACCAGGGTTGGTCCGGGTCATAGCGTGTTGGAGGTACTTCAGGAGCTCCAGTGGGGAGCTCTCCTCTGTCCTCCTCTCTCCTTCCACCATTCCTACTCGATTGGTTCTGTTCCCCCTCGTCGGAACCTTCCGAATTACTATCACCCGGTCCCCCGGAAGGTGGTGGAGGAGGAGGAGGCGGAGGTAGTGCCCCTCCCCCGCTCCTTCCTCCCTGTTCTCTTTGACCCTGTCCCCCTCGACTCAGAGGTCGTTCTCGATCTCTCGATTGACTAGAAAAATGTGGGGGAGGTCCTCTAGGAGGGGGGTTAAAACCGCCTTTGCCTCCTCCCTCGTTTTCCAACGCGTACGCTCCTCCTTCTGGTCTCCCATACTCCCCTAGTTCAGCTCTTTGCACTCGGGCTCCCCACTCGTGAATACGTCGTCGGTCCACACTCGGAGTATCCGGGATCTGTCCTGCTTGTTCTACCTGGGGGTTTCCATCCTTAGCTCCAGTAGGAGTGTTGCGGTTAAAGGATATTGGTTCCGTAGCTTGCCAGCTCCTTGGCTGGGGAACTACAGGAGAAGGACCCCCCCTCGTATATTCTCTCATTACCCTAGGTGCTCGCCCGGATAATCCCGCCGTGTTTCCTGTTTTGGAAAGGGGTCCTCCAGTGGGTACTTCCCCCGCTGTGAATCCTTTCTTTACCTCATGGAGTTGTTCCTGGAGCGTCTCAATGACCCGAGCCTGTTGTTGGATCATTGCTACCGACTCTTGAGAGCGTGCCGAGTCAACGGCCATGCCAGGTCAGTTCGTCTGAGCTCCAGTTACAAAGGGAGTTCCAAAAGGAGCTCCCTGCGGGGGTACCGCCGCTTCGTAAACTGCCAATGTTCTTCGTTGGTTCGGACCCCTTTGACTTTCTGCTCCCACTGCCTGAGACTGCATCGATACTGACCCTTGATAGGGTATGACTGATGGATTGCTCAGTCTTGGAGGAACGTGTACAGGGTTGGGAACCAGCCGAGCTGTCAGATCTTGTCCGGAGATCCGGGATGAATGTTGTGCGCCATCCATCCTTACCTCACCAAACTGGTATTGCTGCGTCGAAACTGGGGTTACCGGTTTTGTTTGCAGGTTAACTCTGGGGGGAGGAGTCGAATTTTGAATCAAGGCATGTACAGTGGGGGAGGTCCCCAAGTGTAACTGGGGGCTCCTCATGGCCGTGCTACTGGGGTTAAGGAATTCAGGAACCTCGATATTTCTGGGTGATGAATGTTTCTGTGCCAGGAAACGACCATCAGATCCATGGAGCTGCCTTTTCTGGTCAAATTGCTCCAGACAGAACTCCCCTACACTCTCTGGTTCGCATTGAACCATATACGAGGTTCCCTGATTATCTGCGACCAGTCTGCAACGGAATTTCAAGGCTCTTTCTAGATTCGATCCAGAAAGTTCCTCTGACAGCATCAGAGTGTCTGATTCCGCTAGTAGCGTCCGGTGTCGGGTCTCCTGCGAACACAACATCGCTTCGGACTCCTCACTCCTGACCAGAAGCTGGTGCATATGCCTCATGGGCGTGTACGTGTATACCGTCTGTCCGCTACGGACCCGGACGGGACTATCCTGATCAGGCATTGACTCCACTGGGGCCAGGAGGTGAGCCATGGTGTATCTCCTGCGTCTACGATTTTTTGCAGCAATTGCGTTAGCATCCTCCTTACTTTCCTCATTGATTTTAGCTGCTGCTTCCACTAGGTTTGCATTCCGAAGTATTTGGATCGCCTGGTAGTTCGGTATGTTAACCCTTGAAGGGGGAGGTTCAAACCGTACGGCTCCTGATCTGTAGTTAGAGGCTTGGTACAATATACGTAGCCCTGCTTCGCCACAGAATTCCTTCTCCCTTCCATGGGTATGAGGGAGGAGGGGAAGTATTCCCCTCGAGTTTCGGAACGATTGCCCGTAACGTGCCTCTGCCTCTAACAGTTCCAACATCCTCTCTGGGTCCAACAGGACGTTGTACAGCCAGAGAAAATCTGATCGGTTCGCGGGGGTCATCAGCCACTGCTGGGCCTTCTCTGGGAGGTCTATCTCCAGTTGAGTTCCCACTGTTAGGAACTGTACTCATAGGTCTGAGAATTCGAGACCGTCTCCCAATATTTCGATCCCCATTGACTCCAATACCTCCCTTAGGACCATAGCTACATCCTCCGGGATACACTCCTGAATTCGAATGACGTCTTCCAGACGCAATGTCATTTCGGACAAGGGTTGTACTGGGAAGTTGGTCCTGCTATGGTGTATTGCGTGTGTACGCTCCCAGTTGGGCATGTTCATAGCTGGGCTCTTCAGGAGACTGGAGAGCGAACTTCCTCGTCTCGGGGGAGGAAGGTTAAGGGACTGTACTGGAGGCATTGGTAACCTCCGGGATGACATCCGAGATTGTTCGGATACGGCAGGGGATACCCTCCTCTCTGGAAGTTTCTCCTGTTGTCGTACTGTGAGAGGGTCAGTACTCCCCCCTTGTATCCTTTCGATAGCGGCTACTTGACTGCTGACTCTTCCACCCGCGTTCGAAGCTGACTCCATGTCTAGCTGCGGTACCGGTCCAGGGGGAGGTCCTCTCGTTCCCCAGGTAGGGGAGTATGTGAAACCTCCCATGGGGCTACTGGCAGGTTGGGCGTAACCCATGGAGGTATACCTCCGTTGTGGTGGTCCCATCCCAGGTTCCACTGGAGGGGGTCCCTGAACCTCGGGTTGACGTCCCTCTGGGGTCCGGATGTTGCTGGCGGTTTCATCCCCAAACAACTGTTCTGGGATGGACATCAGGCGTTGACCAGCTGCCACCGTGATGACAGTGGAGCTAGCAGCCTGGTTTGACTTTTGAGCTTGTGTCGCATTTCAACGAGATAAGGCGCTCTTTTGTTTCTTTGATTCGGTTTTGGAACTAGAAGGTCGTTCCGTTGACGTCGCCGACATTTCGTCGCGACGAGTCCATTTGGTGATGGGAGAGCTTGGTATAATGTAAGACCTGGGTCAAAATGGGTCTTAGGGTAGGTTTTGGTATGTGGAGGTTTATGTTGTAGCGTGCTAGGAGCAGGCTGAAGCTCGAAGGGAGCTACGAGAACCGCGACCGAGGACGGGAATGACCTAGTAGTGGCTGGAACGACGGGATGGTGACCCTTGAGGGGTTCCTAGGAGGTCCAGGGAGGTCCCTAAGGCGTAGGGAGGTTAAGGAAGAGTGCGGGACCATACGATATTGCGTAGTAGGAGTTGTACTCGCTAGAACGTCAATATAGGATCAAGTAGGTCGTGTATGCAACTGGGTCTCGAGAGTGTAAGCTCCCGAGAAGGGATATGCCAGGGAGGGTAGGTCCCTGGGGGCTGGGCTTGAGGATGGACGTCCTCGAGTGTGGGAGGTGGTAACGGAGAAGCAATACGTAGTTCGACGTGAGGGGTAGCTTCGACGTTACCTAGATCGAGGTCCCGAAGCTTATGAAGTAGCTAGGGAGCTCTGGGAGGTTTGGGGAAAGGTAGCTCACCAAAGCGGGCAGGCGTTGGGGAGCTTTAGTAATGTTCGAGGGAGCTCGGGGACTCACTCGGAAGGCTTAGACTTGAAGTGAAAGTGTATATTTGATCGTATAGACGATCAGAGAGACAATAGACAGAAGTAGAGAGAAACAGAGGTAGAGAAACAGAGAGTTAAGAGAATTCCATATAGGTAGCAGGTACAAAGGGACAGGGACTGGACCTATGTAAAGGGTGTGTGTTCAAAATATACCAAGCTGGGGCTTGGGGACGTTGCGGAGCTACTTAAATAGGTACGGGAAGTGAACAAGGGAACATCAGAACCTAGGAAGCATGAGGCAGATAATCGAGGGAGAGTCAGGCGATCGAGATTGGTACTTAATGGGGCTGGTGTCGGAGGGCTTCGTACGCGTGTCGGAATGGTTGTCCGGACGTTTTCAGGGGGTGGTGGTACTGTCTTGGGGAGGTGCGTATTGCCTCAGGGATGTCCTGGGGAGGTGCAAGGAGAGTCGGGAATGTGAGAACGTGTGGGCTGATGCTGGGGCTGGTCTGGTTATGGTCAGGGCATGACAAATTCCTCCCTTACCACCGCCCTTCGCGATACCTCGCATGCCCTTGAGGCTAGGCAATGGGAGGTGGAGCAGCTGCGGAGCTCCAGCCAGGAATTTGTTCAAAACCAGGTGGAGTATCATCATATCATTGACCAGTTCCGTGCTTTGGACAGGGCCCTCCAAGGTTCACCTGATCAATTGAGTTGCAGTATAAGGTTCCCCTTGCTTCCTCTTGTCTGACCTTCTTTTTGCAGAGTCTTCTAGATCACTTCAAAATGGTGGAAAAAGAACAACTTTGAATTGCTAAGAAAGACCGGGATGTTGCTGCGGAGCAGTTATCCACCTCCTCTCGCAAGGTTTCTGAGTTGACTACTACCTTGCTGTATCAACAGGGTATTGTGGACGAGTCTAATGCCCTGGCCACTTGTCAACGTGTTCGTCTTGAGGAGCTTCAGGAGGAGGTTCACTGTTCTCATGGTCACGCCACTTTTGTGGAGCAGATGATCCAGGAGTATCCTGATGAAGGTTTCTACGAGGTGGTCCTCCCTCCCCTTTCCGAGCTCGAAGGGGAACTCGTTAATATTCGGGCAGACCTTCGTCGTGTTGCCACTCTCGCCCATTGTCTTTATTGTTCCGGTCCTGCTACCGTGCTTCACCACCACAATTGTTACATCAGTGCGATTATTGAAGCTGTAGTAGCTTTCATTCGTCATGGTCTAGACTCCGATGATCCCGATGTGGTAGCACATAACTTCCAGCTGGCCTTGGACTACATGCAATCGGCGCGAGGTATTCATGGGGACCTCCATATGTGATCCATCAGCAGCATCCAGTGGTTCTTCCATAACGCTGTCGACCAGGACGAGGGCCTCTACCACTTGGTGTTGGAACATTCTCAGTTTGACAACAATGGCCCCTTTTTAACAGCTTCTCAACACGCTGGTTTTGTTGCTCCTCCTCCCGACTCGTTGGAGCCTCCTCTTCACCGCCGCATGCTAGCTTTGTCAACGGCTCTTCCTCATCATGAAGGTGCTGGGCGATGGAACAATATCATCCCCGCGATCCCTAGTGACGACCAGTTGATGTTGCGGTACATTCACCACATCACCAATACCCCACTGCCTGCCCCAGACGTGCCAGTCCCCATGGTGGTGGAACTGGATGTCGATTCGTCAGATGCGGTTGTTGAACGACCTCTTGAAGAAACTGGGCCTCCTTCCTCTGTTGGCTCCTCCCTTCAAGTTCCACTGTTCCTGCCTGAGCAGGAGTCCCCTACCTCTCCTTCTCCTCCTCCCCCTTCTCCGGGTCTGCCCCCCCTTTTTGGTTCCATTGCCCCTTTATCCATAGATCTTACTGGCGATGATGACGAGTTGTATGAGACGGGGGTAGCTCCTATGGGTCCTGAGGCGAGGGAGGCGGAGGCTTCTGCCAGCAAGGGTCTCGTTAAGGAAGAACAGTTGTAGCCTTTTGTACTCAAGTATGTCGTAGTATGTCGTATTATCTTGTACCTCTGCTTCCTGTTTTTTTTTGTCTGTTGAAGAATAAATACCTTTTATTGTTTTTCTTATTTCTCCGTTTAGTGTGTGACTGTCGGAAGTGTGAAATTATAGTGTATTGCGGGGGTGCGTTTTGTTGTTAATTTGTCATTAGTATCATGGGGTTTGTTGTCCCTGTCGTGCTTTTGATTTCCCTCTCTTTTAGCCCTTGTACCCCCTTCCATCCTCTAACGTGTCTTCCTCATCTTCCCGTGCTTCCCGTTCCAGAAGGTCCCAGTGTGCCTGTAAGGGCCGTTGTTTCCTTGAGTGCGTGTTGTGCCAGTTCCGCAGCAGTTCTGTTGAACCCACCATACCTTCCCATTCTACCCAGGAGTTGAATTCATCACCGTACCCCTCCCATTTGACCAGGTATTTGATCTCTTCTGGCTGTCCCCTTATTGGTTTTGAGTCTAGGATGCTTTTGACCAAGTGTTCTGTCTTCCCTTTTATGAAGACTGGGGGAGGCGGGGAGGTCTGTCGTTTGAACTTGTTGTGGAAGTGAGGTTTCAGTCTGTCTACATGGAACACATTGTGAATTTTGTGGAGGTCCCCAGGGAGGTCCAATCGGTAAGCATGACTCCCTACTTTTGACAAGATTGTATAGGGACCTGTCCACTTGTGGTCTAGCTTCTTCATAGGTCGTCTAGTCCTGACGTTTTCCATATTCAACCAGACGTGGTCCCCCTCCTTCCAGTCCGGGGCCTCCCGGCGTTTTTGGTTCACGTACTTCGTATAGGCCTCATTAGCTACCCAAATTCATTCCTAGAGGTACGCATGTAGTTCCTTGAGGTTGGACACATATTCGTTGACCTCCGCTCCTTGTACTTGCTCCAGCGTAATAGACAACTTTGGATGATATCCCTTGTTGGCGAAGAACGGTGAGACACCCGTCGTTGTGTTTGGGGTGTTGCTGTATACGAATTCTGCTATCAGTAGGAGGAGGTCCCAGTCGTCCTGGTCATAGGAGCAATAGATCCAAAGGTATGCCTCCACAGATTGGTTTACTCGTTCCGTTTGTCCGGCTGTCTGGGGATGATATGCGGTAGACAGGCGGGATTTGATCCCTAGTGCTCTACAAAGCTCCCTCCAGAATTGAGACACGAATAGGGAGCCCCGGTCTGAAGTTATGTCGGAGGGTATCCCATGCTTTGAGAAGATGTGTGTTATGAATAGATTGGCAAAGTCCTCCGCATTATCCGTCATATGACAAGGAACGTATATGGCCTGTTTGGTGAGTCGGCAGACTACTACGAGAATGGCATCGTATTTCTCTGGACCTGCTGTGGCTGGGAGCTGGGTGATGTGGTTTAGGGAGATTGAGGACCAGGGTCGTTGACCAATTGGTAGTGGACAGAGGTTCCCATAAGGTTTGGAGCGACTGGCTTTGGCTCTCAGACATGGGTGGCAGCTCCGCACATAGTAATTCACGTCTTTAGACAGCCCTTTCCAGAAGAATAGCTGGTTTACTAGCTTCCTGGTGCATTTCTCCCCCGGGTGTCCCCTCAGTTTATGGTCATGGTACGGCTGTAGGACCTCCCTTCTTAGGGTCCCAGTGTCTGGGACATATATACAACCTCCCCTCTTTATCATCCCATCTTCCCAAACAAGGGATTCCTCCTCGTTACGTGCAATCCTCTTTAGTACTTTGATCATAGTCATGTCCTTTGGAGCTTCCCTTACTCGATTTACTAGTAGGTCCTCGTTCATGAGGATGGTAGCGGTCAGACGTTCTGGAGGTATGAGTACTTCCCTCCCCGCTAAGACTTGATCCCTTGGAGCTCCCTTCTTTGGGTACACGTCCGATCTTCAGGCGAGCGCATCCGGTAATGAGCTTGCCTCGTTTTTGTGTGAAAGAGAAAGGAAGGAATCTAATGGGCACTCCAACCAACCAATCTAATACACAATATGCAAGTTCACTGCTATCAAATTTATTTAATAGCAAGGGGTAGCGTTGGCAAAGGTTCCGCAAAGCTTTGAGAGCTAAGTAAGAAGCTTTGATCAATCAATTTGAATCGTTCTAAGGATTTGATATATTTCTTTGATCAAGGTAGATTCAGCACGAGTCGTGCTTTGGTTGTATTGATATGGGTATATCAAGAATTGGGGGGTTTGAATCAAAGTAAATTAAAACCGAAACACACAGACCCCTACGGAGGACTAGAACTATGTGCTGGCACAACCACACAGCGTGATTTGCCCTTAAGACCAACAACTGATCCTAAGTTCGAAGAATACCCAACAACTGAATATACTTCTCGCAGTCACAAGGAGCAGAACATGATGTTCCTATACTCACAAGTGCCGGGCCCGAATGGCTGCTAGCGAAGAGGTTTCACTCTGGCGGGAGTGTGTCTTTCCTTTTTACAGATTAGCACTGCAATGTCATCCCAAAATCACTTGTATTCCAGATACATCGGATCGCTATTTATACATACAGAGGATAGAATCGCACAGTACAATTAATTTAATACAATAAACGTTCAGAACTGCAAGGAAACTTCTACAATCGGTCAGATACTATTTAATTTGAATCTACAGGTCCTTATTTGGTCCGTATTGGTTCCAAGATTCTAGTATACCTCCAAACATAGGTAGGTACTCCGATATTCATTTAATTTAATTGTTTTTAGAGAATGACTCGAATGGTGTTTAACTGTCATCGCTGTTCAACACTTACTTCGATCGTTTGTCAACTCGTCCGGAGGCAAATCAGCTCTCCTCGATTCTAATCCTATCAATCTGATTCATCTGGATTAAACTAATTGCTTCTCTCTTTCAATAGACACCCATTGTGCCTATACTCTATCAAGGGAGTTACGCATAGTATTCATTTAATTGTATTCTTCAATATTTTCTATGTCAGGACTCTTTGACATTCATTTGATATGTCTTCGGAGCCTTGCAGTACTTCGATCGTTCTTCTAGTTATTTTCCTCAACCATGCAACTTGATTGGTCTATTAGACTAAATCGCAGTCTTTTTAGATTAATGCATGATCTCGTTCTAGAAGGAGTATTTGATAATTCCTGAGTTCTAGAAAGTCATTTCAAGTCAATCCTCGGCTCATGGTCACTTGAGTAAGTTCTTCCAAACTCCTGCCAGTGTAAGGTCCAATAAGAATACCCTTGGTATGTCATATGTGAATGGTCATCCTTCGGATGTAGTCCGAGTCTGGCATAATCCTGTTTGACAAACAGGTAGACTGCTATCCGAAGGTAGTATCGGGGATGGGTAAACTAACCAACTTGTGGTAGTATGGGTATATGGTCCCTTCAACTTATTAGACTGATTCAGTATTGACTTTGACTGTCGATCTGGGTCTCAATTACAGTCCTCTCGATACGGATCTATGCGTGAAAATGTCACAATTCACCGCATAGATGTCTAGCCAAAATTTAGGCATGTCACCATGCTTTCACTTGCAAACGCGAGCCATTCGTTGATCCCCATAAGGATTGGGTCATCTGGTCCTAGATCTTTTTCTGAGGGGAATAACTCGTGTGGACCTGATTGTCTTGCCTTGTACTCCTCGTCCTTCACTTCCTCTAGTTTCACCCTCGTCCTTGGAGCTTTAAGAGGAGCTTTAGGAGGTTGTCGAGGAGCTTCTGGGGGTTGTTGCAGAGCTTCAGGAGGTTGTTGAGGAGCTTCAGGAGGTGGTTGGAGAGTTCCTTCATGGATTTCCTCGCCATTTACCCCCCTTCCTAGCTCCTCAGTACCTCCCTCGGTGCCTGGTTGGACAATTTCCGATGCAAGGGCTGCTGAGATTCGGACGTTTCGGTCCTGGAACGTCAGGCAAAGTTCCTTCCAGTCAATTACTGGGTTGTGCATGCGTAGCCACGGTAGTCCTAGCACAATTGGAGCCATGGGGTGTAATTGAGTTACTAGGAACTCCACCTTGTGAATTGTTCCATCCGCAAAGCTGATCTGTTCAGTGTAGGTCTGAGTTATCAATCCTGTGGAGGTAGGTTGCCCATCAAACAGCTCCAAAGGGATGCTGTTCGTTAAGTCAACCAAATTTTCGGGGTGTCACATAGCGACAGTTTTGTCTATGAAGCACCTAGTTCCTCCACTATCCACTAGTGGGGCGTATTCTTTGTCTTCATCAAGGTCAGAGAACGGAAAGCATGTAAGGATGATGAAGGAATTATAGGATTGGGATGTGAGACGAGCTGGCTGACTCCCTGCGAGTGCAGCTCTTATTGTGGTAGGCAAAGTTGTTGCGGGACTTCGCAGTTCGCCCTGTTCTACCTCGAAGCCCCCTTCCCATTTCCCACTTCGTCCAACAGTTCCTGCTCACCTTCCTTTGGTGAGTCTAGGATGTGGATGTTCCAGATGTCGTCCTCTCCATCCCGTTCCTCCACTACAATCCCGGCACGAATTCATTCTAAAGGACGAGTTGAATCGTCCTTACGGCCTCCCCCTTGGTTGTTTGTCCCTCTTCCTCAAGTTGAATCAGCCTTGGACGCTCTTTCTGAGCTTCCTTGATCCTCCACTGGTCGTTCCAGTGATTCTGGATTAGGACAGTCCTTTGCCTAGTGCTCCTTTCATCCACAACGCATGCAGAGCTCCTGTCTTTGTCTTCTCCACTTCTCCGCTCTTTCTTCGGGAGTCCATTTCCTCCCGGTATCAGTAACTCCTGCCCAAAGGACCGCTTTGGTCCATTCTCCTCCGTCCCTACAGTGGCAGCAGTCCTCCTCTTCCCCTCGACCTTTGTTTTCATGGTTTTCCTCTTCCCCCCCGCTGCGGAAGCTCTTTGTCGTCCTTCTTTCCAGTTGGACCTATTTGGAACCTCCCTGTCACAGCTGGTTTGGGGTTGGAGGTCCAGACGTCAGCTGGATCTTGTTCCCTACGCAAGGGGGATTCATAAGGAGCTTTGGGTGCTAGTTCCAACCCGGGAAAGCGACTCAGCCATCCTTGCAGTGTTTTTTCACCGTGGAGGTTCCTCAAACTCTCCGCTTGCGTACGTACAGCTCCATCCAACTTCGTGAACACTCGAGTCCACTCGTCGTAGGATCGAGGTTCTTCCCTTCCGGTAACAACCTGTAGAGGCAACCAGGGAGCTACCCCTTTCTTGAGGTATGTCACCAGGGCCTCATCGTTAAATCCGGTCAGAGGGGTGTATTCGTTGAAGCAAATGAAGAAGTTGGCGAAGCTTTTCTCCGGCATTTGCTTCATCCAGGCCAATCTCCTCCTTGCCTCATCCACCTCATCGATGGGTCTGAATTTGGAACCAAATTCTTGTTTGAACTCCATCCAGTCTTTGAGACAGGTGTACTCCCCCCTCAGTCATTGCCAATTCAACGTGTCAAAGTGGGAGAGTGCTGCACCAGTGAGATGGCTGGCTGCCGAAGCGCACTTGTCCTTTTCACGAGCGTAAATGGTAGGACATACTCCAAACATCCTTTCCAAACTGAGGACCCACGTCTTCCATGCAGAACGGTCATCACCTGCGAAGCTTTCGATTTTACTGACGTGGAGTTTCGACTCGATAGTGATTTGATTTTTCTCTTCGTTGCTCTCCCAAGTGTTCCGTCCTTCATTGGGGGTCCTAGGAGCTGCTTTATGATGCCAACCTTGTCTGGGATCATAGTACCAGGGTTGGTCCGGGTCATAGCGAGTTGGAGGTACTTCAGGAGCTCCAGTGGGAAGCTCCACTCCATCCTCACCGTTCCTACCCCCGTTCCTACTTGACTGGGTGTGTTCCCCTTTGTTGGACCCTTTGGAATCATTATCACTCGGTCCCCCTGAAGGTGGTGGAGGGGGAGCTCCTCCGCCACTTCTTTCCTCCTGCCTCCTTTGATCCCGTCCCCCTTGGCTCAGAGGTCTTTCTCGATTCCTCCCTTGACTTGAAAGGTGTGGGGGAGGTTCTCTATCAGGGGGTCGAAACCCTCCCCTACCTCCTCCACTTGCAGCTACTCCACCGTCCTCTAGTGCGTACCTTCCTCCCTCCGGTCTCACATACTCCCCGAGCTCTGCTCTTTGCACACGAGCTCCCCATTCCTGAATACACCTCCTATCCACACTCGGGGTGGCAGGTAGCGGGGCTGTTTGTCCCTCCTGAGGGTTCCCTTCCCTAACTCCCATAGGAGTTCGTCTGGTAAAAGATATTGGCTCCGTAGCTTGCCAGCTTCTTGGCTGGGGAACTACAGGAGAGGGACCCCCCCTCGTGTCCTCTATCATTACCATGGGCGCTTGCCCGAATACTCCTGCCATGTTTCCTGTTTTGGGAATAGGTCCACCAGTCGGTATTCCCCCCGCTGCGAATCCTTTCCTTACTTCACGGAGTTGTTCCTGAAGCATCTCAATGACTCGAGCCTGTTGTTGGATCATTACTACCGACTCTTGAGAGCGTGCCGAGTCGACGGCCATGCCAGGTCAGTTCGTCTGAGCTCCAGTTACAAAGGGAGTTCCAAAAGGAGCTCCCTGCGGGGGTACCGCCGCTTCGTAAACTGCCAATGTTCTTCGTTGGTTCGGACCCCTTTGACTTTCTGCTCCCACTGCCTGAGACTGCATCGATACTGACCCTTGATAGGGTATGACTGATGGATTGCTCAGTCTTGGAGGAACGTGTACAGGGTTGGGAACCAGCCGAGCTGTCAGATCTTGTCCGGAGATCCGGGATGAATGTTGTGCGCCATCCATCCTTACCTCACCAAACTGGTATTGCTGCGTCGAAACTGGGGTTACCGGTTTTGTTTGCAGGTTAACTCTGGGGGGAGGAGTCGAATTTTGAATCAAGGCATGTACAGTGGGGGAGGTCCCCAAGTGTAACTGGGGGCTCCTCATGGCCGTGCTACTGGGGTTAAGGAATTCAGGAACCTCGATATTTCTGGGTGATGAATGTTTCTGTGCCAGGAAACGACCATCAGATCCATGGAGCTGCCTTTTCTGGTCAAATTGCTCCAGACAGAACTCCCCTACACTCTCTGGTTCGCATTGAACCATATACGAGGTTCCCTGATTATCTGCGACCAGTCTGCAACGGAATTTCAAGGCTCTTTCTAGATTCGATCCAGAAAGTTCCTCTGACAGCATCAGAGTGTCTGATTCCACTAGTAACGTCCGGTGTCGGGTCTCCTGCGAACACAACATCGCTTCAGACTCCTCACTCCTCACCAGAAGCTGGTGCATATGCCTCATGGGCATGTATGTGTACACCGTCTGTCTGCTACGGACCCGGACAGGACTATCCTGATCAGGCATTGACTCCACTGGGGCCAGGAGGTGAGCCGTGGTGTATCTCCTGCATCTACAATTTTTTGCAGCGATTGCGTTGACATCCTTGTTGCTTTCTTCATCAATTTTCGCAGCCGCCGCCACTAGGTTTGCATTCCAAAGTATTTGGATCGCCTGGTAGTTCAGGATATTAACCCTCGAAGGGGGAGGTTCAAATTGTATGGCTCCTGATCTGTAGTTAGATGCTCGGTACAATATACATAGCCCCGCTTCACCACAGAATTCCTTCTCCCTTCCATGGGTATGAGGGAGGAGGGGAAGTATTCCCCTCGAGTTGTTTCGGAACAATCGCCCGTAACGTGCCTCTGCCTCCAACAATTCCAACAGGACGTTGTACAACCAGAGAAAGTCTGATCAGTTTGCTGGGGTCATTAGCCACTGCTGGGCCTTCTCTGGGAGGTCTATCTCCAGTTGAGTTCCCACTGTTAGGAACTGTACTCGTAAGTCTGAGAATTCGAGACTGTCTCCCAATATTTCGATCCCCATCGACTCCAATACCTCCCTTAAGACCATAGCTACATCCTCCGGGATACACTCCTGAATTCGAATGATGTCTTCCAGACGCAATGTCATTTCAGACAACAGTTGTACTGGGAAGTTGGTCCTGCTATGATGTATTGTGTGTGTATGCTCCCAGTTGGGCGTATTCATAGCTGGGCTCTTCAGGAGACTGGAGAGCGAACTTCCTCGTCTCGGGGGAGGAAGGTTAAGGGACTGTACTGGAGGAGTCGGTAACCTCCAGGATGACATCCGAGACTGTTCGGATACGGCAGGTGATACCCTCCTCTCTGGAAGTTTCTCCTGTTGTTGTACTGTAAGAGGATCTGTATTCTCCCCTTGTATCCTTTCGATAGCGGCTACTTGGCCGCTGACTCTTCCACCCACGTTCGAAGCTGACTCCATGTCTAGCTGCAGTACCGGTCCAGGGGGAGGTCCTCTCATTCCCCAGGTAGGGGAGTATGCAAAACCTCCCATGGGACTACTGGCAGGTTGTGTGTAACTCATGGAGGTATACCTCCGTTGTGGTGGTCCCATCCCAGGTTCCACTGGAAGGGGCTCCTGTACCGCAGGTTGACATCCCTTGGGGGTCCGGACGTTGCTAGCGGTTTCATCCCCAAACAACTGTTCTGGGATGGACATCAGCCGTTGTCCAGCTGCCACCGTGATGACAGTGGAGCTAGCAGCCTGGTTCGACTTTTGAGCTTGTGTTGTGTTTCCACGAGATAAGGCGCTCTTTTGTTTCTTCAATTTGAGTTTGGAACTAGAAGGTTGTTCCGTTGACGTCGCAGACATTTTGTCGCAACGAGTCCGTTCGGTGACAGGAGAGCTTGGTATAATGTAAGACCTGGGTCAGAATAGGTCTTAGGGTAGGTTTTGGTATGAGGGGTTTATGTGGTAGCGTGCTAAGAGCAGGCTGGAGCTCGAAGGGAGCTACAGAAACCACGACCAAGGACGGGAATGACCTAGTAGTGGATGGGATTGAGAGATGTGACCCTTGAAGGGGTTCCTGGAACGTCCAGGGAGGTCCCTAAGGCGTAGGTAAAGGGGGTAGAGGTATGGAACCTAGTGGCGTTGCATAGGAGGAGTTGTACTCACTAGAATGTCAACATAAGATCAAATAGGTCATAGAGAGAATAGGTCTTGAGTGTATAAGCTCCTGAGAAAGTATATGCCCGGGAACTGGGGGTTAGAGGAGGACGTCCTCGAGTGTTGGAGGTGGTAATGGAGAAGCGACACGTAGTTCGACGTAGGGTAGCTTCGACGTTACTTAGATTGAGGTCCCAGAGCTTGTGGAGCAATTGGGGAGCTCAAGGAGGTTTTGGGGAGGTTAGCTCACAAAGGCGTTAGGCGCTGGGGAGCTTTAGTATTGTTCGAGGGAGCTCGGGGACTCACTCAGATTGCTTAGACATGAAGTAAAAGCGTGTATTGGATCGTATAGACGATTGTAGAGACAATAGACAAGAGTTGAGAGAAACAGAGATAAAGAAACAGAGAGTAAAGAGAAATCTGTATGGTTAGCAGGTACAAAGGGACAGGGACTGGACCTATGCAAAAGGGTGTGTGTTCAAAATATACCAAGCTGGGGCTTGGGGACGTTGCAGTACTACTTAAATAGGTACGGGAAGTGAACAAGGGAGCATTGGGGAATCTGGTATGTGTGAGGTAGCTGTTAAGATCATGTACACCGTGTAACCGTGCCAGAGGCCACAAGGTGTCTAAGAGCGGGAGGTCAAGTGGGACAGTGGTGAAGTTATTAACAACACCGCCGTTACGCTGTTAGTCCCCGGAGATCGAGAGTATAGAAGGGAGGAGCTAAGTAGCAGCCAAGTTGGAGCGGCGGTAACACCAGTGATGAGGAGCGAACCAAAGAAAGTCTAAGTCCTAAGGTAGAGTAGACGTACTTCAAGGTGTTGAGCCTGAAGACTTAGAGAAGAGCTAAGTTGGAAGGGAGATCTAAGTTGATAATTAAACTGAGGAACTACAGTAGCGTACAGGCAGTATTTATATCTACGGAGCGGCGCATTGGTGCGGAGCGCTAGACTAACTACTAGGAGCTATACGTGTTGTACCTGCAGGGTAAAGTAAAAGACAATAAGGAGGGACTAGAACAAAAGGGTATGTGTAGCAAGAAAAAACAATAAGGAGAGATTACAATAAGAGGTGGATCTTCAGAGTACCGAGCAGCGGAATGGAGGCCCAAGGCATGGACGTGACAGTAACTGATCGAGATTAGGGCTAAATGGGGTTTGCTGCGGCGGAAGGGTCTATGGAATAATGTACCATGGGAACCCGGGGTGTATTGTCGAGGCTGGGTTGAGGCGGGGAAGCTTATGGAGGACCCAGGAGGTCCTGGGGCGAATGAAGCAGTCCCATGGGGAGCTAAAATGATGGGAGGGAGGTTCTTCGGGGTCGGTCAGGGCATGACACCTCCTTCCTTTTCTCCTCCTCGGCTACCTTCCTTGCAGCTTCCTCTTCTGCCCTCTTCTTCTTCACTGCTGCCTCTGCCTTCCTCTTCTTCACCCTCTGCACCATTGCTAGGGCTCTCCTCATTATTTCCTCCTCATCCTGGTCATTGTCCTCGCCACTGGCAGTCCTGGGAGTGGGCAAAGTTGCGGGCAGGTTAGAAGGTCCAGCAGCAGGACTGGAGCAAGTGTTGGTGGTGGTGGTGATTGTTCGACTAGCAGACATTTTGGACTTAGAAGTTTTCCGGGGAAAAGTTAGGCCCACAGCAGTAAAATCCTGGCCCTTTTATAGGGACAAAATGGCACATGGACCAGCTAAAATTTTTCTTCAAGTTGTGTTTGGTTTACAGTGACAGAAAATTTTTTTCTTGACTAATAATTATTGATGGGATCAATTTCGGTCTGTTTGGTCTTATGGTCTTATCAGCTTTCAAGGGCTCAAGCCTAAGAGGGGGATACTGTCAAGTCCATGCCTCGGTGCCCCACTCCAATGCTCAGTATTCTGAGATCTATCATTGATTATAATCTCCTCCTTATTGTTCTTTCTCGCTACACATTCCCTTTCCACCTAGGTTCTCCCTTATTGTTTTATCCTTTCTCTTATTGTCTTATTTTCTACCCTGCAGGTACTGTCACAAAGCAGCAGCGGCAGAATGACTAAGCAGACA
Organism: Lentinula edodes; assembly: GCF_021015755.1. NCBI lineage: Eukaryota > Fungi > Basidiomycota > Agaricomycetes > Agaricales > Omphalotaceae > Lentinula > Lentinula edodes. Next base: position 991,261 of record NW_025764313.1, read on the forward strand.
AGGAGGTGGAGCGACTGAGCAGAGTGGTAATGTGGAGCGACTAAGCAGAGCAGAGACGGACTGGTCCCAAGATCATGACAGAGATATATTGAGTATCATAATCATAGGAAATAATAAGTAACACATACCTGGTCCCAAGATAATGACAGAGAGGTCAAGATAAGGGACCAGGCTGTGGGGGTTTGGCTATTTATACATAATCTGATCTGTGAAAAATGATGATGTAATGCTGTACAGTTTAGGAACAAGGAAGGTGGCGGAAGCCAGTAGAAGGAGAAGGGTAACAGGTGGATCGGTAATCAATGATGGGGGTCAGGTGGATCAGTAATCGATGGGATTTGATAGTGATGTAATTGTACAAGTAAAGGGGTCGAAACAGTGAGAAAAGGAAAATGACAGGGGCTACGTACTTCATGACAGGTACTACACATATAGCTCCTAGTAGTTAGACTGGCGCTCTGCCCCGATGCACCGATCCATATGTATGAATACTGTCTGTACAATACTGTAGTTCCTCAGTTTAATTATCAACTTAGATTATCCTCTTAACCTCATTGACTTGAGACTTCCCTTGTGCTCTGGTCTCTCTTTAGTCTTCAGGCTTATTGCCTTGAAGTTTTCCTTACTCTAACCTCAGGACTTCAACGTCCTTTGGTTTGCTCCTCATCATCAGCATTACCGCTGTTCTGTCATGCCTCAACCTGTTAGCCATAGCTCCCTTTCTCTACCACTGCCTTGCGTTCGAGCCTGACCCCTAACTCCCCAATTGATCTGCATATGCCTCCACCTAAAACCCCCTAATTGCTCCGCAACATCCCCCACCATTCCTCCGCTGACCTCCCAAAGTAACCAAACATCCTGACGGCTCCCCCAACATGCATAGGGAACCTGCTCATAACCAATTCATTAGGTACTAATCTCGATTACCTGCCTCATGTTCCCCAGATTCCTGGATGTTCCCTTGTTTACTTCCCGTACCTATTTAAGTAGTATCGCAACATCCCCAAGCCCCAGCTTGATATATTTTGAACACACACCCTTTTACATAGTACCTGCTAACCATATGGATTTCTCTTTACTCTCTGTTTCTCTACCTCAGTTTCTCTTTACTCTCGCCTGCTTGTCTCTACGATTGTCTGTACGATCCAATATACGCTCTTACTTCACATCTAAGCAATCCAAGTGAGTCCCCGAGCTCCCTCAAACAATACTAAAGCTCCCCAACGCCTACCGCCTTGGTGAGCTAACCTTCCCAAAACCTCCTCGAGCTCCCCAACTGCTCCTCAAGCTCTGGGACCTCGATCTAGGTAATGTTGAAGCTACCCCTTATGTCGGACTATGTACCGCTTCTCCGTTACAACCCCCAACACCCGAGGACATTCACCTCTAAGCCCCAGTTCCCAGGCGTATATCTTCTCAGGAGCTTACACGCTCGAGACCAACCTCAACTATGACCTATTCTATCTTACGTTGACGTCCTAGCAAGTACAACTCCTACTATGCAACACTACTAGATTCCCGTTACTTCTACCTCCCCTCCCTACACCTTAGGAACCTCCCTGGACCTTATAGAAACCCCTTGTTAAGATCATGTACACCGTGTAACCGTGCCAAGGCCACAGGGTGTCTAAGTGCGGAAGACGAATGGGACAGTAGTGAAGTTATTAACAACACCGCCGTTACGCCGTTAGTCCCCGGAGAGCGAGAGTAGAGAGAGAGGAGCTAAGTAGCAGCCAGGTCGGAGCGGCGGTATCGCCGATGACGAGGAGCGGACCAGAGAACGTCAAAGTCCTAAGGTCGAGGAGAACGTACTTCGAGGCGTTGAGCCTGAAGACTTAGAGAAGAGTTAAGTTGAGAAGGGAGATCTAAGTTGATAATTAAACTGAGGAACTACAGTAGCGTACAGGCAGTATTTATATCTACGGAACGGCGCATCGGTGCGGAGCGCTAGACTAACTACTAGGAGCTATACGAGTAGTACCTGCAGGGTAGAGTAAAAGACAATAAGGAGAGACTAGCACGAAAGAGTAAAAGACAATAATGAGAGACTAGAACGAAAGGATATGTGTAGCGAGAAAGAACAATAGGAAGAGATTACAATAAGAGCAGATCTTCGGAATACCGAGCGGCGGAATGGAGGCCCGCGGCATGGACTTGACAGTATCCCCCTCTTAGGCTTGAGCCCTCGAAAGCCATTAATACCGGTGGTTGGTTAGTCACCAAAGGAAAATTTTAAAAGCCGTCAGCATCGGGCATTTGGTCCATCAGTCAGCAGGAAAATTTTCAAAAGCCGTTAGTACCGGGAATTGGCGTTAGTCATCAGTGAAAATTTTCGGTTCACCGTACACCAAGTACAATCCGAAGGAAAATTTTCGCTGGTCCGTGCGCAGTTTTTTGTCCTATAAAAGGCCCAGGGTTTTGCCGCTGAGGCCCTAACTTTTCCAAAAAACCTAAGTCCTCCAGCATGTCGACCAGCCGTACCACCACCAGCACCATCACTCAAAAATCTCCGACCGCCGGACCCTCGAGGTCACGGCCTGCTCCTCCGCCGCCCATCGATCTCACCGTCCCCAAGGAGCCTCGAGAAGACGACGACGAAGAAGTGGAGGAAGACGATGATGAGGCAATCCGGCGGGCAGAGGAGAAGGTCCGTCGGATGAAGGCCAGGAAGGCGGCGGCGGCGGCGAGGAAGGCCGCAGAAGAAAAAGCTGCCAGAGCGGCGGCGGCGAGGGAGAAGGCAGCGCAGGAGGCGCGAGAGCGGGCTCGTCGAGCCCAACAACAAGAGGAGGAGGCTGATGGCCGCAGCGGCGACAGCTCGGAGTCAGAGGGGGACCTCCCCAAGTGAGGCGTCAGTCTCGCCGCGGAGACCCGTGGTTGAGATCACGAAAAAGAGTAAGGGAAAAGGCAAGGCTAAGGCCCAGGTGCGTTTTTCTCTTATTATAACTCGGTAATTGTCTGACCTCTCCCTGCTAGCCCGTGGATGAAGACCCGGACGACGGCGACGATGGCGACGACGACGATGAAAAGGAACCCTGCGAGCGATGCAGGACAAAGAAGATCTCTTGCCAGATGCAGGCTGGCAAGAGAAGTTCCATCATCTGTAAACCCTGCCATGATGCGAAAGTACGGTGTTCGTACTCCGGACGGCCGTCCACGGTGAAGCGAGAAGGTGGCTCGAATCCGACCGGTGAGCGCCTGGCAGTACTGGAAAGCCAGGTAGCGCAGTTGTTGGCGGATAACCGACAACTCCGGGATGGTCAGGTGAAGGCGAATACCTACCATCGCCATTTCAACCGCAAGCTAGACTGGTTGATCACTGACGCCGCGAGGAGGAGGAGAACACCCCCGGAACTACCGGAAGCCGGCCCGTCGGGATTGTCAAAGAAGCGGAGAAGGGTCATGGACAGTGACGAGGAAGAGGAGCGGGGTAGGGAGCTGGAGATGGAGGAAGATGGGGAAGGAGAGGAGGAAGAAGGAGGAGGAATGGAGGCAGAGGGAGAAGGGGAGGCGCCGGCGCCGACGGCGGCGACATCGGAGAAAGGGAAAGGGAAAGGGAAGGAAATAGTAGAGTAGTGTACTACGGACATCGGACATCTTCTTGTGGTCTTCTTGTCGTCCTGCCCTGTTTGTATAATTTTTTGGACTTGTATATACAAAAAATGTGTTAAGGTCATGTACACCGTGTAACCGTGCCAAGGCCACAGGGTGTCTAAGTGCGGAAGACGAATGGGACAGTAGTGAAGTTATTAACAACACCGCCGTTACGCCGTTAGTCCCCGGAGAGCGAGAGTAGAGAGAGAGGAGCTAAGTAGCAGCCAGGTCGGAGCGGCGGTATCGCCGATGACGAGGAGCGAACCAGAGAACGTCAAAGTCCTAAGGTCGAGGAGAACGTACTTCGAGGCGTTGAGCCTGAAGACTTAGAGAAGAGTTAAGTTGAGAAGGGAGATCTAAGTTGATCTAAGTTGATAATTAAACTGAGGAACTACAGTAGCGTACAGGCAGTATTTATATCTACGGAACGGCGCATCGGTGCGGAGCGCCAGACTAACTACTAGGAGCTATACGAGTAGTACCTGCAGGGTAGAGTAAAAGACAATAAGGAGAGACTAGAACGAAAGAGTAAAAGACAATAATGAGAGACTAGGACGAAAGGATATGTGTAGCGAGAAAGAACAATAGGGAGAGATTACAATAAGAGCAGATCTTCGGGGTACCGAGCGGCGGAATGGAAGCCCGCGGCATGGACTTGACAGTATCCCCCTCTTAGGCTTGAGCCCTCGAAAGCCATTAATACCGGTAGTTGGTTAGTCACCAAGGAAAATTTTAAAGGCCGTCAGGATCGGGGATTTGGCCTATCAGTCAGCAGGAAAATTTTCGAAAGCCGTTGGTACCGGGAAATGGCGTTAGTCATCAGTGAAAATTTTCGGTTCACCGTACACCAAGTACAATTCGAAGGAAAATTTTCGCTGGTCCGTGCGCCGTTTTGCCGTATAAAAGGCCCAGAGTTTCGCCAATAAGACCCAAGTCACCAAAACTTCTAAGTCCAAAATGTCCGCTAGCCGCACTACTACAACCACTATTTCTGCTACTGCCGGCCCTTCGCGGTCACGCCCCGTTCCACCGCCACCACCACCACCACCATCCGACTCCGCCGCTCAAGAGGAGGAGGACCTCGAGGACGAAGACGAGGACGAAATTATCAGGAGGGCGCATGCACGAGTGGAGCGGGTGAGAGCGAGGAAGGCGGCGGAGGCCGCTAGGAAGAAAGCTGAGGAGGAGGCTGCAAGGGCGGCAGCGGAGAGAAAGAGGAAGGCGCAGGAGGCGCGAGAGCAGGCCCGCCGGGCGCAGCAACAGCAGGAGGAGGTGACTGAGAGGAGGAGGCTGTTGGCCGCGGCGGCGACAGCTAGGAGTCAACGGGGTACCTCTCCCAGTGAGGTGTCGGCTTCACCGCGGCGTCCCGTGGTGGAGATTCGGAGGACGAAGAGTAAGGGTAAGGGCAAGGCAAGGGCAGAGGTATGTGTTCTTATCTTATCAATTTCGCTAGTACTAACCTGAAAATTCTTCAGCCGGTCGGCGGGGACCCCGATGATGGGGATGAGGGCGACGACGACGACGACGACGACAAGGAGCCCTGCGAACGATGCAGGGCTAAGAAGATCTCTTGCCAGATGCAGGCTGGCAAGAGAAGTTCAGTCATATGTAAACCCTGTCACGACGCGAAAGTCCGGTGCTCGTACTCCGGGCGGCCGTCGACTGTGAAGCGAGAAGGTGGTTCTAACCCGACCGGCGAGCGCCTGGCTGTCTTGGAGAGCCAGGTGGCTCAACTACTGGCGGACAACCGACAACTTCGGGATGGGCAGGTGAAAGCCAACACCTACCATCGACACATGAACCGGAAGTTGGATTGGCTGGTAACGGATGCCGCGAGGAGGAGGAGAACACCCCCGGAAATGCCGCAAGCCGGACCGTCGGAGTTGCCGAAGAAGCGGAGAAGGGTAATGGACAGCGATGAAGAAGAAGATCGCGAGAGAGAGAAAGAGGTGGAGGAAATGGGAATGGAGGAAGATGGGGAAGGAGATGAAGAAGAGATGGTAGAGGAGGAACCCGCGCCGGCTAAGGCGCAGTCGGAGAAGGGGAAGGAAAGGGCGGAGTAGAGTATCTACGGACATCGGACTTCGGCCCTTCGGCCCTCTTCTTGTAATCTTCTTGTAACCCTGCCCCCTTCGTATAGTTTTTGTTTCTTTTTGGTTTTTTGAACTTTGTATATATAAAAAAATGTCAACTCGATTTTTGAAATCGGAAAGCGAATGGGCCGCGAAGCGGCGGAAGAATTAATTAGTTCGAAGTGTAAGTAGTTGTAAATGTAAATGAAATATAAGTGAAAAGATACATTGAAGGAGAAAGTAAGCAATTAAGAGAAAGAGATAAACACTCAATTTGCTATCATCGTGTTTATCCTCTAAACGCACGAAGTAAACTTCGGCGGAGCGCGGCGAAAAAGGAAAATGGAATAAAATGATTTTGTGTGATCAAGGTCCAGGTTTGTGAGGGTATCGGGCGTGGAACGCCGGTACAAGTTCGTCAGCATGTAATTCATCAGCAGCAACCCAGGAGAATTCATCGTCGGTACCTTCATAACCGGCCCACCGAATGTAATAACGTAGAGGACAACGTTTATACCTTCTGTCCAGCTTGGAGTCAAGGATTTCGGCAACGTTGTACTCCTCTTCCCCATCAACTTCAATTGGAGGTGGAGGAGATTGAGTACGATTCGGGAAAGGATTCGGCGTAACCGGCTCCAGCTGTGAGACGTGGAAAACCGGATGAATGCGGCGAAGATAGTCTGGGAGCTTGAGCTCGTAAGACAAAGTACCAGGTCGACTGATGACCTTGAAAGGACCAAGATATTTTTCTGAGAATTTTTCAGTAGGACGAGTAGAGCGAATGTGCTTAGCAAGAACGAATACTTCGGAGCCGATCGGGAACTCCGGGTGCGAGATTCTTTTCCTGTCAGCTTGTTCCTTGTAACGAGATTGAGCTAAGAGGATTTCCTCTCGAAGGAAGACGTGGAGTTCATCGAGATTGACGACGAAGTCTCTGGCTAGATCAGACTTCATGTCGACCTCGGGCCGAACGGTGATATTTGGGTGGTATCCTTTGTTAGCGAAGAATGGAGTAATACCAGTGGAAGCATTGGGAGCGTTGTTATAGGCGAACTCGGCGATCGGGAGTAAAGGCGACCAGTCATCTTGTTGGTAGGAACAATAGATCCTGATGTACTGTTCGAGAGTCTGATTGACACGCTCGGTCTGCCCATCGGCTTCCGGATGATATCCAGAGGTATAGTGAAGTTCCATGGAGAGCGCTTTACCGAGAGCCCGGAAGAATGCCGAAACAAATTCGGAACCACGATCGGAAGTAACATGATTAGGAACACCATGCTTAGAGAAGACGTGAATAACAAAAAGCTCAGCTAGTTGTTCGGAAGTAATGGTGTCGTGAGTTGGAATAAATATAGCTTGTTTGGAAGATCGATCCACAACGACGAGGATAGCTGTATAGCCATTCGACAACGGCAGTTGCTCAATGAAGTCCATAGAGATGGAATCCCAGGGGCGGACCGGAACCGGCAGAGGTTTCAGCAAGCCGTAGGGCCGGTGACGGCGGGGCTTATTGCGACCACAGATAGTGCAAGAGGTAACGTAGTCACGAACGAAGTCTCTGACCTTGGGCCAGGTGTATTGACGACGTACAGCTTCGAGAGTGCGGTTCTGGCCGAAATGGCCGGAAAGTGGATGATCATGGAAGTAGCGGAGGACTTGAAGGCGAAGATCGCCGTGATTAGGGACATAAATACGGTCGTCAAGGCGTAGTAGCTTGTCACTTCCTAAGCTCCAACGTTCATTGGAAGGATCTTTTGCAAGTTCCAACCCAGCAACGGAGCTCGGATCGGCGGGAAGAGCGAGAATGATAGCCTGGTGTAGGGCTTCGATATCCATGATTATCGAGGCTCGTAAAACCGGACCTTCCAAGAAGGTAGCTCGAAGAGACGCAGTGAGTTGTTCGTTAGTAAAGATAGGACGGAAGTTGTGAGGGTTCACTTGGGCGTAGCCGATATCCCCCTCTTTAGGGTAGACGTCCCAGCGTCTAGTTATCGAATCAGGTTTCTCGCCGAGTTTCCCCGGTCGGAAGCGAATGACCATATTAAATTGATGTAAAAATTCTGACCATCGGACCTGTCGGCGTGTAAGAACCTTGGTAGTAGAGAAATACTCAAGATTCTTGTGATCGGTGACGACGTCCACCGGATCACCCGAACCTTCCAGATAATGACGCCAAGCTTTAAAGGCCTCGAAGATGGCCAGTAGCTCTTTGTCGTGGGTATCGTAGTTGAGTTCCGCCGCATGAAGCGTTCTGGAAAGGAAGGCTAGAGGATGAATTTCACCGTCAGCATATTGGATGGAAAGAATAGCCGCAATGGCGTAATCGGAAGCGTCGGTTTCCACGATAAGTGGGCGATTCGGCTCCCAATGGGCCAGTATTGGCGCAGAAGTAAAAGCGATTTTGAGGTTTTCGAAGGCCTCTTGACAGCTGCTGTCCCAAATCCAGGGAGCGCCTTTTCGGGTAAGCCGAGTCATCGGCACAACGATATCGCTATAATTATAAATGAAACGACGATAGAAATTTGCAAAACCCAGAAAGGACTGAATGTCCTTGACCTTCCTCGGAACCGGCCACTCTAGAACGGTCTGAACTTTCTCCTTGGACATAGTCAATCCGTCGGGAGAAAGAATGTAACCCAAATACTCAACAGTATCCATATTGAATTCGCACTTCTTGGGGTTGGCGTAAAGCCGATGTTTCCGTAACCGCCGAAGAACCTCCTTGACGTGTTCTCGGTGTTCTTCTGGCGTATCAGAGTAGATCAGAATATCGTCAAGATAGACGATGACACAGACATCGAGCATGTCAGAGAAGATGTCATTAACAAACCGCTGGAAAGCCGCAGGGGCGTTCGTAAGGCCGAACGGCATGACCTTCCATTCGTAAGAGCCGTAGCGGGTCCGAAAGGTGGTTTTCCATTCGTCACCTTCAGCGATTCTGACCAGATGATAAGCGTGGGCGAGATCCAATTTGGTGTATATTTTAGCTCTTTTCGGAGCGTCGAGGAGATCTGATATGAGTGGGAGTGGGTAACGATCCTTTTTGGTGATACGATTGAGTCCACGGAAATCGACGCAAAGGCGAAGTTTGCCGTCTTTCTTCGGGACAAAAAGGACCGGAGCGCCGTGAGGAGAGGATGATGGGGTGATGGCACCAGTAGCCAGCTGTTTGTCAATAAAGTCTTTAAGGGCAACTAGCTCCTTTTCAGACAAAGGGTAAATACGGCCGAGAGGCGGCGAAGCGCCTTCTTCCAAGTCAATCTTCAAGTCGTAAGGTCTGTGTTCAGGAAGAGAATCTGCAGCTATCTCGTCGAAGACGTCTGCAAACTCAGCATACTCGGCTGGGATGGAAGGAGGAAGTAGAGGGACAGTAGGAGCGGTGGAAGAGCGGTCGGCGGCGCGGGCCGCGACCTCTGAGTGGATAGCACGAAGAAGGATGGGTTCCATACCGGCGTCCTTGCAAGCCCTATTGAAGACTGCAGCACTGACAAGTGCAATGTCTACCTCGGGAGTTTCCAGCTGAGCAGCGAATTGAGAGACCGTAGGGTAAGAGTAGATGGGTTCAAAGGGAAATTTGGACGAAAGGGGCTTGGCCCGTAGGGTCCGAGAGCGGGAGCGAGAGCGAGAGCGAGGTGAGTCCCCAGGAGGGGTCTCCAGAATTGTCGGTGAAACCGACGGCGAAAGTTCCGGTAGCGGAACAGCGACCTTTGCATCAACAGTGTTGACGGCAGAAGGCACAGACGTCTGTGGAGAATCAAAGTGTGAAGTGTTACGGAACGTAATGTTTCGAGATGCCCAGTCAATCAACGGATTGTAGCGGGATAAGAAACTGTAACCTAGTACTGCTTTACAAGATGAATCTAAATGTGTAACATAAAAGGGTAATAGAAGCAGCTCGCCGGAAGGGAACCGAACGGCGATATTCGCCATATCGGTAATGGGTTTAGAAGATAATGAACCATCAAAGAGACGAAGATTAACAGGAGAGATTTTGGTCGTAGGAATAGAATTTTGTGAAACATAACGAGTATCAATGAAAGAGTCAGTAGAACCAGAATCAACAAGAGTAGGAAATTTGAGAAGAGCAGAGATAGGTTCGGCCGGCGCGGCCGAATCGGACAAAGGAAATTCAGTAGTCAATGATATTACAAGAGATCGTTCAATGGAAGAAAGAGCGGACGCGTTGAGATATAACTCCCCAGGTGAGGTACGAACCTGATCAACGCAGCTCCCGTTTCGTACCGGGGAACAAGAGCTGCGGATTAGTTTTCCGAATCCTCTTCAACAACCTCAATGGTTGCTTCGGGGGTTTCTTCCACCTCGGCAGCGCGGCCCTTCGATTCTCGGGCCTTTCGCTTATTGCAGTCAGCAATCTGATGCTTACCACCGCAGAAGAGACAAAGGTTGTTCTTCATCCTTCTTTCCCGTTCGGAGGGAAGTACTTTACCATCTGCTCCTAGATGGTTGAACGCGGGGCGCTGACCGCCGGATTGGCCGGAATTCGAAGAGTTCTGGGGCTTACCATTGTTGTTAGGCTTACCACCAGAGAAGGGTTTAGGCTTCGGCGTGAACGGCGCCGAAGAGCCAGAAGGCTGAGAGTTGTTTTGCTGGTTAGTAGAACCAGTCTTGAAGTCCGAGGAACCCTTCTTTGGGTTCCGAGCAACAAAAGGCTTACCAGCCTCACGCTTTCTAGTTTCCTCGCGTTTCCAATAGCGATTGTCAATACGAAGAACTTCCTGACGATAATCGGCGAGCGTCGCCGGCTCGGGCAAACGCGCCATTTCGTCCTTGATGCGTTCAGCTAGGCCTCGTCCATAAGCCCATTTCAGGGCAGCAGAATCCCAGTTGGTACTAGCAGCCAGGGTGTTGAACCGGATGTTGTATTTCCGGATGTTCTCGGTTTCCTTCATCTTCAGATTACCGAGAGAATCTTCGGCCTCGCCTTGGGCGTCGTAAACGCCGAAATTATCCTGAAGCTCCTTTACAAGGGCTTTGAAGGAGGATGTCCAGGCCGGCAGCGAGTCGAGATCCGGGTCGAGGATATCAGGGACAAACCATTCTTTGGCTGACCCACTGAGATAGGAAAGGGTGTAGTTCACCTTCCGTTGGTCGGTGAAGTACTTGGGACGGTCATTGAAGACCAGGGCGAGATTGACGAAGAACGTCTTGAGTTTTCGGGGGTCCGAACCGTCGAATACTTCGGGCTCCTTGACTTTGCTCTTGGATTCAGAGCTATCAGAGGGACGGCCGAGAGCGGCGAGAACGGTGCCAAGGGTCTCAATGGAGCCCTTGAATCCCGAGAGGAGTTCCAACATAGCACGTTGCTCGTTGGGGATGTCAGGAGATATGGGAGAGCGAGGTCCACCAGGTCCACCAGGACCGCCGGGACCGCCGGGACCACCAGGACCACCAGGTCCACTGGGGTCACCAGGCTCACCACGCGGTAAACCGCCGGAATCGTCATCCAGATCGTCGTTATTGTTGTCGGCACCCGGGTCGTCGGGGTCGACAGGAGGGTCTTGATCGTCGTGATCACCGGTGTCCAAATCGAAGTGAGGAGGTGGGTCACGAGGAGATTCAGAAGCAGCTCGACGTTGGGGTTGTTTTCCCGTACGGCGGGCTATGGCTTGGAGAATTGGAGAATCAATTCGAGTAGTTGACCGGCCCCGAGCCGGAGCGACCACGGGGGGTTGTCCACGGCGAGGGGTCAAGACTTGGACAGGTTGTCCGTCACCGGTGTACAAAGTGCTGTACTCAAATTGCTGATCTTCTTCCATGGCTTCAGGAAGAGTTGACGTAGTAGGAACTGTGGCTGGACCGAAACCGCGATTACGGCGACGTGGTTGACCGATGGCAGAGATAGAGTCGGAGAATGGGGCAAATGATTGGGCTGTAGTGAAGAAAGTGTTTTCTTCGGAGTTAGCTCTAGATTGAGCTCGAGTTTTCGGAGGCATAAAAAATGATATGTCAGTACGACGTTAACGGATTGAGTTTAATTATACTGTTAAGGTCATGTACACCGTGTAACCGTGCCAAGGCCACAGGGTGTCTAAGTGCGGAAGACGAATGGGACAGTAGTGAAGTTATTAACAACACCGCCGTTACGCCGTTAGTCCCCGGAGAGCGAGAGTAGAGAGAGAGGAGCTAAGTAGCAGCCAGGTCGGAGCGGCGGTATCGCCGATGACGAGGAGCGAACCAGAGAACGTCAAAGTCCTAAGGTCGAGGAGAACGTACTTCGAGGCGTTGAGCCTGAAGACTTAGAGAAGAGTTAAGTTGAGAAGGGAGATCTAAGTTGATAATTAAACTGAGGAACTACAGTAGCGTACAGGCAGTATTTATATCTACGGAACGGCGCATCGGTGCGGAGCGCTAGACTAACTACTAGGAGCTATACGAGTAGTACCTGCAGGGTAGAGTAAAAGACAATAAGGAGAGACTAGCACGAAAGAGTAAAAGACAATAATGAGAGACTAGAACGAAAGGATATGTGTAGCGAGAAAGAACAATAGGAAGAGATTACAATAAGAGCAGATCTTCGGAATACCGAGCGGCGGAATGGAGGCCCGCGGCATGGACTTGACACCCCTTCAAGGGTCATATCTCTCAATCCCAGCCACTACTAGGTCATTCCTGTCCTTGGTCGCGGTTCCCATAGCTCCCTTCGAGCTCCAGCCTGCTCCTAGCACGCTACAACATAAACTCATTATACCAAAACCTACCCTAAGACCAATTCTGACCCAGGTCTTACACATTCCGACTTGGCTGCTTCTAGCTCTTCACCTCTATACTCTCAATCTCCGGGGACTACCGACGTAATGGCGGTGTTGTTAATAGCTTCACTACTGTCCCATTTGACCCTCCACCCTTAGGCACCTTGTGGCCTCTGGCACGGCTTCACGGTGTACATGATCTTAACAACATCTTTGTTGATTTTTTCTGATATTGAGTTCTTGCTGCAGGTAATCTTTTTTGGAACAAATCAGAGAATGAGTCTCATAATCTGTTAACATAGGATTAAGCTCAGTTGATATAAAAGCAATTGTATTGTCTTGGTACCTGTTAATGTGGGATTAAGCTAATGGGTACCATCAGTAAGTGCAGGTATTCTAATATGTTACTGAGCTCACCTCAGTTGATATAAAAGCAACTGAGGGAGCTCAAGTACATCCATCTGCATGATCTACCTACAACTGTACACTATATAGTAATCATGATCAGCATATATGAATTGGGAAGGGTGTCTAGGAATGGTAAGGTCAAAGGTCAAAGCTGTATGTACAGAGTTTGTCCCAACAGCTTATTGTGCAGATAAGCGTGTTGTCAAATTAAAAGCTGATTGTCAGTCGGTCTGGCAAGCATAATATGGCAAGCAAGGTCATCACCATCTGTCAGAGATTCTCAGAAGTTGTCTCTGAGGAACAAATCCGACAACTATAATTTACGAAGCTGAATAAAATGAAGACTCGTCTTTATGTACATCGCTTCATGCCAATTTTAAGCGCCATAGTTCCTTTTTACTATTTAGTACACACTGAGGGCGCACCAAAATTTCCCACCCGTGAAAAAAGGGGGGAAATTTTTCGTAAAAAAAGCTGTTTATTGATTCGAAATATTACCCATTATTTGTCCGTAAAGCTATGAATATCCCAACTGATATTTGTCAGTTAATTTTGACCAAAAAAGGATTCCTTTTGCCTTTGATAATAGTATATATTTGCTTTGGCCATAAATAACCTTTGTCGCTCGATATAGATAATCTTTCACACTAGAGATAGATAATCTTTCATGCCTAGATTAAAATGTCCTTTCACTACCGTCTTTTCTTTCTTTTTATGGTCGCAAAAGTGAATGCCTGTTTTTTTGTACATAAGCGCTCAAATGTACTCTATTTGAAAGTGAGATGTTCCTACTTATGCATCTGCAACTACAGTATCTACAAGTTGATACTTGGTCCAGTGCATTGATGGTCAATGTGACCCAGTCAATTTACATTATTTCGGGCCACTCTGGATTGGTGTGCTTACAAATCAAACCTCAGCGCTTCCGGAAAACCGGGCATTCACTTTCGCGACCGTAAAAAGAAAGAAAAGACGGTAGTGAAAGGACATTTTAATCTAGGCATGAAAGATTATCTATCTCTAGTGTGAAAGATTATCTATATCGAGCGACAAAGGTTATTTATGGCCAAAGCAAATATATACTATTATCAAAGGCAAAAGGAATCCTTTTTTGGTCAAAATTAACTGACAAATATCAGTTGGGATATTCATAGCTTTACGGACAAATAATGGGTAATATTTCGAATCAATAAACAGCTTTTTTTACGAAAAATTTCCCCCCTTTTTTCACGGGTGGGAAATTTTGCTGCGCCCTCAGTGACACCTTTTTTGCCTATATGTGGTCATCATGTAACAAATAGTTTTGTCAATTCATTTATTGTGACGCCCAGTGACTCAATCACGGGTCTTGTGACAAAGATCAACGTACCTGCTCTATTCTCCTCTTGGCCATGCTTGAAGGAATCCCGAAAATGACTTGCGCGCGGCGCGCGCCCAAAAACATGATCGATTATCAACACATGCTATCATTTGATCTCGAAGCCGAGTGAATGCCACGGATGTGCAGTGGCCCACAATCGCATGTGTACACCAACTTTTGATCAGTTTGCCTCCTTCTCAAGAAACAACTTTTTCAGCCTTCCAGCCTCACGCGAATTTATGGATTATCAATTATTTTTCATTCAGCAGTCTTAATGCTAAAATGCAGATATTGGAACTTCATGTACATGAGCATCATGACTGACTTTCTGTGGAGGGTTGAGGAGGGCATTATGCATCGTCGATGTTTTCATTCACCTGTCACCAAAATCTGTGTTCCCGCAATAGATATATGGCACCATCGTACCACTAGCAGCTTTCACAAAGATACTACCTATCCTCAATGGAAAATGATTCAATCCGAATCGCATACCATGGACGGGGAATTAGATCGTTGTGTGCTTCACCTACTTCACTTTACCTGAAGTCAGCAATCGCGTCCTGCAGTTATTGGGACAGAACGAACCACACAACTACTGCAAGTCAAGGAGAGCAGGAGTCTACATTTGCTCCGGCGCTGATTCAGCTAAGGATAGGGAAACCAGATCAGAGTGAATGAAGTTCGGGACCGTCTGATCCAGTGAAGTCGACGACTCGGAAGCAGCATGTGTGTGCTCATCTCTCTCCCCGTTCCCTGAATGCTAACCTTGAGCTTAATCGATGATCATTAGACTCATATTCTTTTCGCTACAAAAGCTCCTTTCGCACAACGCTGACATCCAAATGTGTCTCGCTTCTCCATTTACTGCTGGATCTTCTCCTCCTTCCAGGTCGGCTGATCATACTCGCCTCGGTTATATCTATGCCCGTCTCGCCTCGTCAGAGACCGTTTACCCAGATTCCCTGCCTCGTTGGAGGGGAAGTCTTGAGGTCATGACCATAGGATATTCATCCGTAATCGGAACGGGTCTTTCACGGAGAACGGATATGTATGATGGGGATTCCGATTCGAAGTCGAGTGGGACAAGTTGAAGACGATGGAAGCGATTTCTAGTGTGAGTTGACCTTTACATTTTACTACTGCTTTCGTGGCAGAATTTTAAACGAAAGCCTGGTTTTTCGTAGTGCTCATGTTCTTCAACTCTGGACAACGTGTAGTATTCAATCAGCGTGTACGATGCGCTCTTGGCTCGGAGGCACTTCCCTTTTTTTGTACTCTTCATCTATCTTTTATTTATAAGTCGTCAATCTCTCGCTTCTTATTCAGCTGAAGTCAAGCTCAAGTTTTTGTGCCACCTGTTAATCGAGAGACCTTCTGCCCAAAACGAGGGACTGGAAAGCGAAATGACACTTCGACAGGTGACTGTTTCTATATCACTCCTGACACGATTCATTATACATTCCAAAACACATTCGATGCAAGAATTTACAAAATGACATACGCAACGATGGGATGAAAGAGATGTTCAAAAAGGCAACAGAGGAATATAGGAAGGCTGGCAAGTTGAGCTACTCATAGACTACCGGGAATCCTACCAACATTACTGCCCACACTAGCAGCACCGACAGCAGCGGATACAGCGGCCCTAGCACTGCTACTTGCGACGGATCCAACACCACCTACAAATTGTCACCACTGATAGAGCCATCGACACTATCGACCGAGTCACCACTATCAGTGAGTCCTAGAATTCCTGTGGGTAGAATCCCTGTAGGAAGGATTCCCGTAGGCAAAATTCCTGTGGGTAGAATCCCTGTGGGTAGAATCCCTGTAGGTAGAATCCCTGTAGGAAGGATTCCCGTGGGCAAAATTCCTGTAGGCAGAATTCCTGTAGGCAGAATTCCTGTCGGTAGAATTCCTGTGGGTAGAATTCCTGTAGGAATGATTCCTGTGGGTATAATCCCTTCGGGATCGTTTCCGATCTAAAAAAAAGGGAAATAAGTAATCCATATCATGAAGACATCGAAAACATTTCCAAGTGGCTCACCAGAGGGGCAGCATTGGCAGAGAGAGCCAAAACGACGGAAAGCTTAACAATCGCAGTCAAAAAGTACATGTTTATTGCGGGGAGCGATTGAGGGAGGCTGAAGTCGAAGTCAACAAAGTCGCTCGCTGAAGGCTGCTAGGAGTGTCTGAAGACAATGATTTTACTCTTGCAGAGGGGGGCTTTATATATGCCCTCAGAGCTGAAGGCACGGGGTTTTGACAGTACATCGGTGTGATCCATAGAGCCAGAAATAGTGGATGAAGTGCAAAGTTCAAGCAGTTTGTTTGGCGGAAAACGGCCTTTACCGTGTGGCGCAGGCGAGCTTGGGTATATTGAAGCATACTTTTTGGTCTTGGGAAAAAGATGGGTGCTTTTCTGGGTATCCTTCATGCTTTCTATGCTTCCAAATGACGAGTTGCGTCAAAACTGAGTACCTCGAGTGCGCGGCAAGGGCTGACCTTCTGTCAGGCACTAAGTATGACAGCATTCCGTCCATCTGTGTAGCTGGAGCGGTGCCACCTTCGTTCTGTTTCCCGAAAGAAATGACCAGGAAGACCTGAAGTGAAGAGAGCCAGGTATTACACCTGTATGTGTTCATCTTAGAGGATCACCGAACAAATTTGGAAAAAAGCAATAGTGCAAACCTATAGTCTAGGTCAGTAAACGTCAGCGAGCTACTTAATAATTCCGTAGATTCTAGCCTCTGAAAACATTCATATTCATAGTTCGATCACATTCCCGAGTCAATATATCTGTTTTCTTTTGGCTTGACAGCAAATAAAAGTTGGCTAAAGAAAGCTGTTGAGGAAGAGCACGACTTCAAGCCCTGTTCCATGACCTCGGTAGTTGTAAATACCCACTTCAGTGGCCAATACGTCAAAATTTCTCAAGACAATACCCCTCTCCCATTCTCCAGTCAATAGAGTTGATGAATCGAAACAATCATCGGAAGTACAGTCTCGGCAAACAACATTCAAGAAGAAAAACCCAAGCCATGAAAATTTGTGAGCAACATACCATTGGTTCGGCGGGATCAACCTCCGCAATGATAGTTCAGCAATCAGGGATTCGTGTGGAAAAAGCTGAATTGAGATGGAGGGCATTCGAACATGAAGATAAATACCAGACATGGATCATCTCATTCCATCTTTGATTGAACAATCGGCGGTGGTGGAGCGTCTTACTTCTGCATTTATCTTCGACAACCGCGGGACATCCCAAGAACAGTACAACCCAGTACAACCGCCACCGGGAGACAAAATTAACGTCAACGCACAGAAGCTTGTGTTGAAAGGCCTGAACAATGAACCGTCACAAATCCGAAGTAGCCCCTCCCTCTCGGCAGTTCCCATTTCAAATTTGGAATTGTAAAGCCTGAGTGAAAGTCCTCTCGATCTATAAGGATTTAGACGCACACGTTGGGGCAATCCCTCGTAGAAAAGCACCCACCAGCAGGAATTTTCGTCACATTGAATGAGTAAGCTTTCGTGCTACGTCACCTGAGAATCAGGGCTAGGTTGGGGGGCTGGCTCCGGTCGTCATTGCATTGAAGATACTAGCAGTGTAGTGCTCAATTATAGTTCCAGTTCTAAAGCTGGTCAGTACACGGGGTGGGCTTTACAAGCACTGGTCCTGATTCGGAGGTTAGCAGATATCTTTAGTCAGTGTGGAGATCGAACGTCACTGAAAAGCTGAACTCCTGAGTGGCGAAAATACGAATAAACTGAACGTCCAATCAACAAATGACACCTTTAAGAACACGACCGGGGGTAAAGTATGCGTGAAAGTTCAAAGCTCGATATGGGTTGTACACTGGTCCAAGAACGGTTCCGGTGCTGGCCCAACACCATGACCTATCGAGGAGTGAGAGAACGTTCACAAGTGATGAAACTTTCTCGCAGGAGATCCTCCCAAACCCAGGAAAGAATTTGTAGTGGCCTAGTAGTATATGAATCTACCCTGTAGATGGACAAAAATAGAAGGATGAGCTGTAAGCCTCAGCCTGTATCCCAAGGCATAGGAAGCCCCAGCGCCAATCGGTGAACAAACATCTTTAAATTTGCGAAAAGTGCAGTCATACACCGCAGCATTCTAGATTCAGTCAATAAGAGTAAGTATGCAACATACGACGAGTAGGAGGAGGAGGGCCACTCACAATATAAAATGTGAATCTGGCGGGCAATAGAATAAAAACGAAAAAAGAGGATCAAAGACGAAAGACATGATAAAGAATGTAAGGAGAGACAGAATATTCCTCATTACAGGTGCACACTGCATGGTCACCGGAGCAAATGGCATACGTAGGTACACAGTAACGCGGCAAATGGTAAGAAAGGAGGAATGACAACTTGATACAGACAATATCAACAAAGAAAAAGAAGATATTGTACTATGTAACCAAATCCAAATTCGAATAATCATGTATATGAACGAGTTACGGGCTACAGTAGTTCATAAAATATCATGAATGGTCGCACACATTACACATACACATACACAGAGGACAACGACGATGACGACAAGAGCAGGTTATAGGGACTAGAATAATGAATAAACTAGTGGCTATAGAATTGAAGAAATAACATAGAAACAAGAGGGGAGAGCAAAAAAATGGAAAATCAATGATAGCAAAACAAACCGGACACGTGTAATAAGATAGGGCAAGGGTTCATGGCCTACTGCTATGAACCCTCGAAAAGGGACCCATTCCGACGATATAAAATCCGACGCGACATGATCCCACACCGGAAGACGATACACACGAGGCAAGTGTGCTGGCGAGGATGGCTATCGATCACATCGTTCGATTAAGCCTCAGCCTCCTAAAAGAGAACATGAATGTTAAAAAACGAACGAGTAACAACAGATATTCGTACATCTGCCTCGTCCTCTGCTGCAGCTTCAGCGGCGGGGTCTTCCGCAATAGTTTCATCTACGCTGGTATTTACCGCAGCTGGGACAGTATTTTCGACCTAAAAATAGTCAGTCAGATATGCAAAACGAATATAGAATATAAAAACACGCGAAATCGGAAGAGGAAAGTGTAGTGGTGATTTGATGGAAGGGCAATATTACCTTGGAAGCAGGTTTTTTAGATCCTGCACGACTATTTGGCCTTGAAGGGGGCTTTACGGATGACTGAGCAAAAATCGTTATTGACGATAAACACATTAAATGGGCAAAATAGACTCACCTTCGAAGCTGGCTTTGCGGAGGCTCTTGATGAGGGCTTAGCCTTCGAAGACGGCTTGCTAGCAACTTTGGAAGGTGGTTTACTAGCAGCGGTCTTTGATACTGGCTTGGCCTTAGGGATCGGTTTTAACTCCACCGTGAGCTTAGCGTAGACAGTAGGTGAAGCAATATCTCACCTTCTTGGAAGCGGGAGCTTTTGCAGCACCATCTTCAGCATCAGTATCGTCGTCGGCCTTGCGCTTCTTTCCCCTCGCGGGGTTAGATTTCTTCTCCCCAGCGGCCTCTTTAGTTTCTTTGACCTTATCTGCCTTTTTTGCTCGGGGCTTGGCCGGAACCTTCTTCGCCACGGTGGGCTCAGGCTTGGGAATCTCCTTGATTCTGCTCGACCGACGAGGAGCTGGAGTGTCAGCTAAATCGTCTATCGCAATCGTGGCTTTGCGAGGCATTTCGATGGGCAGTGGATCGCGATCTAAGCTGAATTTAATAGAGCTGAAAGGGGTAGATGAGGGAAAAGAAGAGAGCGCGTCGAACTTTGAGTAAACAATCCAAGTTTCAAACAGAGCCTATCCACGTGCCCTGTGCACGTGGCTTGCGTCACGCGAACAAGCGCTGTGGGCGCCTCGGCCCTCCTTTTACCAAACCACGGATACTGCCAAACATATCCGGCATATATCTCAAAAGATGGCGGGACGACGCTGTGACGGATCACTCGCTATTACTCAGGTCTATTCGGTGTGACGATCCGGCCGATGGCGAGAAACTGGACGTGAGTGCAAAAGGTTCAATATATATACCCAGCACCTTTGCACTTCTTACGCCTAACCTATAAATTTCAGTCAAGAATTGAAGCCACCAGAGAAAAGAGTGAATTTCAGTGCGTAATTTCCTGACGTACAGTAGCTTATACTATCAAACATTTTTATTTGCTAAAACGACGTCAGCAGTGAACCATATCAGTCAGCTCTCTCACCGTCTTGAATCAACAGCGATGGAACCTCCAGCTATCCCTGTCGAAATCCTCAATGCTATTTTCGATTTTTTATCCGACAGTACTTCTGATTTGAAAACATGTTCGCTTGTGTCGCCTGCCTGGCATGCAGCTGCAGCTAAGATCCTGTTTTCCGAGCTTCACCTTCTATGCTCTCTCGGTGACCATCCGATTCCCCCTGCTCTTCCACAATCAAAGCGTCGGTTCGATCTGGCGTACGGTATCTTTCCAGTATATAGGAAGAAGTGGCTTATGGAGGATACGGACGCACATTGTATATGCAGTGATAATCAGGATCGCACCATTCAATCATTCTGTTCGAATGGAATATCGACCATGGTCAACATCACTAGCAATGTTGCTCGACTCAAGTTGATGTTTTGCAGAAGCGGCGACGGTCCCTTGGAACCAGTCAGCAATGGTCCTCATTCGTTGCAATTGTATCCCGACTCCACCATATCGACTCTGCTTCAACTTATCGACGAGCTTTCCTTCGTTCATCTCCGATTTCTCACCATCGATAGCGCACCTCAGGTACTGTACTTCATGATCTGCGAGCCTTTCAGCGGTGTTCTCTCCTCTGCTCCTTCGCTTGAAGAAATCAAATTTACGAGCTTTGAATCCATGCAGAACTCTGATATCAAACGATTACTCAATAAACACACCTTTTCTTGTACACGGTTCCCCCGTCTTCGCCGCATCGTCTTTCAAGGACTATTTGGAACCAATACATCGGGTCCGTACGGGCCAAGGATGAGCTGTGCCCTAGAGCTTACGCGCACAGATTCGACTACTCTACATAACGCAAGTGCATCCTCCGTCTCTGTGGGAGTGTCGTACTCCTCCTACCAGGATTCTCTTACCGAGCCTGATGGATTCTCGAGGTTTGAGATTCCGGGCTGGTGCTGCTTCAGTGGACTTTGCAAGAATCTGCCGGAGTCCAAGTCGCTCGTTGATGTTATGAGCATAGGCTCGGGCTTCAAAGACTGGTCGCTTCCTACCATAGGTATTGTTCTAGGGGCATTCCAATCCGATACTCTTGGTCCCTTTGCGCGAACACTGGATGTCAAGGTCTCGTCCGATGTCAACGATCGTAAGTTCAGTTTACTTACATTTCCTGGCTCCGTCTCATAACTACGGTTCATTGTTCTCTTCTTTTGCAGCTTCCGGAACCAAGCTATTTGCGTACATCACACAGACTTATTCTCGGATCTCTTCCTTGAATCTGTTCTTCAGTTCAATTGTGGAAATGAGACTGGCTCTTCTCCATAATACTGAGCAAGGATCAGATCATCCCATCCCCGGGCGTATCACAATCATACAGCAGTTGCTTCTACTATCTGAATTATCTTCCTTGAAACTGACCCTTTACGACAATGCCGCGTTCATGACAGTCCTTGCCTTCCATATCGTCCACAGTCAGAATCAGAGCCTCTCCGTGATGTCAGACCTGCGTGCCGATACACGTATTATCCAGCATCAACTCGAAATCATATCCGCAATGGATTCATGGTTCTTGGACCTTGCTCTCCTATCGATCAGTCGAAGTAGATCACTATATGGTCCTCTTTCTTCCAGTTTGCAAGAGGTGGTGTTAGTAATCGATATGCACGATACGAACAGTGTCTGGGACCTGTACCATCGTACTCATAGCTCGGATTTCGATTTCCAAGCTGCGTCGACGTTGGATCCTCGGTTCATTGAACGGGAACTTGAAATAATGTTCCCAAGGGTCAGAGCCGCCAGTCCCAATTTCCTAACCGTTCAAATTCTGTGACTTCATTCATGATACTTCTTCAAAATGTTACACAGTATCCGCGGACGTCTCCTTCCACTCTTTCTTTCGTAATCTGTCGTCGCCGCCTTCAATTGTCAAATAACAGACCCCACTACTTAGTTCTTCCCATCAACGATTCCCTGCCTGGAAGCTGTCACTTGTGCTTGTTATCGCAGTTGAGGATTTCAAAGGGGTTTTGCCGGCCAGGGGACAGTTGGAAGAACATCATTTACATCAGACTTTCGCGAAACAAAGTGGTCACTCTGCTTCGTTTGCACCCCGACTGGAGCCAACCTCTGTCTATTCTATCGCGCCCCTGTTTGTTCTAGGTGTTGCGATAGCGATGCGGATGACCGGCGTTGCCAGTGTTCACACTTCTTAGTACTGAGGCTCTTGCCGTCTTGCCCTAAGGTCAGCCTTATTTTTGGAGGAAGGAACTCGTGTTATGACATTCCGTCTTTTCCATATCTTCCTCGTATGCGGCCTTGCGGGGACGACCGTCTGACTTCTAGTTGAAAAAACTATCTACATTCTACTGTGCTTCGTGCCGGACTTTCTTTATTGCAGACGTAACTCCACTCCGCTTCCACACAAAGAAATACATACGGACGGACCCCCTAAGGTTTCCCGCCCTCAACTGAACGTCCTTTCACATCTTCATGTGCGCGTCAGGCTATGTATGCAGATGAAAGACATAGAACTCGGTCTCAAGAATCTTTTCCGAGCATTCTGTCCTTCGAGATCTGCTAAGAAGCATCGGAGGACTATCACGATGTTCAACTCTGTTCCGAAGCTCCATTTCTGGGCTCCACATACATACACGCCCAAACTATGTTCAGTCTGTTGAACGAATTTTCGCCTTGACTACTGGCTTGGAAACGCGTTAAATTTTTACAGAATCGCTTACTCTCAGCTCCAGCAAGCTCCAATCCGCTCCATGATCTATAACAAAGATCATTCCGCAACAACTCGTGATAGCTCGAGTTGGGCATATAAAGTGCCGTGCTCTGAGAGGTTCAAATCATTATACCTGTCTTTCGACTTTTGAACCTCACTAGGTCACCACATTCGTTTTTTACTCTCCGACCCTCATACTTCGGTCGAGAAATTCTCCTGTCTTTATCCCCCCAGCTACCTGAATCTTCATCCGCACCTTATCCAAGCATGTACCCTTCAAGTACTATCATCAACCTTTTTTCAATTGCGCTGGCGCTCTCTTCTGCGGACGCTGCACCTCTTGTAAGCTATTTCAACGAGATAATTCATGAAAGTCGTCTGATTGTGTCCTATATTTCAAAGGGTCAACGCGACGCCTCAGCCAGTGTTTCTGCAATCTCCAATACCACCGCTAGCGTTTCTGTCGCCTCCAGTGCCGCCACCGCGTCTGCGACAGTTGGACTAGTAGGCGGTTTAACCAATACTGCCACCGGGATTCTGGATGGTGCTGTGACAACCACTGGAAATGTCGTGAACAGCGTCGGATCGACTGTAGATGGCCTTATAGGCCTGAAGCGTGACGGCCTCGTCGGTGGGGTCACGACTACTGCGACCAATGTGGTCGATGGTGTAGTCGACACCGTTGGCAACGTTGTAAACGGTGTCGGTTCGACTGTAGATGGTCTTACTGGCCTCAAGCGAGATGGTCTCGTTAATGGAGTTACTTCTACTGCCACCGGAGTTGTTGACGGAGCTGTTGACACTGTTGGGAACGTTGTGGACGATGTCGGCAGCACAGTCGATGGCCTAACTGGTCTCAAAGTTCGCGATGCCACTAACGTCACTGCCACTTCCGCCTCTTCTGTGCCTTCTACTCCTTCAACCGGTCCTGTTGGAGGCCTTACATCAACCGCCACTGGAATTGTACACGGCGTTGTCAATACTGTTGGCGACGTTGTGAATGGCGCCGGCTCGACTGTAGACGGCCTTACCGGACTCAAACGTGACGGCCTTGTTACTGGTGTAACATCAACTGCCACTGGAATTGTTGATGGAACAGTTGACACGGTTGGCAACGTTGTCAATGGCGTTGGGTCGACCGTAGATGGTCTCACTGGCCTTAAACGTGACGGTCTCGGTGGTGGCGTTACTTCCACTGCTACTGGCATTGTTGATGGCACTGTTAACACTGCTGGAAATGTTGTAAATGGTGTTGGTAACACTGTTGATAACCTCACCGGCCTATAAGATCTCTTTTCTCGTCTTGTGAATATGCGCTTCTGCATGTCGATTTCGATTTCAATCCTCATTGCTTTTCCACCTTCGTCGCATCCGTTTACCCTTGCCAAGCTTGCCCTTTCTTTCCACAACTCCATTTCTTGTAATTTGTACTGTTCGCATCTACTACGCTGAGTCTGGTGAATTTAGGGTAGTGTAAAAGTAATCATGTATATACCCTATTAAAATTTTCTTTACATTGATACCTGCTCAAGGCGTCTGTACTGCTCAAGCCCTTTCCTCCATGCACTCGTGGTAAATTGCTTATCTTGTATTTTACCTCGGCTGAAGTCCGTCAAAGGTTGCGCACAGGGTTAGTGCCCGTCTCGGTTTATCCAGATGTAGTCGAGAATATCTTACGATCCGCTCATGCCATGTTGAAGGTTATGAAGCGGTGATATTGCCAAGAATCTTGTGGACAAGCAGTGGACAGGCCCGGACGATCCTAGCAAGAACATTACGAGAGTATACGGCACACCTTCAGTCTCTACTTTCCCCCTTGAGAAAGCTATGTACCTGACGAGATCCTGCGGTGCATCTACGACGAATACTGCGACATCAATTACTTTAACATGGTCGGTCCCGAACCTAAATAGCTTGTGCATTATCCAGAAACGTTTCAAAATAAGCCTGAATATCTGCGGGGCCTGGTGGGGGAGAAATGTGCTGTCTATGCCCAGTCTTTTTGGTCTAGGATTTCTATATGGAATGGGGTTCCACCTAATTGGTATTTGGGAATTCATGAAAAGTTAATCACGCAATTACGCCTATGGATAGTAACGGGAATCATTACATTTCTGTCATGCTGCACTACTTTGATAATCCACAAGCAGATGGGGTTTGGTATTTGGGGAAGAAGGTTGTAGGTGGGGTCGATGGGGAGCGAGGCTTGACTGCGGATGAGTGGGTTAAACTTGGTATTGGCGTGTCATTTGCAGATGTCGAGGCACGGGGTAGAATGAGGGGGTGACTTCTAGTTCGGAGAATAATTACAAGTAACGTTACGCGTATGGGAATACCAAAACTTTGAAACTTTGAAACCGATGGAGGGTCAAATGTAGACCTGGGAGATGCATGTTCCTTTATTTCCTCTAGCTCCTGTAGCAGTCGCCCATTTCCACCTAGCAGAGGCGGTCCGCTTAGACCTCTTAGATGGCCCAGGTTGTGAAGTCAGAGGGAAAAGGAGAAACTCGTGTGTAGGGCAGTTGGAAGGAAGGGAAATCAAGTGAAGCGAGACGGCGGATATGGAAAGGAGCAGAGGGGGGGGGGGGGGATTGTTCTCCCTGGAAGATTCTTCCGCCTTGTACTCGATTTCCTCGTCCTCTAAAAGATATCCCATATCCTCCACCTGAATCGCACCGTTGTTGGCCTCCTCCAGCGCGTAATCAAGTACTGCGTCTTTGAAGGCAGAGAAGCTAGGTGAGTAAGATAAGCGCCCAAGCGTATTCAATCAACAGTAAGGGACGTATTGGTCGGTTTGCGCATCTGGCCTGTGGAGGGGCTTGACAACGCGAGCGTTCCCTTCAAGAACGGATGCGTCGCGAGGAAATAAAGAACATCAGTTCAAAGTAAAACGAACGTGAAGGAAAATCCAATCCTCGGGCAATACCTGAGAGAACATAACAGACAAACCTGAATAATCTAATCCCTTTCATTCATCTAAGTTGAAGAGAACTAAGATAGAAGAGGGAGAATGAGGAGAGTTAACGCCTGTTGGTGTAGACGACTCGGGCGCTTGTTGGATTCTTTTCCAGCCGCCGGACTCCTCTCTGGACCCACAGCAGCTCTTTCATGCACGAGGGACATACGCCCCCCCACCAGTCACCAGGCCGATCTCAAAACGGTAATGCGTGCAGAGCTCGGAGACCAGACATGGCATTTCCCTTTGGATCGTGTTGCGAGGATGTTATCTCTTAAAAAATGCAATGCTCCCCTGGATGACAAAGTTGTCTGGGCTTCCTTCTTCTGATCAATCTTCCATGGCCACATCTCGGGAAACTGAGATATTTCAAGGGCAGGCAAAAGACTTGGATTGGAATGGATTACACGGAAATCGAACGGGGAGAAAAGGATACATACGTCGCTACTGTAGATTTTGTCTGTCTCCGCTAAAAGTGTGCAACGAACTCATCGAGAAATCTTTTATATTAAATGACCCTGGATCCCGGACTCTCTTCACTTATTGAATGAACTTGTCTCCGCATGTACAGTGCTTTGCGAAAAGGTTTGCTTGAATGGATTTTTTACCAAGTGTTTATTACTCTTTATTTGTCCAATACATTTTTGGGCCGAGGCTCGAGAGAGCTCTCTTCGAGGAGGGGCCGTCGGGCTTCGAAAAGCTATTGCTGAAATCCTTTTTGGGGAAAACCATATTGAAGCCCGACAGCCCAGGACGGCCCCTCCTTGAAGAGAGCTCTCTCAAGCCTCGGCCCAAAAATGTATTGGACAAATAAAAGCAATCTTGGTAAAAAATCCGTAACCTTTTCGCAAAGCACAATAAGTAATAAGCTACCTCAGGGTGTGAAACCGATGTTTTCCAATAGGCGAGGTGCAGTTTAATTTACAATCTTATAGGATGACACATGTTTACAAAGTAGATAGGTGGCTATACTGACAAGACCTCTTGCCAAAGGTCACTAGTACCCGTAAGCTCATTGAAGCCCAATACAGATGCAGGGAACTCGCTGATTCTGAGTCGTGTAGCCTAGTTTTTGACCGAAGAATCAAAAAATGTTGTTGTTTAAAACAAGATGCTTCTCACCCCAAACGGAATCAGCTTTATGTTCCTTTCCTCTCCAACACACTCTGGATACTCCGGAGGAGACGCCACAAACATGTCTCCCGCCAAAGGCCACTTGATTGGACACGCAGGCACGATGATGCTTACAGGCGGTTTTCCAGAGTCGAAAATCGGAGAAGGAAGTTTATATGATTCTGAGAATGTGGGGATGCTTCTTATTTCGACCTCTGTGTTTTCCGCATCGTTGTGGAACATCATTTTCGCAGAATCCGTATTGATAGCGTACTCCCAGTCTCCTACGGGGTCAATTTGTAAATCAATAGCGTGAGGTTCGTGAGGGTCCTGAGCGATGATTTTTTCAGAACGAGGAACTGAGTAAAAAGGTTCGGCAGTTCAGCGGTTTATTTGGAAAGTTTATGATGAGGCGACGTACTATCAAAAGCATAATTCAGTGGTCCTCGATGAACTGCGACTGATGAATGTAGGCGTTTCTCTAGAGTCACAGAAAGAATTGGAAACGAGTTATGAGATATGCAAGACAATCGAATTACTCACCAATTGTGATCTCAGCTGGATAATACAACACAATGTTTGTTATGCCCCCACCAACAACTCTCTGCATAAGCCCCGTCCCGCTATCAGGAGCAAGCTCCATTTGCTGTCCATCATCCAACAACATAGAACCACCAACGACCCAGCTAGGTACACGGATATAGTACGTGAATGGTTTTACAGCGAGAATTGTGATGTTTAACATGTCGCCGAATGGGTAGAGAGTGTCGACATTGACTGTGACTTGATTATCTGTAATCCGTTACAAATCATTGAGTACAATGATTCAGTTGAAAGCAAAAGAGCCTCACCTCCAAACAGAGTGGTTTGCACTTCAAAAGGTCCCAGATACAGCTGAATCAACCCGTTCCGATCAGGTGTAGTGAGGAAAGCGTTTGTGATAAATTTTGGCCATCCTTGAGGAAAGTTGACTGTGCAACATCTGTGATTTGTCGGTTACATTGAGCGCGATGCGCTCATTAGTCTTTGAGCTAAGCATAAGTATGGCTCACGGATAGTTGGGCTCTAAACCAAAGACGTTCGAGTAAGGGCTACGAGAAGCGTTACATCGGTCACTAACTACATAACATCTGGACGGGGCGTGACGTACCCATCTTCTGGGAATGGATTCCTGGTCAACCAGCAACGAAAAAAGAAGTCGGCAAGCTATCCAGTCGTAAGAAAACAAGGGCGACCCACGGGCTCATGTTCTTTGCCGCGACTTGGTTCTGTTGCTGCAGGTACTGACGGCCCCACATATCAGCAGTTATAGTGGCAGGTAGAGCATTATATGCCATCCGTTCAACCTGGAGTGATATTGAGAACGGCACGAACGGCGACAAGGCATGAACTCACCCTATCAGCATACTTTATATCTCCGATAACCTGATAGAGATACGAGCCACTACGAGACGAATATTTTAAGATACCGCAAAGGAGCAAGAACGATCTGGAATTTACGAGAACATTGCTTCCTATCACAAGTGTCAGTATTCTGAGCTCTTGCAGGCGAAAAATAGCGTACCACCACTAAACATAACTCCGTGCTGAAATTCAAAAGCCAAGAAACGAATTCAGCAACGGCCATTCCATTGACAAGAGTCACAAGCCCACCCTCTTACAGCCTCTAATCCAGCCAACATCTCGTCTGCTGCATACGCCCCGGACGGACGTCCATGATATTTGAACATAAGATCCCAACTGAGATTTGCCGCGTCGATATCTGTATTCACTAGAAGAGTCAGCGAATCAGGTAGAAAAAGGGGACCATTTACGCGCCAGATTGATTATGAGTAAATCGGTAGGTAGCAGGTAGTGCTTTGAGTCCTTCCGCCATGTTGACGCCGTGCCACTATAGGTATCGAGTCGGTATACATATAGGTTGTATGTTGACTACGAAGATATACTGACTGAGAGCTCAATCCCGAACGGATTTGTGAGGTTTTCGACTGGTCCAGTAGGGAAATACTAGGACAGGCGTGACTAATAGGCAGAAAATTCCGGAGCGAAACGTACCTCTCTAGAAAAGACTTTTTCCCAAGGTACCCCACTCCATTTGAGCCGCTTCATCGTATCCAGAAGTATTTCTTCTTCGCCTCTGGGATGCGAATCATACAACCTTGAATTGGGTTCGAGAGATTTACTTACGAAAGGGTATAAGATGAGCACCCACCACTGCAAAACCATTACAAAGTCTTCCCATCGCGTAGCAGCCCAGTTCTCTACTCCTTCTCCGTCGCGTAACATCTTGTTTGCGAGTTTCAAGAATCTATGTAACGCCGTGACAACTTTATCTGTGAGTTCGGGCTTGTATTCAACCATCTGGATAGCCCCGAAGAAGAATGGGTACCTAGAGCAAGCCATTAGTAAGCATTTCGTCCAAGATCCATGCATGAATCCAGTAGGCATACCTTCCCCAAAGATATCGCGGCTTATCAGTGCCTACTTCCGGACCCAACCATCCCGTAGAATCTTGATGATCCAGGACGTAATCCAGAAATTCTTGAGTCTTCTCATTAATGATGGAGTTGTTCATGAGAATGCCATTTGGAACCATGGCATTGAACCAGTAGCTGCCAGCTATTCAAGATTCAAAGTAAACTGGTTGGTTGATCAGACTAGGTAGAGTTCATCATGGTACAAGCCTTCTTCGAGGTAGGAATAGTAAGAATGGCCACCGGTCCAATCCGAGTTGGATACACTGGGAAGCAAGTGAGAGAAGGTTGGACCAGGAGATACTCAGAAGCATACAGCTCATAAAATTCGTGCATATGTCCTGCAACGCCATCGGTTTGAATTTGTAGCTGGTATGCAAGCAGTTACAAACCTTGAACTTTTTACAAGAGAGCTTTCAAAGACGTACCTGATCCCAAAGCCATCCAGCAGGTCTCACTTCTCCCAAAGGCAAAGTCAAAAACTTTTTCGGCGCGACTTCAACGAGTCATCAGAATCATACAACTTTACTTGTACATATGAAATTCGTACGTTCATATTTGCCTATAACGCTTGTGAGCGCGAAGCAAGCCACCAGAAAGACATATCTTGCAATGATCATTGGAGCTGGTCAAGCTCAGAGATTGAGCGAAGATGATAAGAAGACGGCCTGGGACTTTCCATTGACATGTGGTGAATGCTGCAACAAAGGTTTCTCAGTCCGCGGACCGGTTCAAGTTTGCGGGTAGAATTGTCGAGCGCTTAATTCCTGTGCGTATCACAGTGTCCTTACCCCAAAACCACCATGGCTCGAATTCCACTCGCTTCCCGTCCTCTGGACTTTGTGTATCTCTGCTTCTTTCTTGTTCGCTCGCCGTCCTCACTTTCCTCGAAACGTGTTCGATTATCCTTTCTCTGCAGAATCATATCCCCGCTTCAATCCTACCGACTTTCAAAAATTCTATCCTAAAGCCTATGTACTCACCTCGATACTGCGGATGCGCCAATGGTGGATTGCTATCTCAGCAGACCCACTATTTGCGGCTGCTGCTCGAGGAGATGACCTCCTACATGGAGAACTTGTTTGGTTTGGATGCTTTGCATGGCTTGAGCTGTAGGAATTCATCTCAATGTATCGTGCTCACCGATTCGATCTCACTGCATCAGATCATTCCAACTCCCAGTCTTCATACTTGGAGTGAGAGAGGTTTATGGAATATTGCGTCCTCGCTTGTCAACTTATATGCAAACTCTTGTAATTCAAGTGCAATCTTTTCGTCGCTCAGGATCACGTTCAATATACGTATTGATGTTGGCATACGGCGCGTCAACGGCTACGACTGTCCTTCCATGTATAGTCCATTTCCTACAAGAGCACCTCAACATGACTTCATCACAACGACTGATGCTGCTCTCAAGTTATGTCCCGTTCTTTTTGGTCCCCTTGTTGATGGCTGCCGACACGGGCTTCAGGGTGTATAATATTGTCGCGTATATTGAAGGGAAGGGAAAGACAGAGTAAAAGGGATCGTGACAGATGGGACTCGGGAGTTGGGACATACAGGATCTTGCGTGAGTCTTTATTTAGCGTCTTGTTATATTGTTTTTCATCGGCTCCCCCGCTAAAATAAAACTAAAATTCATATAGGCCTGCGCGCTCTTGAGAAGTAACGTCAAGTAACATTGGAATAGGAAGGGAATTCTGGATTACAGAATTGAACTAATGATCATTGATCATGTAACCTTCACACCCATTCTCAAGCCGGCCTTGGGCCTCGGAATCAGAGACCCCTCGTTGCGTGCTGCTTTGTGTGGAACTGAGTGCTACATTCTTTCTCTCCATCCTCTGCATTATCTAGTGTAATCTATCTATCTATCTGCCTTCGTGAGATTTCCCCTTGATGTCTAGAGGATTCGGAAGCTCAGATATATAACCATGCTGCTACCTTTTACGCTCCTTGTAGCGGGTCGCAACAAATCGTAACCTAAGGATCACACGCACAATGGAAACCTGCAAGGCAAAGAGCGCGGGCTGTGCCATCAGATTACAAAAGGGTTTTATTAAAAATGAGTTGCATTCAATGCCTTGAATCTTCCCCGCCCACTTCTCAAGCTGGTCTTGAAAGGCCTTCAATCGTTTTGAGCCCGTCCTAGAAAGAACGTCGTAAATTCCCCGCCCACAACTACAAAATGAAGTTAACTACATCCTCCATCATTTCATTCATTGCTCTCGCTACGTTGTTCATTCAAGTTTATGGAGCCGCTATAGCTCATGCTTGGCCGAACAATCCAGATGCTCGACATTGAGTATGCTCACGATTATAATGAGTATTTGACTCATTTCAACAACAGATTGGATCCACCTGATTTTCGCCCAACTGTGACTAGACGGGGTGCGAGTGACTTTCTTAGAGGACAGTTGAGAAACGCTTTCAGCCTGAGTCCTACGTCCCAGCTTGGAGCCCCCCAGAAATCGGATCTTCGGGAACAATTCCAAGAGGCAGTGACCGGCAGCGAACAACGAACTTCTGTCTTCAGGAAAAAGCCTTTCCTTTACCCATCACAAACATTTGCTGGCGTCGGCATTGGCGAAGGAAAAAAAGACGACATCATCCATGAGGCTGCCGGAACAGCTCATGACAATGTCGGAGGAGCCTCGTGAACGAAAAGTCATAAGGGCATAGAGCCCAAGGACTCGGAAGACAAGGGAAAAGAACGGGAATGGTGACAGGCAGCGTCTGCGACTTGGAAATTTTCAGATTCTTTCTAGTGTTTAATATGAAATCAGTTTTTGTGCAATATTGTGTGTCTCGGACCTTTTCTCGGCTCCACGTCTTGATTTCCATCAAATGTCTCTGTCTCTGCGTTTTGTCTGCATGAATCATAACAGTCTCTGTTATTGATCTGCTGAACCAAGCATATCGATATCGTTAACCCACTAATACATCTCAGAGTAGAGCATCCAGTTATTGTATGGCCTTTTTTGAATGCTTCAATTGTACAGTAATTCCAGCTCTGCGCCCAAATAGCTTGGCTCTGGCTTTGCGTTGCCACATCTTGGCTCTAAAGAGCCAGCACCCCGTTTCTATAAGGCCGTATAAGGCTTTCACTCACCGACCACCTGCTTCCCAACTAGTGACCAGTATCTTATCACTTACTTATCATGTATATACTTGGACCGACCAATGGTCTCTAAGCAACTTACAATTGAGCAGCCAATATCTTCTCAGTTACTTATCAAGTATGTACCGTGATTGACCAATGGTTTCCAAGAAACTTGCGTCTGAGCAATGAATATGAATGACAGCTATTTACTTCAAACCCTGAGGAAATTGAAATTCATCAGTTATTCATCCGTATTAAGGCATATCTAATTTTCAATAATTACATTTGGCGCTAAAACTCATTGGGATACATAGTTGCTGCAATAGCTAAGGCATCAATCCAAAGTTTGACTACTTCCTGCTCGCGGGGCAGGCGAATATAATGTTGAAGCTGCTGATCAAGGAAAGTAACCTGTTCAGGCGTAAGAAGGGCTGATGGTGGGTCCACTGCTACTTCATTGAGATTTGGTGGGGGGCCTCTGCGGCCAAGCCAAGAGCCTGATCCTTCATCTGCATAGTGCGACCGAAGTGTTCGCAACAGTGTCTCGTCCTGTAGTCCCTCCCAATCCACCCCAAACACCTCTAGCTCTTCATCAGTCATAGCGAATTGGCCAAGATCCTCACCTCGGATGCCATTGACAAGCGAATCAAATACAAACATATCTTCTGGACTACGGGCTGGACCAGTACGCTGTGACACTCGATGACGGTTCCAAGACTCTGCCCAAAAGGTAAGCTGTTCATTGATTATGGGTAGGAAAAGATGCTGAAGCAGCCATATATGGTTGGGGTTTGAGACTTGGAGACCATGATTTATTTCAAGGAGCGTGAGCATATCATGCCATGTTTGACTGCAGTAATGGCTGATATCAACCCATAAACGTTCAATACGGACATTGTGAATAGACCTTAGGGAACATGATATCAATATACTGGATATAAGATTGAATTTTAACGAAATACCTTCCCCAAATATATGAGCCACGACCTTCCCCACGAGCATGCTCCATGAACGCTGCTACCCAGATATTTTCAATGCCATGGTCTCCACGAACGCGTGATGGGAGCTGGTATTTCTCAGCTGCAGATAGGAAGAGTGAGAGAACAGTCTGTCCGCGGTTATTATTACTAGCCCGCAGTCCTGTTATCAGCCGTGAATATCCATCTATAAAACCATGGATAACAATCCCCCAGCGAATAAGTCCTGTATCACAATGGGTACTTGTTATTGGCAGCTTATGAAGGACAAGGGAAATGCTCACGGTGATGACCATCATGGTGCCATAGAGAATTCGGTCCTGGGACAGAATAACCTCGACGGCGGATACGAATGCGGTCAAAGACCCGGTGAATAGGATCAATTCGGACAAGGGATTGACGAATGCGTTCAAAAGGAACCATAATATTCAAGCGGCGAAGCATTCCATCAAGCATTCTAATGCCTGCTCGGTGAAAATGAATGCGCAACCGTCCTAGTAGAGAGTCCAGCTGCTCATTTGAAATATGTGTTATGTAACCAGAGGAAGACGAAGATGGGATTGCTGCAGCCTCTGCTTGAACATCGTCTGGTAATTGGGAGGGTGGTAGAGTATCAACATCAAGTACATTGTCGGATTCACTTGATTGGAGTTCATGAATGCCTCTTGGG
The DNA here is from genome assembly GCF_021015755.1 of Lentinula edodes. NCBI lineage: Eukaryota > Fungi > Basidiomycota > Agaricomycetes > Agaricales > Omphalotaceae > Lentinula > Lentinula edodes. The sequence goes on from NW_025764313.1 coordinate 1,025,596, forward strand.
GGGAAATTGAATGGACCAATCCCCGGAGTAGCAATACCACACTCCAAAAGACGACGTCGAACAGTTGGTCGGGGAACATCAAGAAAGTGGCTCAGCCCTGTTATGGTACGGTGGTTGTGAGCAAAACGAAGGAAGTCTGGATTGATTACAGTGCGAGGGCGCCCAGGTCGTCCAGTATATTCAGTAAATACGACTTCTGGTCTTCCATTGTGTGACAATTCTATGCACTGTTCATATAATGCTCGGATATCCAAAATCATAACCTGAAGGCTACTTTGTAGAATTTGCGCTTCTTCGGGTTCAAATATAGCGGCATGCTGGAGTTACGTTATATTGGACATAGAACAAGAGGGAAACTGAACAGTTACCTCTTGCGCAAGTTGAGAAAATTGATTGAGGTCCTCTCCCAGGAGCTGCAACAGGAAAGGATCTGTTGGCTCAGCATGAACTTGACCCACAACGGCTTCAAATTGTGCATAGTGAGCTCGGAATGCTTCCAGAAGGCTTAAAGATGGAGCACTGCTGGTTGTTGTGACATCTGGAGCGACCACCAATGATATCAAAGACAGGATTACCCAAATCCAAACCTGCAGAAGAACGTAAATCCGCATAGTTTCAAACAAAAAGTTCTGACGGTAAATTGCCGCTCGTGCTAGGCACATTCTGCTAAAAAAGTAAATAATCAATAATAGCCATTTATAGTCATCATGCTTTTCCGATCGATGTAAAGTCATAAGTGAATGTGTATTTGTTTGGATTGGTGGGCCCTCTCTGTTTTAGTAGGCAATTTTGCTTCTATTCGTTCTCTTTCACTTTCCATTCTTTTTCCTTTCTTGATTTCAAGCTGCAGCAACCACCGATGGACTTTACTGGTCCGTCAAATGAGGATAATCCTTACGGCTCCATAATGCAAATGCTCCGGCCTCCCGACTATGGCCCATCAATGACTACTCCCATTAATTTTGGTTGCAGTTATCCTATGGCTTTTCCCAATGCGCCCTGTCAACGTAACTAGACTGATCTCCCGCTTGCAATAATTTAGTATTAATACTGTTATTTGATTTAGGTGAGGGCGGATTTGTTTGGCAAGACCGGGGGAACGTCGAGCTTGGGCTTGGAAATAGCGGTGACGGTTTTGATGCAGTCCCAAACCTCACATCGTTGCAGATCAACCCTTCCTTGAGTGGTGAGTATCAATTCCAGATTGATTTAGGAGGACGCTAATGCATATATCCAATCAACATTTTAGCTAGTATTCCGGACGTCGTATTTCACCACGAGGATGCTCCATTCATCGCTCCAAGCAATGGCGCAGGTGCAGGCCCTAATGGTGAATATCCTAGCAATAGTAAGCGTTCACTGACTTCTGAACGTGTCAGTACTGAATCTTTGCGGCAAGACTTCTTGAATAATGAGACTAGCTTTCTTGGTGAGAACGGTATTGAATATGGTTGTAAATGTGCTCATAAAATTCTACTAGCTGCTGCCTCTGGAGCGCAACGTACCAGTCACCATATTGGTCGCTTCCACCCATACTTGAGCACCTCCTATCGATCAAACTATGGGACCATGCCCAGTACGTCGACCTTGTTTGACCGATGTGAAGTTTGACCAACCACCTTAAAGTCCCAATGCCAGCGGTTTCGATGCCCAGCATTCCTGCTTCAGGTACTCCTCCAACGGCAACTGCTTTGGTTGCTTCCGCTGCTCCTGCTGCAACTACTCCCAGCGGTTTCACGTCCACTATTCCAGTGCCGCCAAATCCTTCTCCGGAGTCGCTATACTTGTCTCTATCTGGTCAATACATCGTTCCGACCTCTTTTGGTAGCGACGATCCATTCTCTCAAGAAGTCCAAAGCAATTTACCAATTGTTAGACTGAAGAAAGGACCAGAGGTGACGACAAAGGCGCTGGACTTCAATCATTACTGCGAGACGAATGGCTATAATCGATCATCTGCTATGTATCATACTAAAGATCGTGGCCGTTCGCGAGCTGCTACTGCGCAGATGTACTTCCAGTGGGCTAACACACGCGACTTCTTGAAGCAGATTGTGGGTTATACGGCCGGTTTGAAACTGAATCTTTATGAGATCCGGTACAATGATGGAAATGGCCCTGTTGAGAATTTAACGTCCATCCTCCTCCATCGTCTCGGTTGGAATGTGGGCACATTTGAGGCGACGGCTCGCATCTTTGAGCAAGCTGAGCATTACGCTTTTAACTTTCAGTGGAATCCCGATAGTCCAGCTGTTAGCACAAATGGTAGAACGGCAACTGGTGAAGCTTTCCGTTAAGATCTTCATGCAGTTTGAGCTTACCGTTTACATTTAACAGGACTCGTTCGGTTCGACAAGCATAATCCTTATGAAGCCTGGAAGGGTATCCAGTATCTGTTCGTTGCCCCAGGCTACTTCACCAATGGGATAACTCCACTATACTGTATCCAAAACTCCGATGAAGAACAAATTGCTTCTAAAATTTCAGCAAAGGTCATAAAAACAAGCATGCCGCGGATTATACCCAATCTCATACCTCTTCCTAAGTAGTCATTTGCACACATCATTCTAACATTAGTCCAACTTGTCATTGCCAATCGTTTAGCTATTGCTTTTACCCTTCACTCCCTTGCAGCGTTCCCATAGATTTTGCTCCTTCAGGGCTCATTGTCTATCGGTTGACCACCATCTTTATGAACGTACTATATTCCTTTTAATTGCTACTAGTGCGCTTTGCTATCCATTAACCACCATCTATATAAGCATACCATATCCATTTCGCTACTTCAAAACCTTTGCAAGGGCCTTCCCTTTTCTCCGTCGTAAAAACGTACTGCCCATCGGATGGCAATTGCCGATTAAGTTTGCGATACAAAACCAACTTATACGGAAATTTCCGAACTCCAATCAAACCGTAACGTCGATTCCATATTTCTCGAGCAAGTTATTCATATATACAAACGTCTATAAGAATTGCACCTCAGGGAGAAACATCTACAAGTTAAGTGGCAACCAAGGCGGAGGAATCACCATAATCTCCTGGTCAGGACCTTCGCAAGGGTATTCCCAAGCAAGCAATCGGTGGCGTTCATTCTCAGGAGGCCTGATAAGATAGCGGTAACGAGGCCATGAAAATTCTTTGAGAAACGATGCTGGAAGATGGTTGTGAAGATCCCAGAACGTGACTGCTTCATTCAGTGACCGTTTCCAATCTGAAGCAGGCAGACCATATAATGAAATGTATGGACCAAAATCAACTACTGCTTGAGAGAGAAATTTACGGATAGACTGTTACCCATGATTAGTGGCATTGGATTATGGTACGATGTAAAATTTGACTTACCTTGAACATTTGATACCACATTTTGCCAGCTTCATCATTGGTGTACTCACGCAGGGTTTGCTGATAACTTTGAATATTATCCTGTAACAGATAAGTAAGCTCAAATATGAAGAAAGTAGTATATGGTAGACGTGCAGAAAAGAAAGTATATAGCGTTGCCTGGGCTATTCCGGTTTTCTTGATTGCTTGGGCCTCATATTCATCGATGCCAAGGTGCAGCTCCAAGTCTTCGATATCCAAATTACCACTGCTGAACTCTGGCGGATAGACTACCCGTTTCATAAGTGCAGTCCGTTGGAGCAGAGATTTCTCCCCATATGTAACATCTTCTGGCCAGTGTGAGGCCCATATGGCAGAAGCATAGATAAGAAATGCTTGTTCATATTGGGTCCCCTGGACCGTCAAGTAAGTTGGTACAAAATGCCAAAGAAACTTTGTCCTCAAGGTTTTGTGTATTTCGCGGGAGAACTAAAGTATTGACGGTTTAGCATAACCTTTGGCAGAAAATGATCCTTTACCTGAGGATCTTGGGCTTCTTCATCTATTCCATCATCTGTTTGAACCCATGATTCTTCATATAGCTGTTGAAAATATGTGAGTGGCATTGAGCGTTGTGGGTAAGATGATCCAAGTCACGGCACCATTTGTTTCCCTTTTATGTATATCCCGTAGAAATTTCTATACCGGGAAGGGCCAAAGCAACATATTTCAAAACCAAATGCCAGGCACATGCTCCGCGAGTGTCCTCTCTTTCCCTACCATGTTGGAGAGCAAATGAACAATGAGAATGAAGCTCTCAAAATAAGCTATAACCCGGTCACTTTTAATCTTTACATTCAAAACCTTTGGCTCTACTGGCATATGGCTTCTTGTATCCATTTTACTATCCCAAAACATCGTTAGGTTGTTACACATTATCATTTGGAATATCTTCCCATTTCTAGAACACTTATACGCCATATCATATATTTTCACTGACTGTACATATCCACTATGACTTCATTATTTTATTCATCTGCATTCATGGTACGAGCTGATGATCATATATCTATATAATTTAGGTATATATGTACCATCCTTGTTAGCAGGGTCTGCTATATCGTTTCATTTATTGCAGGCCATATTAATTGACTAGTACAGGACTTTACTCAATGTTTAGTCTGCATCGAGTAAGATGTCGCCCCGGAGTGGCTTTTTACCCCAAACTTCTGATGTTTTGGTTGTTTCAACAATGCCATATACTCTGTCTATTGAAGCATGGAGAAATAAACTGTGACAGTTCACTGCCCACACAGATTTATGTTAGTAAAGAGCTATATAGAGATTCAAACCTATCAACGAAGTCTATGCTGACGACAAAGGCCTGTGCCAAACTCTCCAGGGTCAAACTTTGATAACTAGAAGCTGGGCGTGTGCAAGGGTATGCATTTCACGCACGTGGGGGCCTGCGTGGGGAGACAGATGGGAAGGAAGGAGGATTTTTTGTTCTACATGAGCTGCAATGACAACATTTGTCCTTCGTATGCCTTTATAATCCTCCTTGATTGCCTTGAGAGCAGATTCACGAGCTTCATTGTGCAAGCAGCTCAATGAAAGATCCGAAAGGGAGAAGAGGTTCTGAGCAGCTGAAAGATTGGGCATTGGTATCATAAACTGAAAATCGGGTTTGCGACGCGATGCGATGGAGGTGAGGAAGCAATTCGTTCCCATCAAATCAAATCATAGGGGTCAAACAACTTTGCTCATTGGACACGTTTTGACTCTTGACGCTCATGAGCAACTACAGCAGCCTGCTGTATTTAGAAAGCTAACCAAGCATCTGCCTTATTTTCCTTGGTATACTGTAAGCCTTACCGGTCATTATTTACTTTGCTTACCTACCTTTCTTTAGAACTAACGTTGAATCGCGATTTCTGCCAGAGATGCGAAGAAAAGTTGTAACACATCCGTAATATGGCTCCAAGGCGTGAGACTTTGACTGCAAATATATTGAGCCCTCAGGATATTACTACGACCTCCAGCGGCCAACCTACAGCCCCGTTAGGTTTTCCTCATTCCACTTCACCTTCGAATTGATTCACGAACTTTCTCTCGAAACCGGCAAGATGGTTTGGCAGGAGTGCATCCAATCCAAAGATCAGCACCGTTGCTGCCGCTTCAGAACCCAGAACGAGCAGTTCTTTGGGAAGAAAACACAAGATATCATGTTCTACTGACCCTAGGCCGATTCTGGACTCACATAGTGCTGCTCTGGGGGCTAGGTGAGCTTTCACATCTCATTTTTGCTTCTTGTAGATACTGAATGGCCTTTAGATCCGTAATGGAACTGACCTCACGAAATCCGAATTCTCTAGACCTTTCATCCATCGGTTTCAATTCCAGTCAGCCCTCCAGTCCTTCCAGTCCACTTCGGTCAACATATGGACTCGGTGACCTCCGAGCAATCTCTCGACGAGCATGGTCGAAATCAGCAGATGATCTTAGCAAGCTTTCGGCGGATGTTTCTCCTGCTATGGAGGAAAAGATTGCCCAATATCGCAATCGGAGTAATAGCAATACTAGTCCATTATCTCCAGGCGGTCCTCCTTCGGCTCCGCCTTTCTTCGAACGCAGTTTAAGCCATGGTACTGGCGTACAGCCGTTTCCATCACTGCCGAGAATCAATACACCATCTTCAGCTACTCCAACAGTGTCCATCTCAATATCAGCACCTGTCATTGACGAAGCTGCACACAAGCCTGCTCCATCGCCCACCCACGTCCACACACGCTCATATTCATTTACGCCCAAGCTCGCGTCCAAGCTTTCCGCGCCTCGTTTCATGCCTCCCAGTCCCAAGCGGAAGGGTTCCGCAGGTTCAGAGATGGAAGGAACGTCAACACCACCTGTCCCTACACGGGGCGCTTTTCCTTTCAGCTCTAGTAGTCGAACTCTTCTTCCCGACTCATCTTCTTCCTCGAGCACTTCGCAGCCAGTTCATCGATCTACTACTCTTCTAGCTCCACCCAATATCGTTGAACCTTTCAACGAGTCCTCAGAGTCCAGCTCACCCAAACGGGCCTCCCAAATCGTATACCATAGCGGCTTCATCAACAAGTTTGCCGACGGTACCGCAAGTCCGCACCAACTTGGAACAGCGAAGGCGTGGAAGCCCTTCAAACTGGAGCTCAAGGGGTCCAAATTGTATTTCTATAAACCTCCGTCTGATAGGGCAGCAGCAATTAAAGAGCTATTTCCTACAGAGCTAGTACCTGTTAATCAGCAGGATGAGGACGAAATTGGTAACATTGGAGGAGTAGAGGGCGAGCTTGAAGATGATCCTTTTGCGTCTGCGACGGCCACGAATACCCGAATGGATATGCGGCCGACGAGACAGGAAAATTCCATTGCGCAGAGGAAAAAAAGAGCGTTCTGGGGTCGACGAACTCATCCCGATTTGTCAAAGGATGCCGAGGGGATAATTGAGAAGGGAACATTTGAGGCACTGACACATGAGGCCGTCTTTGGCACTACTTTCTTCGGACTAGTGGAAGGGGAGGTCACCGCCGCGGAAATTAGCAGTGGAATTGGGAAGGCTAAGATAGGATCGATGGAGCAATGGAAAGATTTCGCGGCTTCCATCCTTCTCTGCATGCCTCACTTGGTGGATCAGACGAAGTTCGAAACGGAGCTGATGAGGTGTTGCGAGTTTCTCGTCAGCGGCGCGGAAGAGGAGAAAAAATCGGCAGAGAAGCAAAGAGTGGTGTGGTTAGCAGCAGAGTATCTTCGATACCACGGGCGGCCACTAGAATTCCCTGATTGGCCAGAATGGAAAGCGGAAATTGCTCCTGAAGCTATCACCGTCCCACCCCCAGCCATGCCTCTACCAAGGTCGACGTCCACACAAGCCTTATACAACCCCACCCCCGTTGCGTCTCCGAATATAGGCATGTTCTCGCCGAGACCGGGAGAGAGCAGTAACATGTCATTAGTGAATGCCTTAATTGAGAACGGACGCGAAGCTACTGCCACGCCTCAGCCAGGATCCGGCAACTCTTACTTCGACCCGACCACGCCTGGGGCTCTTTCTCTTTCGACACCGTTTGGCACACCTTCAAGCCCCACTGTCAACAGGACTCCCTGGGCTTCCGCACTTGATCGTGAAGGCCTATCAAGAGATGTACTTCTCCTGATTGACCCCAACACCATAGCACGCAGTCTGACTGTCTTTCATCTCGCTGTTTTACAACAACTACCGGAAAATCTCACAGCTAACTTTGTACTTGGGCCGGAAGGATCGGAATCGCACCCGTGGTCGACGCAACAACCATTATCATCATTATCTGCCACTTCTTTATTCGGTTCAGACGACCATCCTCATTGGCTTACAAAACTGCTATTGGTGCAAATCCTTGGGGCAGATACTTCAACAGGTTACGCTACCCTACGGGGCGCTCAATTATCTTCACCGAGCCGAAGATCTGAAGACCGGGGACCTACGTCCCGTACGCATTCGCGTTCGGAAGTCATATCAGCCTGGATCAAGATTGGCGAGCTTTGTCGACTGAACGGGGATGAGTGCTCGTGGAGAGCTATCCTTCACGCAATATGTGCTGCTCCTGTCGCTCGACTGGAAAAGGCTTGGAAGCGTGTTAATCCAGTGGCAATAGCAACTGTGGAATCTTGGGTTCAACCTGTCAAGGATGGCGATCCCGTAAACGGAATTAGGGAACCTAGAATAACGCCTTGGGGAGGAAATATGAGGAGTATAATTAGGGAGCATTTGTCACAAGCTTCGGTACCGGGACCGACTGGTGACGTTCTGATGTTGGCGACGCTGGATAGGGTGCGCATGTTATTCGAGGGCTTTCGAACCTCAGTCTCTTTATGTCCAAGAAAGACAACAATTTTGGAGGAGGGAAGTAACGAAGAAGTCCAAAAGCTCGTTTCATATTGGAAGGACATTGTCGCTGACGGCGGGGCCTCTAGTGGCCTAGGAATAAAGTTTCACAGGTATGCAATAAGCACACACAGCACTTTAGATTGTGAATTGACTAGTCACTAAGGGTTGAGCAGTTCATCTCGTTATCGCTTGCAGCTGAACCTCGACGGAAAGGGCTATATGAACCTTTCTATTGGGCTAAGTCTAATGGTCAGCCTTTTTCAACTGCACCACTCCTTCCACTCCTTTTTCCAGAGCCTCTACCTACCATTACCTTACTTGACCGATCACAATTCTTTCGCGGGCGCGTGGATAGCGACTCTAACGACTTTCAGCATCTCCGCGCTGTTGACGGACATTTGCGACCTGAGGGCCGAACATCGGTACCTGCCAGTGACGGTGCTTTCGGTATTTTGAACCAAGGAGGAATGACAATTCCAGTCCATGATGGGGACCTTCTGTTGGTGGTACAAAACCCTATCACTGACTCTTCCTCTACGGGCTCTCGACCCTCATCTCTCGTGAGGTCTCGACCTCCAAGTTCTGACATCGACCCTTCGTCTTTACTAGATGGTAAATCTGATAAACCTATCGGTCGGACGCCCTCCATCCGAGTCAAGCCTGGGTCCTCCGCTAATCTAGAGAGAAAGAGTAGCGTCGCTCGTCGTAGCTCGCTCCCATCATTGTCGCAGCGTCAGCCTTTAACGCTGGCTGAAAATTCTTCGGAACCTCCCTTACGGGTTCTCGTTCAGGCGGGCACGTTGGATCGTCTTGTTGATGTTCTCGTTCATGGACTTCATAATGTTTCGGTATCTGTCGCGGATGACAATGGTGAAATGTCATTGCGGGTCGGAATGACACGAGAACTGTTGCTGGACCACAAAGAATTTACCAGAGTGTGGTGGAATGTTTTTCGTAGTTTTGTGACGCCACTTATATTTTTCGAGGTGTGTCCTTTGCGTTTAAACAAATAGTGCGTTATGCTCACATATCCCTCTAGCTGTTGCGCAAAATTTACATCAAAAGCCAGCCGGCAGGGTCACCTCCGTTACCTGATCAATATCTTGCTGCCATATCATCGAAATCACAGGTTCTCGACGCCATGAAACTCTGGTTGACGAAGGGTGGCGGAGCTCAAGATGTATTGGATGACTCTCAGCTCCTTCAAGCACTTCGAGCCTTTTTTGCCAGTTCTAGTGATCACATCATTCATTCTTCCGCCGCCACCTTCGAGAACCCAAGCTTGGGATAACATGACCGAATCACGGCAAGCCCTTGAACAACTTCTGCTATCTCAGACAATGAGGCCATCGACTTCTCCAACCCAAACTGTTTCTCGAAACGCGGTAACCACGACCGAGTCTCGCGTACGGAACTTAAGCACTAGATAGCCTCCGGATATGGATCGCATGAGCCCCAAGGAGTTTGTTGACAATATCGACGGGATGGCATTTGCGGCCTTCAACAATGTAACAGAAGAAGTAAGCATTCTTAGTACCATTCCCCTGCCTTGCCACCAATCAACTGGTGATCTTTTTCTTTTAGGACCTTTACATCACATCCGACCTCTGGAGGTGCAAGGTACTGATCGAACTGGATGGTTCCCACCGCGAGAGGCGTCGTCACTGGATGAGTATATCGAGATACAAACTATTCACAGCCATATTCAGGACGTAGAGCCATCCTCTCTCATATCCGAACTTTCACCTGAAAGCTTGTACCGTCTTCTTCCCCCTGGTATTCGAAGCTGCATTCGAGCACACTCAATCATACGGAAATGGCTGATTTCGAAAATTGTCGCTCCCCGTATAGGTCTCCGCGCACGTCAAATGCGAATAGAGTTTTTACTGCAAGTCATTGAAGTCGCTCGGCTGCGTAATGCGGAGAGTTCTTCACCCAATTCTGTCTATGAGCAGCCCTGTGTTCGGTCTTTCGTAGAAGCAGCGGTGACATCCGCCATCCTGAGTCCTGAATGCAGAATGCACCACCGAGCATGGCAGAATGTTTCTGCTAGTCAATGTTGCAATTACGACACAATTTCTCAGCTGCTTGCACGACCCAAAACTCAATCTGTCGCATCTAGAGATCCCTTAACTGTGGACATGGGCTGGCTGATAGAGCGGATTCTGGACGTTATTGCCATGCCCGATCTTGTTGAATCTCATAATGAAGAAGGGCAAAATCTCGTTAACTTTGATAAACGCCGGTCAGTCTGGTTTTCAGTCTTTCAATTCTTCTGCTGAGCTGTCGGTAATGATTCAGTAATCTCTGCAACTTCATATCCAACGCACCGTCACTGCTCTCGCAAAGGCTTGCTCATCGGAATGATATCAACAGACGAGGCTTCGAATGTCTCAACAACATTGAACGCGAAATTTTCTCCATTCAATCTGATATCCGCGGAATCAAGGATGAGGCATATCGGGAGGGCGCTGCTGCGAACGCTCCCGGGACACCGTCAAAAAAGATTTCGTGGCCCTTTCAAAGACTTGTCGCTATTCAGATGGACAAACATCGGCGGGACAAGAACTTGCGAGCACATCTACAGAAAGAGAAGACGCAGGAACAATTTCGTAATGAAAAACGAGAAGAGCAATTGGACAAAGCGATGAAGGGAGGACGAAGACCGACTTCGGTTGCACAGAAGCAGCATCGCAATAAGAAAAGCATGTCGTCGCTTTTCAGTTTTATGCGACTCATTTCCAGTGCATTCGGTGTCGATAATTCTCATTCCCCTGTCCTAAGGAGAACCGCCTCTGAGCTTGAATTTACTCCTTCCGGAAAGCCAACATTAGTTGTGAACCTCATGGATTCCAGCGTTAACCATTTCATCAACAACGAACGTTCTTTCACCTTTAGGCTCGATACTGAGGACGGCGGTCATTATCTTCTTCGGGGATAAGCGGTGGAATCTTGACCCGCTTTCTTTGTGTGCTGTTCGATTGGAAGTCTCCACTCAGGACGATTACCAAAAGGCCTTTAGAGCAAAGACTTTTCGTGCCAGTGCTCAACTTGATCCCTTCCAAGCACTCACATGGGCGATGCTAGAGCTGCAAGCTGATTGCTTGGCGAAGGTACGCTGAATGCGGACATACCCCCTACTCGTCTAACTGTGCTCTCGTATTGTAGCTTTATCAACACTTCGAATCCAACCCCGTGTCGTCAACCCAACCGCAATCAACACAATCGAGCAAACGCCCTCGTCTACTCGAGAACCCTGTGACATCCCTGCTAAAATCTGTGCAGCAACCTCCCATGCGCATCTACAATTTACAAATACTCTTGTTCTTCATTGACCGACATTGGAATACTCCACGTGAATCTATGCAATCAGATATCATTCGCACTCTTCTGGATCATGTAACCAATGATGACGGGACTGTGCAGAGCTGGGCTTTCGTATGCCTTGCTGCTCTAGCATCTGCGGATTGCGATAATGCTGCCAGTCTTCTCTCTTCTCAAACACTCTCCACCTCTGCCGTTCCTCCAACTACCATCCAGACGAGATACATGACGAGTGTCTCTACCCGAGGTGCTTCCACTTGGGATTCTGTATGGACACATGCGATTCGCCGTACTAATTCACAGAATATCGCCGGTGGCGTCGGCGTCCCGTTTGTCCGTTGGTTTGGGACCGAATGGTACCTTCTCTCGAGGACCTTTTCAATTTCTGTAATAGGAAGTATGTCGTGCCGCTTGCCACACCGCGAGTATCTTGCTCGTTTACGCTAACACTGGCTCTGCCCGACAATCGCTCGTCAGATCTTCCCTTACCTCTCATCGCGTTCTTTCCGAAATCGAAACTCTTGCGAAGGATCTAGATGTTCAAGGTCCCGTTGCCCCTTTCGATTCCGTTTGCACGTTTCTTTCGCTTTGCCTGAAAGTCGCAAATCAGGACGTTCGCCTGTACCGTATGCAGCTCGAAGAAAAGGTTTTAACTTGGCTGATGCCAAGCTACCCTCTGTCAAGTTTGATGGTAGTTGCCCAGAGTCTGCATCCCCCAACGAATCTTCGGACTTGAGAAATGCCACTTTCATGGCGCCCATCCCCGCCGAAACGGACCTCGTGCAGCCGCAGTCCAGAGAACGTAAAATCTCGGTGTTCTTCCTAAAATGCCTCGAATCAGCTCTATCACCATGGCAGGAAGGTTCAGACAATACCATAGTCCTTAGGGCTCCTGCGGCCAAGAGGGCTTTAGATATTGCTGTGGTCGGCCTGTCTTTTGAGTTCGTCCTTGTTCTGAACGGTATACAGAGCAATAGACGTGTCATACAGGCAGCTTGCAAGTTAATCACCTTGATTGCCAAATTACTTGATCAGTCTCAGTGGAGTATAGAGGAAAAAGGCGCCGTCCTTCTCTCATTGGAACCTTTAGTCTGCCTTGACGCCGAAACTTACGATGTTGCTTCTTGGACTGTATTACTGCCACCGACCCGAGGTACCGGGATCCGTTCTCAGACTCTGAAATCTCTCCTGTCAAATGATGACAGGCGGCAGAAAACGTTGCGATTGGAAAGAACGAAGCATCTCAAAACATTATGGGGGAACCCTGACGTGAGGGGCGTTATTCAACCGTTATGTTATCTAATCATTTCATCCAGGTACAAGCCACCTTTAGTGGCATCTCAGAAGTCTTCAAAGACATTCTTAGAGTCGTGATGGGCCAGCCTTCGAAATTGCCCGCTGACGCCATGGTTGTTGATGACAGCTTTAGTACTGCTGGTCGCAGTCCATCGCAATCATTGGGAGCCACATTGGGTACCGCCGCTCAGATTTCGGCAACCCGCCAAGTTGCAGGCATCTCTATCCTGTTTTTATCTGTCGGTCCTCTTTTGCAGCAAAGCAAGTGCTGTCGAAGCGGGACATAACCAAGTGGATCGATACTCTTGCCAGGGTCTCAAAAATAGTGGCAAAACGGCGGCTCACTTACATCGGGAATTCTCCCAAGCCTCAGATCGCGGACCATATTCACAACCAACCCGTCACCGCTACCAGGGATCCTAAAGCAGGTAAGAGTGGTTTCTTTCTGGTGCTATCGTTGCTCATTGGCGATCACCTCAGTGTTTGGTGTAGAACTGAACTTCTTGCTGGAGCGAGAGTACGGTGGTAGTCCAGTACCTCCAAGGACCATACCGTTTGTCGTTGAACCATCCTTGGCTCAGGTGGAAGCCCGAGGTATGATGGAAATTGGGATCTGCTAGTATTTTCATGTCTTACATCAATATCATCTGGAGCAGTTAACCAATCGAACGGTACAAGTTCCAAAATTGCTTGCCTTCAAGAAGCTTTCAAACAATCGTAACTCGGGGAGGAAGTGAATATGGAGGAAATCAGGGACCACCGAGAGAGATTTGATATTCGTATATCCTAGGTCTAACTAAAGTCCACAATTCTAATGGGAGTCCAACGTTCCCTTTGTACTTGGGAGGAGCATAGGTTTGGCGTAATGTTTACTAATGCGGATTCTGGAGTAAGGGCGCTCGGCAAATTCCTTGAAAAGTTGCGGGCAGGGTACAATTTCCTCGGATCTTTCCGAGAACTTGTACCGGTGGGAGTTTTGTGGAATCGTTGTTTTCTTACCGTCATGAACCGTCGAAAAGTCTTAGGCTTAAAGCGTTACGCCAAAACTATTGGCAATGGCCTGCTTTCTAAACTCAGATCTGCTGGTCCTCGGGTGAACCCAGCCTCTCCTTCTTCGTACCAGCCTTCGATCCTATCCGATCCTCCCCCTTTTTCAATTCCCCCTGGGTGCATTAAGGATGGTAAAAAACTCGATTTCCCCAGTACTCGAGACCCGTATCTTCCTGCAATATATGAAGTAAAATCCCATCCTCGGATCCCCAAAGATTTAAATCAGAACGTCATCAAACGGATTCTCATCGTACCTTGGCCTAAGGGCGACGCCCAATTCCTCAAATTCTACTTTAACCATGCAGAAACTAGAATCAATATTCCTGGTGGACGGAATTCAAGTATTCCTGCCCTTGGTATGCTCCATGGCCTTTGCCTCCTAGTCTTATCTGATCATTTGTTAGGGTGGGGGAAACTCGAAGTTGGCGACATAGTCTTTACCCGGGATGTTGCGGGGTCTGGAGATGGCATGGATGATATGTTTGAGGTATATGTTGGAGAGATGTACGTGAAGTACATGCCTCTGGTTCATCTTACCTATGCTTATCAACCTTTATAGAGATGAAGAGAGTGAAGAGGGGAAGTTAATCAAGAATCTTCGAGATGAAACGCTTGGTCCTGAAGCCGAACGTTGCACAAATGGCTGTACTGCATTTGAGAAATGCAGTAAACGTGCCAATCCTGTGGGCGGTTCAGGCCACTGCTACAGCTGCGGCATAAGTCACCAAAAGCCCAGGAACTTGGTAACGCCTTCTGTTGGGGGCAAGATACGGGGAAGTCTCAGCACTGAAGAGGAGGAGCATATCCAAATGCGGCGCAATCTTGTGACGGTTTGTCGATTATCTATTCTCACAATGCAATACCAATGTTGGTTACCAATTAGACAACCATTAAACTTGCCGTGAATATGTTCCGACGTATACTACCAACAGAATACAAAATTCTAGAAGATGCCTGCGAGCTCAATAATGTACCGCGGATTGGCACGGATGACAATGCTCTCTATCAGGGCTTACAGCTTAATGTTTCGCAACCTGTACATGGTGATGGACTAAGTACGTTGTTGCGTATGATACTCAAACTAACTACCTCATGCAATTGATTGTGCAGTTATCAACTGCATCAAGGCTCTTGCCTTTTTTGGTGGCAAACACTTTGACCGACACGACTCTGCAGGTGGTTGGACTACGATGTTTGCTTATCCCGATATACCAACGGGAGAAGGATGGGAGGGAGGGAGATTTCATCTGGTCGAGTTTGGGCTATACGTCGAACTTGATAAAATCAAATCTATAACATTTTCAGGGCTTCGTCTTCATGGTGGTACGCCTCCATTAGCGCCTGTTGGAGTTCCGATTCCTCCTTCCGCCTACCGATGGGTAGTTGTACTTTATCCTCAAGGTGCTATTCTTGATGGCCGAGTAACAATGAATATTGCTGCGGGTCCCAACGGAGTGCCAATCCAGTTGACGCCAGAAATGACAAATGCAACTGTCCATGTACCATCAACTGAAGAGTATGTTTTTTCCCTGGCTATAAGTTATCAGACTCTTACTTGTACTGTTCTAGCACTGACGGGTTGATGGCTGAAGAGGATGAGGAAGAGTATGCTCTAACTTAAATGAATCATCTATTACACTTATAAGTCTTAGGCCAGATTTGCTTCATGCTTCGCCCAAAGAGCTAAACTTCCTAGATGATGGAAAAGTTATCATGACTCCTCAAGCTGAAATAGATTTTCTCGCCCGAGCTTTCTTCCTGCACACATTATATCATCAGAGGCAGATCATGGGTGGAAATGTATTGAAATATGATCATTATCGTCAAGGCTGGTCTATGCAGCGGGATGGTATAACATTCTCTGCTGGTCCTTGGTCTTTGGCACCAGATGGTCTTGAGCTAACTAACCATGCTGGTATGATGACGACTATCACTTGAGCTTAGAATCTTAACATCCTTCACAGATTCCTCACCCCGTCAAGCTGCCAGAGAACGGTGGTATCAACACTGTAACAAGAGGCTTGAAGCGATATCCTCTACTTTCCGTAACTTCAAAGCTCCTCCCATCCGTAAGCAAATTGACTTTTGGTGCAATTCTCTGCTTCTCTATCTATAACAAACAGGAATACCGGTGCCTCAAACTTTTAAAAAACGGTCTCGGACAGCACGCGCAGCTGCTGCACAAGCTGCTGCTCACAAGCGAAAGGTAGTATATCAGCTGAAGGCCCGATCAAAGAACCGAAAATCGAAATCGAAATCAACAGTTTGTATGTTTTTATGGTTCAACTACGTTGCCATTGACTCATTTAACTCCTATTTTCCAGCTGAAATTATACATGCTGCTCAAAAAGCTCCGCAAGCTATTGAATTCAATCAGGAAGTGGCCATACAAAACTTGAATAAAACAAAACGAGATCTAAATGTGAACGATAAGGGACAACGGAGAAGTAAACGGCTCAAGGAAAACTGCGATAATGGTATGAGTCAGAAAATAAATTCGACTGAAGGAGTCTAATCGATAGGCGTTGCAGCAATAGCTCAGGAATGCCAAGTAGCCGAAGAAGAGCAGGAGGAGGACCAGGTATACGAACTTCGAAATATTATATCACACCGCATTTGCACTAAGGCTGTAAGTACTTACATGTTCTTCTGAATTATTCCTAATGCTCGATCTTCAAGTGCTGTAACTACGAATACTATGTTGAGTGGGCTGACAAGAAACCTGGAACAAAAGAATGGATACACGAAAGCCAGATTGAGTAAGTATAAATTATTCATAAGCTAAGTTTTTCTGATTTAAATCTTCAGTATGGGAGATATGTACACCGCTTATCGGCTTAATGCATTCACGCAAACGGTAGATGGTAAGCTCAACCAAACATTGATATGCGGGGTTATTGCTCATCATCTTTTTCTTGATAGTAAATATGGGTTCAATTGGTGGGACTTACGCATACTATATGTATCTGGGATCTGTAATCTAACATCTCCATAGATGACAATGAGCAGCCTCGTAACAATCGCAACGGCGAACCGCCAAATGAAGAGAATCGTTCAAGCGGTAACCAAATTTTGTTCTCTTGAGCACAAATGGTTCTCATTATCATTTCCCAGATCCCTCGCCTTTTCATACTAAAGCACTGGCAAGCCATCTTGTTCCATTCCTCTTCAATGACTACTAAAGTGGTATATAGCCATTCCATTCCTGATGCAACTCTCAAAAGAATCCTTAACTTACACAATTCAGCTTTTCAATGAGGGCCTATCGAGTATGAATGCAACGCAGGGCCCAAGTATTCAAGACTTATTTTTGAAGATCAATCGCTTTCATGTTGCACTCGAACGTTCTCCTCTCGACTCCAGAACAATGAAAGCGGCAGTAGATGTTTGGCCCTCAATTAATTTACTCCTCGAAAACTCCAAGATATATGATGCAGGTGCCCACATATTACACTATACCATTATGCTTTCACACTATCGACTTTACACTTGGGTTTCGGAGTCCATTGAACATGTACTTGATCATCCCTCGTCACACTGGTGGTACCGTCTTATCAAGACCGTCGGAGAGGTAGTGGAAAGTGGGAATCGTGGCATGTTTTACTTTAACTCATCGGATTTCCTACCTACGATTGAACCCCCAAGAACTTATTTGTGGAACTTCCATGGAAGGCAACATGATCAGCGCAGCGCTAATAGCCTTCTTAGTTCGCGCATTATCTTTCACTGGCTTGGCTTGCCAATAGAATCTGATGACAAACACAATGTGCAGTCGTTGTTCCTGAAGAGCCTCATGGACTCTAGTGCTACTGCGAGCATTTTATTGCTTGACGAGGTCTGGCTGCATATAGCACTCCTCGTAACCTCTGTAGCGCTCACTCAAAACGAGGGTATCCTTCAAAAACTGCCATGAAGAAAACTTGGCCAAATGTTTCTTGACCATCCAATTTTAGGCCGTCATCGTTCTTTGGAGATTCAACAGCTTATTGATTTGCTCCAAGCTGCTCATCGCCGAATCATGGGTCTTCCGACCTCCCTTAATTCCCCATCTTCGGCAATATTTGCAGAATCACCTTCCACTCCTCCTCTTCTTCCTCCACATACAACTTCAAACGATAACATCTCATATCGGATTTCTCCAATCGCATCCTTAACGTCTGTTCGAGAAAATAATCGCGTCATTTTCTTTCGCGATTGGCTCCTCGAAATCGCCGAGGCTTATATGCAGTTTCCACCGCTATCTATGGACCAACTCAAGCTAGAGCAGCGTAGGATCCTTGAAAATTCAGATTCATCTTGTCCATTCCGGGAGCTTGCATCCTCTCGGAAGCAGGTCTCAGGTCCAAATGGATTATTCGCACATCACTCCCGCGAAGGCACGTTCAGCGCATTACTCTTCCGCGGCGTACTCTTCAATACAGAAGCTTTACAAGAAACTGGACATACTGGGTTTTTTGAGTCCCTTGAAGCCTGGTCCCAGTTTAAAGCTCTTTATGCAGATCGAGGGGAAAATTTATATGCAACCCTTGTGCATACGGTACAACCAGAGGACGGACTTCCTCTAACGATGTAAACTTCTGGATTGGAAGTGAGATACTGGAGGAAAAGCTGCAAGATCCGAATGTCTCATTTACTAGCATCTGGCAATTTATTGTCCATGCTAAGAATGACAAGAAGAACAAACTCTTCCCTTCGTTTGGAGATCTTTCAGCATATCTGCTTACGGTCGACCTTACTTATGCTCATCGCATCCCTTGGCCAAGCTTGGATGAAGTTGCGCATGCCATATACGTTCTCGCTAAAGGTGCCCTGCATGGACTGCAAAAAATGGATCTAGTCCCAACAGATACTTATAGCGAAATCAGGTCAAAGAGGGTTTTAAAAGCTTTGTATAGGTTTCTAGATGAAGATGCGAAGTTCCAAAAAGTCAAACAGACTGTTTATATTTGATCCATTTATGGTGGAACATGCACTATGCAAGATCAGTAAAGATCGAGTATATGAAAGAAGTAAGTTGTAGGATATTTGTAGTATTTTGCTTATGTACTGCATTCTATCGGAATCTGCTGCTAAAACTTGATCTTTTTGTCATTGGTGAAAAGAAATTGAAACGGATTATGCAAGCAAAGGTAGCCCATTCAATATTGCCTCGATAAAGATAAAATGTAGAGCGGTAGGTAGCGAACAATTGAAGAGACAAGATTTTGCTTTAATGCACCTCGACCGTCTCCTCAACCATTTCCTGCGCTGCCGGAATTTCATCCTGCATCAATGGCTTGTCGCATCTAATGGTGAACGAGAGTATACCATTTGACAAGACGGCGATAATGTCGCACAACTAGGAAAGTGTTTGAGCAGCCAGAATAAACTTATTGCCATAGACTTACCTGCGTTTTAGCTGGAATTCGTAGAACGCGATAAAATTCACCATGAGCCCTTTCCATTGTTGCTTGCAACGGTGCTGACATCGTATCATAAGGAGCAGCAATATACCCATGAAATTCTCTGGAACTGCGTTGCAAGTCCACCGGTGGGCTAAGTCTTGGCGGAGCCAGAGAATTCTCATGAATGCACAAGCCAAACTTTCTTGGAACGCGCCAATTAGGAGCCAACGACATTCCCCAAACCACAAGGTTCCGTTCCTTAAATATGGATGAATAGGCGGTGATGACCTTGAGGTGCTGACGTTGCACGCCAGGCAGTTCTACGTCGTAATGTAAGATGTGGCTTTGGCAGTCATATTGGGAGTCAACCCGAGGCATATAGAGGGTAGATGAAAGCTGGCGAACAAAAAGCAAGGTAGAATCAAAGTTGGTCGGGTGTTTCATTTCTTCGGTGAGGGGAGAACGATATTTGGAATTTGGTTTGGGTAGAAGATTAAATACCACAAAAGACACGTGTATATGGAAATAATCCAACGATAAAAAGGTGGTAGGCTCAGATAGCTTATATAAAGTTTGAATTGACAAAAAATGGCAAAAACGCCGACAGAGATTGTGGAGAGGGTCACAAAATCAAAATCAACCGTTTGTTCCACTTTAAACACAAAGATGTAGATGAAATGGTATAAAGTAATGCATAAGCTTCAAACCATATTGTAAGTACCAGCATTATCCAACATCTGCACAAGAAGCCAATGATGAATTGCAACCCGAGGGTTCCCAAGTTCTACGTTTGGATCGTAAGTACTTTTGAGCAGCTTGATTAAATATGAGGCTGGTAGTCTCATCGACCTGGAACAGGTCCGGAATGAGCAGGATCCCATTAAAAGATATAAATCGGAGTCATCAATATCGCTAGGGAGATATAGTACATCGTCATCTTCAACTAGAACGATCTTAAATGGCATAAATATCAGTCGACTTGATTTCAAGATTAGATACTCACTTGCATTGGCTCCCCTTCGAGCAATACCCTGGTAGCACCTGTCACAGCCCAGCACATTAAGCGCATGCGGAATGTTGGAGACCGTAGTCCCGATAAGCAGGTTTTGACCTCGGGACTGAATCTATCCATCATACTGGCCAAAAGCTCCGGACACGGTGCTCCAGTACCGGCAAGAAAATCTTCTATAATGTCTTGAAAAGTCTTCCCAGTAAATTGAGGACCAGCAGCGCTGAGCGCTTGGGCCAGTTCATCCAATGATGGCTGCTTGAGATCACAAGAGATGCTGATGTTTAGAGAAGCAAAATCGCGAATTGTAGACATTTCCGCAGTTCGAATAAATTCTTCAGGTCCCCCAAAGAAGCTGCGCACAATCTGCAAAATAATATTAAACTCTTGATACTAGGCGTACTTCTTAGACTTACATCAACAAGATCGATCCCTGTAGCACAAGGAAGTAAGAACCCCTTAAGAAAAGCAGCAAAATAGGCGTTATCAATGTCTATGGGACCAATGACAACATTATGAAGCATTTCCCATGCAAGCTTGTGGTGACCAGCTTCTGAACGTCCATGCAAGACTGCAAGCTATGGTAGACATTAGTTGAGTACAAATAGAAGATTCTGAGCGTCGCACCTGTATATTGTGATATGAGGCAAAGTGTGAACTGAATTCCGCAATGCTATCCATCGGCCCAATATTCAACCAGCGCTCTAGCATCTCACTGATTGAAGGCAAATAGGAGGAGACCAACTCATGATGAAGGCAGGATATGTTACAATCATTGAGGAGATAAATGAGGAGAAGAGGATTCAAGTGTCCCGGGTAGTGTCCATAATGAGAGCTAATCCAGTTGCAGCCCCAAACAGAACCAGTTCATCATGCTTATTGGATGATATTTGCAGGTCGGCAGATTGGAGCGTCGTGTATTCCCCATAAAGTGGAGTACAAAACTCATGCTCACGTTCCTCAAAAATCGACGGAAGACCTCGGTAATGGCTGATTGTTCAAGACCAGGCCCTGAAGAGATATAATCATCGTGTTCATCGACGCTAGCAATGCAGTAATTCAAATCAGCAGTGTTTTGGCTAAAGGATACAATCTTACCAAACAAAGTGGCGGTTTGGAGATAAAATTCGACTCCAATCTCCACTTTGTACGGAGATTTTCATTTGAGCAATAAATTCTGTTGCCAGTTCTTGTTCATTTGTACCCTTTACCTGAAGGCCAGGACAGACTAATTCTCCACGGTGTACCTCTGCAACAATTTTGAAAATAGCTTGGGTGCGTTCATCGTCAAAGAATACAGGAATGAAATCAAGAGGGACGGGCTGT